>NC_066583.1:58503484-58823228 GCF_024323335.1 Lathyrus oleraceus
TCTCCTCTCATTTTCTACACACAGGCGCCAATTGGATTGGCAGCACCATGTGCTGTAGCCAATTTAATTGGTGCATCCTCTTTAAAATTAAGGGTAGGCGCCAATTCATCTGGCACCTACGTGTTAACGTTTTTTTTAAAGTAGGGTAGTTTGAGAATTAATCTGAAAAGTGGGTTATTTTGGGATTTTTTTTTGAAAAAATGGATTATTTGAGTAAAATATTCTCTTTTTAAAACAACACTAAAAATATTGGATAGAGAAATTTATTAACTCCTACACACTTAAGAATAAAAATCTTTCAGCAAGACTGATCTTTTCCTTTCTCTAATAGGATTATTGGGCATCAAAATTGACTTTATAAAAATACTCTTTAGACCATTGTGGACCTTATTCGCAAGTTTCACTCCAAATACCACACATGCCACAAATTGGTTGAACACTTTGTTGGTCTCTTTTCAGTTTTGGTTTGGGAAATGGTTAGAAATTTGTTGGATTATGGTATGTGTCGCATTACATTGGTCAAGGGAATGAGGTGATACAGTAAATGATGTAATGGGAGAGGATTACTAAATATTATTTTGGGGTGTTCCGTTGTAGAATCAGAAATGGAGAAGATTGTGAAAACTACGGTGGAACGAATCTTCATAAGCGATTATGTCGAACGGTTTCTTAGATCGAATAGTGGCGTGATGCTTCTTACTGTGCACTTGAGTGAAGTTAATTTGATTGCTTCTTCCAAGGTGAAATCTAACTATTGGTTTGAATCTGCTTCTTTCTCTCAATTCGATCCATCCGATTATTTTTGCCTATATAAGTGTATAGGAAATTTGGGGGAACTTTCACAACCATTTAGAGTGAGCTTCCCTTATTTCTTTCTAGTCTTTTCCTCTTCTCTGAGAGTGATTTTTCTGGAGTAACTGCTATCACGTATTCAAAGCTTTAAAGTGTCAACATTCAGCCTTTTCGCCCGCTTCATTGTTGTTGATCTCACACTCCAAGGTAAGTTCTTATAGCTCAAACTTTTCCTTCAAGCATTTACTCCCTCTTTGTTAAAATTAGTGATAAACCTATTATCATAAAGAGTGATTTAGAAGGTATAACCTCTTCTTGTTCAGAAAGAGGAACGAAATCTGAATCGCATTCCCTTTCTTATGCCAATGGGGATTTTGAGTTGGGGATCATCTTCCTAATTGAGGATTCTGAAATGGAAGGAGTTTCTGGGGATTCCTTTACCGAAAGAGTTTCTTCTGGTGATCCCTTGGAGGCTATGCCTTCAGGGAAGACTGCTAAGGGTGAGGATCCTATCAAGAGGATGATGCCTCCCTCTGTCTTAACCAAGGGAGAAATAGAAGATATCCGGTTGAGGAGTGAACATGCCAACTAATTTATTCGGCTCTATCATGGGGTGTCTCGTTGCGAGCCTAGTGATGCTGAAATAGTAACTCATTTGGAGGATTGAGAAAAACCCAACTTTGTATCTTAGATCAAACCTTGTATTGGTCATTTCTCCCAGTAGATCTGACAGAGAGGATATGCATCTCTTTTGAAGGCTGGTCGATTCCTCTATACGAGTTCCTTTTTACCAGGTTGGGGGTACATTTTCCCTTTTCTAATTTCGAGGTGGATGTGATGAACTGTTTGAGAGTTTCCCCCTCACAAATTCATCATGAAGCTTGGGCTTATATGAAGGTGTTCAAACTATGTGTCTAGCTGTAATCTTGGAAACCTTCTATTGAACTCTTTTTTTATCCTTTTTACGCGACTCTTACTTATCGCGATGGCGTCCATGATAAGGGATTGATCTGCCTTCATCCCAATGTCCCTTGTCTAAGACCCCAATTTTGACCCTAAGATCCCTCATGCTACCTCATCATATGCATTAGTATTGGGATCATACCTTGGCATCCTCCTTACCCCTCATTCATTGGGTTTGTATTGGGAGAGATCACCAAGCACTATGTGATTGTATCATACTTTTTATTTCATCATTTACTAACCAAAATACCAAAAGTATGTCTTTGCATTTGCCTAACTCTTTTGTAGGTAGGGCACATGATCACCTTTGATTCATCAAGTTCACATCTAGGGTTTAAGACCCTCATTACTAAGAGCTCAACCATGAAATGATCCACAATGAAATAATATATGAATCCCTATGATCTTTAAATGGTATTATGATCAATAAATAATCAAGAGTTTGGAGTTGGTTTGCCTTGGAAACCCTAATTCATCTAGGTATCTTGTGTAACTTCTTCAACAAGCTTCTTCACAAATTGATAAAATATTTCAAGGGATACTCCAAATTTCATCATATTATGAATATATGATCTCCTATGAGTCCCAAAAGTCAAGAGAATTGCAAGTTAGCAAGTTGGTTGATGGTGGTTAACTAGAGGAATTCATCTGATCAAAACTGGGGTCCCCTAGACCCTATCTCCTACAATTTTTATCATATGAAAATGGTTCCAAGAGAATTTTTACTCTAAATGACATTCGAAACAACTTTCATGTTGAGGTCTAGATCTAGTTTTGATTGGAAAGTCATTTTTTATGGTGAAAGATTATAGGTCATTTTGTCTAAACCCTAAACTCTAGTTTTGATCAACCGTTGTTTAATTTAATTTATATTTTTGTTATTTTTAATTGTTTAAATGTCAAATTAATTGTGTAGAGCCATTTTAATTGACTTTGTGATTTTGACTTGTGTTGTTGGGCCTTGGTCAAGGTTGATTTGACTTTGTTAGGTTAAGATCATTGGATTTAGGGGATTGATGGAATGTATATTCCATCTCCCAAAATGAATGAATGATCTTAATTTGGTAAAAGTCCTCCTTTGACCAATTTGTGTTGAATCCATTCCCCCTCCCTCTTCATCTCTTTCCCCTTCTTTATTCATCCATGTCATGGACATATGATATCTCTATATCCTAAGACTAGTTGATTGCAAAATCAACATGAGTATGGATGAGATTAGGTTTACCTCTTTGCATATTCTTTTTGTGTGTGGTTTGTTTCATGAGCATAGTCCATTATACTATGTCTCTAACATGCATTAAGACCAAAATTCTATAGCCCGAGCTCAAATAGTTGTGACTTCTACATAAGTCCAATTACAATTGCTTAACATAGCGCTAAATTTGTGACACAAAAAGGCATAGCATTCTAGTTAGTGAGATTCTAAGTCTCCCCTCTTTCATGGTATTGTGTGGGAACTTGGACTTTTTTCCTTCCTTTGGAAGATGTCTGGGTTCAAGGACCCATGCTTGTGATAAGTGGGTTGAGTGTTCTCCAAAGAATGAGTTAAATAAAATAAAAGAAAAAGCAATACTAACTTCTAATCAACTAATAATTAACATTTAATTTCAAGTCATTTACTTTTATGCACTTTAATTTTAAGCTTTTATTTCATTTTCCATTATTCATACCATCCAAATTGTTTACTTTAATGCCATTTTCACCTTGACCATTCGGGCCATATTTCGTGATATATTGTGTGCTTGTGTATACTTGTTTATTTGTTTGGTCTTTTCACCTTAATGTACATAATAAGAACAAAAACCCTAAAAAACATTTTGTGTGGACTGTTGGTTTGATCTGAGACTATTGGACTTAGAATTTAGGCAACACTCCCTATGCAAAGGACTTGGCCAATGCCAACTTTCATGAAACCAAGTGCTTGTGAAGTAAACTTTCATCTGATACAATATTGAAGATCCATTTAAGTTCATATGTAACATGATCATTGTGAAGCTGTTATTATGAACCAATGTCTTATGCCATCTTTGAAATCATCTGATACATGGGAAATTTGGAAGAAGATCATGGAGTTGTTAAGCTTGGATGTGGATATCTTTATTTGATGCCTTACTCTTCATCTTGCTATTTATGTATTAATATTGCTTGATTCTAAAGTCCAAGGGAATTTTGGGTTTCTATATGACATTCTTGTCTATAAGATTGTAGCCCATTGGTAAGATCTTTTCAACTCTCAACTTTTAAATTTTTGCTTAGGATTATTCTCTTCATCTCCTCCCCATTTCTTTGATTTCAAAATATCTCCCCCTTTTTAAAAATCTTCTTTGCTTGTATTTGTTTTCTAAACTTTGACCATATTGCAAATTAAAAACTTTGGCCTTATGCTATTGCATTTTCAAACTTCTTTTCTTAAATAAACTTAACTATACTTGACTTAAAATTTTCAAAATCCAAAAAGAAATAACACTCATTCAAACCTTTTTTAGGCATTTTGTGCCTTTGTTAAACTTAAATTTTTGTTAAAAGCAATGCACCCACTTTGAAATTGATACCACGAACTACGAGGTTTTGATCCCTCATTTTTATGTTGGTACATAGGCACAAGTCCGAAGGTCTTGTCAAACACAAAAATATAATTAATGAATTATTTTCTCATCCCCCCATTCTATTTATTGCAAACATCACTTGTACAAAAACACATATGCACACAAAAAAGGGCTCCATAGGAATACCTAGGACACTTTGGGTGCTAACACCTTCCCTCTATGTGACCAACCCCCTTACCTGTAATCTCTGGAATTTTATTAGTTTTGATTTGAAAACTTCTTATTTTTTGGGTTTTGTTCGTACTTTTCCCTTTTCCCTTGGAAACAATAAAAACGCGGTGGCGACTCTGGTTTTATTGACGTCTTGCTTATCCATAGCTTGATGGTCATGAATTTACCGCTACACCTTGGTTTGACCTTTTTTATTGATTATTGGGGTAATTTCCTGAACGTTTCATGTTGGTGAAACCTATTACTACTAAGGCTCACTTTTCATTTTATTCGTCCTCAGCCCCAGTTAGATTCATTCGTTGCAAGAGTGGTTTATTGAAGTGTTAGTCTAAAGTTCACTTAAGTCACCCCCTTTCTTCTTACCATGTTGGACTAATTCCTTTATCCTATGAGGAGGTACAAAATGAAGTAGGATATGTGTAAGACCCCAATTTTGACCCTAAGATCCCTCATGCTATCTCATCATTTGCATTGGCTTTGGGATCATACCTTGATATCCTCCTCACCCCTTATTCATTAGGTTTACATTGGGAGAGATCACCAAGCATATTTGATTGTATCATAATTTATTTTCTTTTTTTACTAACCAAAATACCAAAAACATGTCTATATATGTCTTTGTTTCTTTTGTAGGTAGTGTGTGTATCCACATATGCCCTATCAAGCTCACAACTAGGGTTTGAGACTCTCAATGCAAAGGGATCAATCCAAAATTGGTCCATATTGGTTAAATACATCATATATGGATCCCCATGTTCTTAATTTTCCAATTTGATCAAGAATTCATCAAGAGTTTAAAGTTTATTTGCCTTGGAAGCCCTAATTTATCTAGCTATTTTGTCTGACTTCCTCAGCAAGTTTCTTCAACAATTGGTCAAACATATCAAAGGATACTTAATTTTATATCATATTATGCATATATGATCCTCCATGAGTCCCAAATATACAAAGAACTTCAAGTTTGCAAGTTGGTTCAAAGAAGTTGACCAGAGAAAGTCAACTGGTCAAAACTAGGGTTCCCTAGACCCTATCTCCTAGACTTTTTGTCATATAAAAACTATTCCAAGATAAATGTTACTCCTTGTGACATTAAAAATAACTTTCATGTTGTCATCAAGAGCTAAGTTTGCTTAGAAAGTCATTTTTTATGGTGAAAGATTATAGGTCATTTTGTATGTACCCTAGTTAGGAAGTCAACTTCCAAGGACCATAACTTGTTCAATTTTTATGTTATGAAGGCCATCAAAGTTTCATGATCAATTTCAAGATATCTTATCCAAATTTTATTCTTTGATAAATTTCAAAATCTACTTTCAAGGGAACGTGCCAAGAGGAAACATTATAGGTCATTTTGGGCCATTACCATTGAACAAGCATTATTCCTCAACTTCTAAAATCCATAACTCCCTTATGCCAAATCCAAATGGTGTCACATTTGTCACCACATCGAAGAGGAATGAAATAGATACAACTTTTGTGAAGGAACAATTTCCATTTGAAGCTCATAGCAAAAGTTATTTAAGGTGGATGAAGTGGTCATTTGACTTGGGACTTAGAAAATTTTCAATCATGTTTGATTTATCAAACTTCCACCTTAAAATTCATCATGATCCAAGCTCCATATAGAAAAATGTTCAACATCAAAGTTGTTCCCCTTGATGTCACCTTTCCAAAACATTCAAGTTCACTTCATTTGAACCAGAATTGAGGGACTTGCATATGGGTTCTTTACATGGGTTCATTTGGTAAGATCAATGTCCAATTTTCATTTCCATAATACATGATCACATGATATCATTTCAGGTTGATTAACATGCAATGTTGGACCTTTTGGCATCATTTAATGGGGCTTATACACGTCCATGCAACCATGCAACCAACGTTGCTATTTTTGACAAATTTTGAAAGTGTGTGAAAAGCAATGCAAAAGCCTATATATACATGCCCTCCTGCTCAGAATCAAGGACACACATTGCCCAAGCCTTGCCAAACCATTTCTAAACCCTACTCCATAGATTTCTTTGAAATCGAGTTTGAATTTCACCTTCTGTTTTGAGATTCAAACTCCAAGGATTCATTGCCTTTTTCATCTCAATCGGTCACTGCAAGCAAGAGGAGGAAGCACCAAGTGGATTCAGATTAAGATCAAGCTCAATTGAAGCTACCCGAGGGTGAATTTTCTCAAACTTCTCTTCTTCGATTCTCCCTCTTTTCTCAACCATTTTGATTGATTATTGGTTTTCTAAAGACCTACCAATGTAGGCAACAAGATTGAGTTGCTTTAAGGACAAATCAAAGAAACTCAGATCATGCACCTCAAACTTCAAGTCCACGTATCTTTCAATATACTTGGAATTGGGTGAAATGGAGGCCAGATTCTTGCTTCTGAGCTTTTTTTCTTTAAAATAGTGTAGTCACTTTTTATTTTAGTGGTGGTTGATGGTGGACCATTCCAGTGAGGTCCACCGGAGAAGATGATCGGAGCTAGGACTCCAGTGGTATGCTGGCATTGTCCAGACCATCTGATCATGAGTCCATGTTTTAATCTCAGCCCTCCCTTCTGATTACCACTTATGCAACGTGTTGACTGCAATACAACATGGAACGCACACGTTTGCCCATCAGATCTGCCAACTCTATCAATGAGGGAGATCTGATGGCCCTTGTTTTTTTGAATTTCTTTTTTATTTCTGATTTTTAATTTAATTTTTTTATTTTGTTTAATTCATATTAATTTCATTTTTAATCCAAAAAATATGGGACTTTCACCAAAAATCTTTAAATATTTTACTCTTTCATATTTTGAATTAAAATTATTTTTTGGATTAATTTTGATATTTTTCATGAATTAATTGTTCTTTGGCTTATTTTTAATTGCTATAAAATACTCATGACTTTCCAAAAATTATGAAATTTTTTGTCTAAGGTCCTTTGACCTTGTTTGGCCTAGGATAAATCCCTTGGCCATTCATTTGGTGTTTTTGAAGGGATTTGAGGTTTTGTCCATTTTAAAATGCATTTAAATTCATTTTTAATTTGATTTTTAATTGAATAAATGCTTGAAAATTATGTTGAGCCATTTTTATGGTCTTGTGATGTTTGACTTTCTGTTTGGCCTTGATCATGGTTGATTTGACCTTTGTTTGACCAATACTATTGAATTTAGGGGATTGATGAAATGTACATTTCATCTCCCAAAATGAATGGATAGTATTGATCAGATGAAATTACTCCTGTGATCAATTTGGGTTTCTATTCCCCTTCCCTCTTCATCTTCATCCCTATTCTTCCCCAATCCATCATTGACCAATGAAATCTCTTCATGTCTAATGATTAGTTGATTCATCAATGACCTTGAGTTAGATGAATCAACGTGAGCCAGACTGAGATAGGTCCTTCCCCAATTTATTTATTGTGTGGTATTCTTTAGGATTTTGGTTCTTTGTACCAATTGTCTAACATGAATTAACACATACATTTTTATTTCCCGGCCTCAAATAGTTGTGACTTCTATATAAGTCCAATTACGATTGCTTAACATAGAGCTAAATTTGACCAAGAAGGCATATCATTCTAGTAAGTGAGATTATAAGTCTCCCATTCTTCATGGTATTTTATGAAGACTTGACCTTTTTTCCTTCCATGAGGACTAGTGGCATACTTGTTAATTTATCCAAGTTGGAGCCCTTCTCATGGATGATGTCTTGGTTCAAGGATTCATACTTGTGAATGAATGGTTGAGTGTTCTCCAAAGAATGACTTAACAATTGAAACTCATCACTAACATCTGACTAACACTTGACTAACTTTTATTCATTTTGTTTTTACTTTCAAGTTATTTACTTAATGCAATTTAAATTTCAGTCCATTTATCATTCATCTGCCATTTACATTTCATGCAACTTGTTTATGTTTCAGTTCTTTTCACTTTGCTCATTTGAGCCATATCTTGTGATTGTATATATTGTTTGCTTGTGATTTTGTTTTGTTTGTGGTCTTAGGACCTTAAGATACATAATAACAACAAAAACCCTAAAAAATATCTTGGTGGACTGTTGGACTTAATCTGAACTTTTGGACTTAGGATAGGCAACTTCCCTATGCTTTAAGGACTTGGCCAATGCCACTATCTCAAACAGAGCTATAGTTGCCCATACCTTTCATCTGATGAGAGATCTTGATTGACGTTGACTCATTCGTCACTTTGACTTTGTGCTTATTTTTATCCTGTTATTATTATTGATTGTCTGATAATTATTTCTCAGAGTTTACCAATGAATATTCCATCTGATGCATTGGAAGACATTTGAAGACTGCTAGCTATTGGATTGCTTGCTTAGATATTATGGCTATCTTTATTTGATACCTTGGTATTCATATGGTTTTCTTGGATATTACTTATGCTTGTTGCTTTCTAAAGTCCAATTTTTTACCACAAACTACGAGGTTTTGATCCCTTATTTTTATGTTGGTACGTAGGCATAAGACCAAAGGTCTTATCAAACAAAAAACTATAATAAGTGAATTCTTTTCTCATCTCCCCACTCTATATTTTATCAAACATCATTTATACCAAATCACTTGTACACAAAAAGGGCTCCCTTGGAGTACCTAGGACACTTTGGTGTGAAAGAATTCTTTAACTTGAATTAACTTTTAATGATAGCAAATTGTGTGATCATCATCCAAATTGGTTGTGCATTGCATTACATGATATATTTGTGTTCTTACTTTGTAATTCATCCCATTCTATGTTGCATAACCACACATATAAGCCTACATTGAAAATTTCCTTAAAATAACAATTAAAATGCATTTTATGTCAGTATGTATCAATACATGACCCCTTGCATCGATACATGCAGCCTGTGATTAATCACAAAACAATTCTTGTTCAGTATGCATCGATACATACGAACCATGCATCAATACATGGAAGGCCAAAAACTCTGTGCATCGATACACACGTCACATGCATCGATACATGAATACTTGAGTCAGCCTGTGCATCGATACATACGCATTGGGCATCGATACATGTTAGTGTAAAATTCACATGCATCGATACACACGATTCCTGCATCGATACATGGTTAATTAATTTCACCAAAAATCTATACAACTTACAGTATGCATCGATACACACTTCTATGTATCAATACACAGAGTGGTTTTAAGTCATAACAGCAACTGTTTTTGAAGGATATAAATACAGGTTTCAACAGCAGGTGGCAGACACGAATTCATTGAGCGAAAAGACAATTGAACACAAGATCAAAGAAGTGTTGGAGCAATTGTCAGTGAGCACATAGAAACCTGAAAGAGACTTCATCTTCTTCATCTTCTCAATCACTCTTCTTTCAAGAACATTTACACATAACAATTCTTGTTCTTTGGATTAAAGAAGCATTGAGATAACGTTCAGTGGTGTGATCAAGGATCTAGCTGTGGGTTGCAGTGGAACGATCGAGGATCTAGCTGAGTAGAAGATTGAAGGGGGTTTCTAGGAAAAACCTACTGGTTTGTCCTTCAAGAACTGGTGTGTTCTTGAGGGTTTGGGAGTCACATTTGCAGAACAGATTCAGCCGCAGCGTTGCGTTTGGAGATCGGGGGATTTCGCAAGCAGGTCGTGGAACCGGTGAATTGTTTGCAACTTTGTGCAGGAAAATCTTGATCAAGCTCAGATCAAGTGAAGGTTTATACAAGAAGAGGTTCTTGGAGATTAGAAATTCTGTCTTTGTATCAAAACCTTGTATCAACGGATTCGGCAATAATTGATAATCAAAGTTCTCAATTTCATTTGAAATTGAGAGGGAGACGTACCCACACGCGAGGACGACGTGGGGAACTTCCTTAACAAATCTCTGCGTATCTTACTTTTACCTTAATCTTCTTTACGTTTCAAATACGGTTTTGCAAATTCTGTTAGTGTGTGGTGATTGATTATATTTCTGGACAGCAGTGATAACAAAACCTTTAGTCATACACCATTGCTGTTTATCATCAAACACTCACACACCAACTGTTTGACAAAACGGTTAACTTGATTGTGTTCATTGGAAATAGTATTTGAGGATAAGCGCATTCAATCTGTTAATATTCTGTGTGTATTATTTCTGTCATTCTCATTAAAATCCAGCAACTGCACTTGCGTGTCCGGCTTTCTAGTAGCAGTTCAGAATAGACGGAAGTCGATTCGGGACTGCTTTTTCCGCTGTTTTTGAAAACTCTGATTAAACGTTAAATCCGTTAATTTTTAAGAGGTGATCTATTCACCCCCCCTCTCGATCACTAGCCACACCGTCTAACAAGTGGTATCAGAGCGCCGGTTCGCTGGTGCTCTGTGGCTGCCTGTAACAGTATGGATTCTGAACCAAAGGGGGCGTATAATAGAGCGCCTATTTTCAACGGTGAAAATTATGGCTACTGGAAAGACTGCATGCGAGTTCATATAAATTCTGTGGATAGGTTAGTATGGGCTGCCATTGAAAACGGTCCGTTTCAAATTACAATGACAAATGCGGCTGGCGCCATAGTACCTAAACCAGAAGATGATTGGAATGAGAAAGATGAGAAAAAGTGGTCGTGTGATTGGAGAGCTCGAAACATGTTAATTTCAGCACTTGGTGTTGATGAATATTATCGAGTATCACATTGCACGACAGCTAAAGAAATGTGGGACGCTTTAGAAGTTGCTCATGAGGGCACTACTGAAGTAAAACAGTCCCGCATTAATACACTCAATCAAGAATTTGAGCTCTTTCGCATGAAACAAGGAGAATCCATCTCCGACATGCAAAAGAGATTCACCCATCTAACTAACCGATTGAATGCTCTTGGAAAACCTATTTCCAATGAAATTGCTACTAATAAAATTCTCAGGTGTCTTAGCAGGGAGTGGCAACCTAAAGTTACAGCAATCAAGGAAGCCAACGATCTCACAAGACTTACGATTACAACACTGTTTGGAAAGCTGGAAGAACATCAGCAAGCTTTGGAAAGTCTTGAAAAATATGAGAATAAAAGTAAGAAGGAAAAGGAGAAGAAAAGAGACAAAGAGGGAGAGAAGAAGCCAATAGCTCTTGTGGCTTCTAGCTCTAAGTCCTCACGAAAAGAGCAAAGCGACAATGATTCAAGTAGTGACAAAGACTCGGATGATGAGGAAATGGGATTGTTTGTAAGGAGATACAATAGATTCATTCGAAAGAATGGAGTCAAGCATTCCGACAAAAATCTCATGAAGTTTCGAAGACAATCCATAAATTCGAAACAAGAAGAAAACAAGAAGAGTAGAGGAAGAGGATCATGCTTTAATTGTGGTAAATCCGGACACTTTAAAACTGACTGCCCTATGAAGTATAAGGACCAAAGAAAAGACTCACCAAAAGGGTACAACAAGCAAAGAAGAGCGTATATTGCATGGGAAAGTGATAGTGATTCATCAAGCACACAAAGCTCAAGTGATGATGATGAAGCTGCAAATCTGTGCCTTATGGCTCACACAAAAAATCAGTCCTACCACAAGAAGAAAGACAATGACAAAAAGGTAAAACAAGCCTACTTCAATAACTTCTCCTCTATGTCTTTTTCGGAATTAAAAATAGCTTTTGAAAAACTGCATAACGAAGCTGTAGATGCTTTTAAACGATTAGCTTCCGACAAACATATCTTCTCTTTTTTGGAAGGTAAAGTAAACAAAGCTGAAATTGATTTAGAAGCATTGAAAACTAGTATTGCAGAAAATTCAAAAACTATTGACATTGACGGATGTAGTAAAGTTAGATATTGTGACGCTTGTTATGTTTGGCAAAAAGAGGTAAACACTCTTAAGGTCAAACTAGAGAAAGCGCTACAACCTAAAATTACTTATGCCGTTGACCCCAAGTTGTTTAAGAAGTCATTGAATCCTCCATATGCAAAATACTCTTTTATTTTAAAGGATTCAATGAACAAGAAACAACAAACATATCATCATCGTTTATGTCATTATTGTTGTCATGCTGGCCATACCATTGAGAAATGCAAATTTAGAAGATTTCTAGTCCCTAAAGGTATTTATCAATGGAAGCCAAAAGGCAACCATGTTAACACTTACCCTCTTGGACCCAATGAAAATTGGGGACCAACTTCTCTCTTTTGATGTTGTAGGATGAGTGCCTTGCCTCCGTAGATAGAAGGTGGTTTCTTGACAGCGGCTGCTCAAGGCACATGACCGGTGACATATCGCTTTTTATAGATTTCAAGGCAAAGAAAAAGGGATATGTTACTTATGGAGACAACAACAAAGGAGCTATACTCGGCAAAGGTAGTGTAGGTAATCCCTCCACCACTACTATTTCAAATGTCCATTTAGTTGAGGGACTTAAACACAATTTGTTAAGCATAAGTCAACTATGCGACATGGGCTATAAAGTTTCGTTTACAAAAACTTGCTGCATAATTGAACATGCTGAACAAAACATTGTGTTTAAGGGTGTAAGAGTAAACAACATCTATATGCTTGACTTGTTTGATGTACCGTTAACAAATACTAAATGTCTAGTCACCTTGAATGATGATTCTTGGCTTTGGCATAGACGTTTAGCTCATGTTAATTTCGATTTGCTAAACAAGGTTGTATCCAAGGATCTAGTAGTTGGTCTACCAAAAATAAAATTTTCAAAAGACCACCTATGTGACGCGTGCCAAATGGGAAAGCAAACAAGGGTGTCTTTTAAATCTAAAAATGTAATTTCAACTTCACGACCCCTTGAGCTTCTCCATATGGACCTCTTTGGACCTTCCAGGACAAAGAGCCTAGGTGGAAACTACTATGGCTTTGTAATAGTTGATGACTACTCTAGATTCACTTGGACTATATTCCTTCATAGCAAAGATGAAACTTTTTCTGCTTTTAAAAATTTTGCAAATCTGTCCCAAAACAAAATGAATACCAAAATAGTTACAATTCGTAGCGATCATGGTGGTGAGTTTCAAAATTATCACTTTGAGAAGTTTTGTGACAAGTATGGCATTGAGCATAACTTTTCAGCCCCTCGCACTCCACAACAAAATGGCGTTGTGGAGCGTAAAAATCGTGTTCTAGAGGAGTTGGCAAGAACAATGCTTAATGAGGGTGGATTACCAAAATACTTTTGGGCTGATGCTGTTAGCACAGCCTGTTATGTCCTAAACAGAATCTTAATTCGCCCTATTTTGAACAAAACTCCTTATGAACTTTTGAAAGGAAGAAAACCAAACTTGTCACATCTTCACGTATTCGGTTGTAAATGTTTTGTTTTGAATAACGGTAAGGAAAACATTGGGAAGTTTGATGCAAAAGCGGATGAAGGTATTTTTCTTGGTTACTCAATGTCAAGCAAAGCATATAGAGTGTATAATAAGCGTTTACTTACTGTTGAAGAGTCGGTTCATGTTTCGTTTGATGAGTCTTATCCGAAAAATGTCGGAAAAGGTATTTCTTTTGATGATGCAGGTGTATCTACAGAAGACATACTCAAGGAAGCTGTTGAGGAAATTGATCAGTCCAAAACAGCTGCCCATGAGAAGGAGGAAGATACAAGTCATGAAGAAATTGAGGAAGAAAAGACAGCTGAAGTGAATGATCTTCCAACAGCTTGGAGATCCTCAAAAGACCATCCCATTGACAACATTTTGGGAGACATTTCAAAGGGAGTAATGACCCGGTCTAAGATAAGTAACTTTTGTTCTCACTTCGCGTTTGTTTCACAAGTAGAGCCTAAAAATACCAAAGAGGCCTTGATTGATGAGTTTTGGCTAATGGCCATGCAAGAAGAGCTTAATCAATTTAAAAGAAATGACGTTTGGGAACTTGTCCCTCGTCCGCGAGATCATCATATCATAGGCACTAAGTGGGTTTTTAGAAACAAACTTGATGAAAACGGAGTGATTACTAGGAACAAGGCACGCTTAGTAGCACAAGGATATAACCAAGAGGAGGGCATAGACTATGAGGAAACTTATGCTCCAGTTGCTTGCCTCGAAGCTATACGTCTTTTGCTCGCCTATGCGTGTTCTAAGGATTTTAAGCTTTACCAAATGGACGTAAAGAGTGCCTTTCTTAATGGTGTCATAAATGAAGAAGTATATGTTTCACAACCTCCCGGTTTTGAAAATGATGAAAATCCAGATCATGTTTTCAAGTTAAAAAGAGCTTTGTATGGTCTTAAACAAGCCCCTCGGGTTTGGTATGAAAGGCTTAGCAAATTCCTAATTGATCATGGATATTCAAGAGGTAAAGTGGACAATACTCTCTTTATTAAACACAAAGGAAAGCACATTCTTTTAGTTCAAGTTTATGTCGACGACATCATATTTGGTTCAACTAACATACACTTGGTCGAAGAATTTTCTAAGGTTATGCAGGGTGAATTTGAGATGAGTCTAATGGGGGAGCTAAACTACTTCCTAGGACTGCAAATAAAGCAACTTGAGGAAGGTACTGCAGTATGTCAAACAAAATACTGCAGAGAACTACTCAAGCGCTTTGGAATGAATGACTCAAAATCAATCGACACTCCAATGCCAACCAACGGAAATCTAGAAAAGGATGAGCACGGTAAGTGTGTAGATGTCAAAAGATTCAGAGGTATGATCGGATCTCTCTTGTATCTTTCTGCTTCTAGACCGGACATCATGTTTAGTGTTTGCATGTGTGCACGCTATCAATCAAATCCTAAAGAATCGCACCTAAAAGCGGTGAAGCGCATATTTAGATACCTTCATGGAACATCTAAATATGGGCTTTGGTACTCTAAAGGAAGTGATTGTAGCCTAGTAGGGTACTCCGATTCTGATTTCGCTGGCTGCAAATCAGATAGGAAAAGTACAAGTGGTACGTGTCACCTATTTTCAAACTCCTTAGTCAGTTGGCACAGCAAAAAGCAAGTTTCTGTGGCTTTGTCAATTGCTGAGGCTGAATACGTTGCAGCCGGTAGTTGTTGCGCTCAGATTTTATGGCTTAAGCAGCAACTACAAGACTTCAACATTCAACTAAAACGTATTCCTATTAAATGTGACAACACTAGTGCCATAAACCTTACTAAAAACCCTGTTTTACACTCACGCACTAAACACATAGAGATTAGACATCATTTCCTTCGCGATCATGTTGAAAAAGAAGACGTTGTCTTTGAGCACGTTGATTCCAAAAATCAGCTTGCTGATATTTTCACTAAACCATTGGCAACGGAATCTTTCTTCAACATACGTCGTGAATTAGGAATCTTAGATCTATCTCATTTGATGTCATAAGCATGTTACATCTTAATTATATTATGCCTCACCGTGTGTGACAAGCACTGTTTTAGATGTCAATTATCCTTCACAAGATCTCTCCAACAGAGGTAATATCAATCCTTTCTACAATTTTCTTATTGATTAGTGACTGTGTTTGTTAGAACAAATATGCTTACTCTAGTTGATGTAAAGTTTGCTTGAATATACTTCCTGTCTATAATGTGTGCTCATTAACAATCTGATTTCTGAGCAAAATTATCATGACATAGTGCAACTGCATAATCATACTGCATAAAAACTCATTAAAAACCAGTTCAGCATCAGTATGTATCGACACATATGAAGCTTGCATCGATACATATGCTCTGAAATTAAATTGTTTGAAAAACTGATTCAGTATGCATCGATGCATCTATCGCATGTATCGATACACAAGGCCATTGAAAACACTAGGCATCGACGCATCCATCGCATGTATCGATACACATGACAATTTTGAAATACTTGGCATCGACGCATAGCTCTCTGCATCGATACTTACTGCTGTCATCTGAATTAAATGCATTCTTTTTCTCTCTCATGCATCGACACATCAACCAATCATATCATCTCCTATCTCATTACTTCATCTCATCTGTCCTCAAAAACCCCTAAACCAGTGGCTAACCCTAATCCTCTCATCTTCCCTCTCTCACAAACTTGGTAAAACCCTAAATCTCATATCACCATGCCTCCACGCACCATTCCAGCCAGAGCCAAAGGTAAAGGAAAGGGAAAGGAAGCAGTCGGTACGTCTCAGCAACCACCAGATGTTCCTTCAAATGCCTTAGACATTCTTCATCCTGCCATTGCTGCTGAATTTGAGGAATCCTTCAAGGCCAGGTTGGTAATAAAACCCCATATCTTTGATAAACCAGATGCTGTTCATCTGCACCTAAATGAAGTAGTTGAACTGTTACATGCACAAAGACTTGGGTCCTTTCTATCTACAAAAGATGACTATCATGAGGATTTCATCCGGGCCTTTTATGCTGGTTTACACACTGGTACAGGCTATATGTTCCGGTGTTCTATCGGAGTTAGAACATATACCTTTGAAGCCAGTAATTGGGAAACAGTGTTTCAAATGCCGCTTCCGTCGATGGCTTTCAAGTCCTGGCATGACCTGCATTTTGATCCTGAATTTGACCTGAAGGAATTTACAACTTCTATCCTAAAGATTGATAGACCGTTGAGTGAGGACGAACACATCACGTCAGGTATGATCAAACAAACTCCGCGTATTCTTCACTGGATCATTACTCACATTCTGCGTCCAACCAACAGTGGCCACTCTCGGTTGGATAGGCCTAGCATACACCTTCTCTACATTCTGCAAAATAAGATTCACTTAAATTGGGCGAACTACTTTGTAAAACGTCTATTTTATGTGCGAGACAGCTCCAAAACTGTGGCGCTAGGGTATGCCTCTCAAGTAATGAAAATTCTCAAGTTTTGGAAAGTTACAATGCCTATTGTGCCTCTCCTATCTCCATCTGCAGCTCAAGAATTCGATTCTGCCACTCTATCGCATATGGGATATCGATGGGACAAAGACCGCAAGTGCTTCTACTTTTTTGAAAGAAAATCCAAAACCAGAATTTACAACTTTGACGTGCCTTCTGAACGCATCCATGTTGCTGAAGAACAGCCTGATGAAGAAATGCAGGATGCACCTGAAACAGATGTGCCTCCAGCTGAGGCCAATACTGGTTGGGGTGAGTGGGTGCCACGAAGGTGGTCTCCCACCAACTACGAACCTGAACCTACAGCCCCTCCATTCGCCGGTGGTACTTCAGCTTCAACACCAAATGCAGACATCACTCACATGCTTCAACAGATGGAAATCGTCAACAAAGAACGCCATGAAGAAGCACGGTACTGGCATGTCCAACAAACTGAATGGCACAACGAGCATCGGGAATGGCATGATGAGCATACACGGATGTATCACAATCAACACGCTTGGCACCAAGACTTGGTTAAATGGCATCAGGTGTTTTACAACGAAATGTCCGGCTTTATGGATGATTGCTGTGAAAACCCTGGGATTATGGACAGCTTTAGAAGCACTGAAGTTCAGAATCGATTTAGGCGATACTCCTTCATGGGCCAAAATCCAGACACAATGCCTCCTCCTCCGCCTCCGCCAAGCTACCGAGATCCTGACAGACATGATGAGGAGTCCTGTGGTGGCAACAATCCAAATTAACCAACCACCCTTTCATCTCACTGCATTTCATTTCATATTGCTCATGTTTTATTTTGTCGCACATTATTTGGTTCAGCTTATGTAACTCTTAAACTTGTTCGCACACTTAAAATGCTTTTCAATTTATGTTTACCTCTATTTGTTATTGCCCTTACTGTTTGAATGATTCTTTGTGAATGATTCTTTAACTTGCAGCTTCTTTCTATGTGATTGTTAGCCTATTATCCATTCTTGCCATGCCCTGCTTCACTTTCTGCTTGATAACTATGGTTCTTCCTCTTTTTGATGTTGACAAAGGGGGAGAAAAATGCAGATATGCACAAACTCAGGGGGAGTATCACACATCTTGCCAAGAATTTGCCATCATCAAAAAGGGGGAGTTTGTGAAAGAATTCTTTAACTTGAATTAACTTTTAATGATAGCAAATTGTGTGATCATCATCCAAATTGGTTGTGCATTGCATTACATGATATATTTGTGTTCTTACTTTGTAATTCATCCCATTCTATTGTTGCATAACCACACATATAAGCCTACATTGAAAATTTCCTTAAAATAACAATTAAAATGCATTTTATGTCAGTATGTATCAATACATGACCCCTTGCATCGATACATGCAGCCTGTGATTAATCACAAAACAATTCTTGTTCAGTATGCATCGATACATACGAACCATGCATCAATACATGGAAGGCCAAAAACTCTGTGCATCGATACACACGTCACATGCATCGATACATGAATACTTGAGTCAGCCTGTGCATCGATACATACGCATTGGGCATCGATACATGTTAGTGTAAAATTCACATGCATCGATACACACGATTCCTGCATCGATACATGGTTAATTAATTTCACCAAAAATCTATACAACTTACAGTATGCATCGATACACACTTCTATGTATCAATACACAGAGTGGTTTTAAGTCATAACAGCAACTGTTTTTGAAGGATATAAATACAGGTTTCAACAGCAGGTGGCAGACACGAATTCATTGAGCGAAAAGACAATTGAACACAAGATCAAAGAAGTGTTGGAGCAATTGTCAGTGAGCACATAGAAACCTGAAAGAGACTTCATCTTCTTCATCTTCTCAATCACTCTTCTTTCAAGAACATTTACACATAACAATTCTTGTTCTTTGGATTAAAGAAGCATTGAGATAACGTTCAGTGGTGTGATCAAGGATCTAGCTGTGGGTTGCAGTGGAACGATCGAGGATCTAGCTGAGTAGAAGATTGAAAGGGGTTTCTAGGAAAAACCTACTGGTTTGTCCTTCAAGAACTGGTGTGTTCTTGAGGGTTTGGGAGTCACATTTGCAGAACAGATTCAGCCGCAGCGTTGCGTTTGGAGATCGGGGGATTTCGCAAGCAGGTCGTGGAACCGGTGAATTGTTTGCAACTTTGTGCAGGAAAATCTTGATCAAGCTCAGATCAAGTGAAGGTTTATACAAGAAGAGGTTCTTGGAGATTAGAAATTCTGTCTTTGTATCAAAACCTTGTATCAACGGATTCGGCAATAATTGATAATCAAAGTTCTCAATTTCATTTGAAATTGAGAGGGAGACGTACCCACACGCGAGGACGACGTGGGGAACTTCCTTAACAAATCTCTGCGTATCTTACTTTTACCTTAATCTTCTTTACGTTTCAAATACGGTTTTGCAAATTCTGTTAGTGTGTGGTGATTGATTATATTTCTGGACAGCAGTGATAACAAAACCTTTAGTCATACACCATTGCTGTTTATCATCAAACACTCACACACCAACTGTTTGACAAAACGGTTAACTTGATTGTGTTCATTGGAAATAGTATTTGAGGATAAGCGCATTCAATCTGTTAATATTCTTTGTGTATTATTTCTGTCATTCTCATTAAAATCCAGCAACTGCACTTGCGTGTCCGGCTTTCTAGTAGCAGTTCAGAATAGACGGAAGTCGATTCGGGACTGCTTTTTCCACTGTTTTTGAAAACTCTGATTAAACGTTAAATCCGTTAATTTTTAAGAGGTGATCTATTCACCCCCCCTCTCGATCACTAGCCACACCGTCTAACATTTGGGTGGTAATACCTTCCCTTTGTGTAACCAACCCCATTACCTTAAATCTCGGACATTTTATTAGTTTTGATTTGGAAACTTCTTATCTTTGGGTTTTGTTCGTACTTTTACCTTTTTCCTTTGTAAATAATAAAGGTGCGGTGACGACTCTTGTTTTATTGACGTCATGTTTATCCATAGCTTAATGGTCATGAATTTACCGCTACAGAAATTAAGTGGCAACTTTGCTGAGGCATAGTCCTCAGTGAGTTTAGCCTACTTTTTGTGTGTATATACTTGTATATTTGAAGTTTTTTTTTTGTATATTTTGTTGTGTGATATTTTGTTTGTTATGCTTGGTGATCTCTGTATGGTGAGATAAGTTCTAACCCGAACTTGAGTGAAATCTAAGATAGGAGGGTGGTATAGTCACGTTGACTTTGAAGGAGTAGTCCTAAAAGAGTTGACATGAGATCCCCCACTCAGTGGAGACCTCTTTGGAGTTACTGATGTCACACGAGTAAGTCGTGGATAAACATTACTTTCTCTAAATTTGGGGTCTGAGAAATTGAGGACCATAGAACATTTAAACCAACTTTCCCTATTTAGGATGTAGTGCAGAGATTGTTCAAGTGTAGACTTGATAACAGTTGTTACGTGATACTACACTCAGACGAGTTTCTCTTGAGAATACTATGGGTTGATGAGTCAATCATCCTAACCTATAGTATCCGATAGATGGGACTAAACTCTGGGAACCTTTTAGAAAATGGTCTACAGGTTTTTACCCTTAGTACACTCCTTTGGGGATGGTTCTTAACCTGACTCCATACCTGTGACTCACAACAAACCCTTTGATTCTTGGTTGAACCGATCAGTCTCATCAGTATCAATGGAACTTGGGTGTTGATAAGGTGAAAACCAAAATCCACCAAAAATGGATGATTGATCTTTATGATGACTTGATCCATCCCTTGACCTTTGTTTGCCTTGTGTGTGATCCCTTGTGTGTGATTGTTGCATTCATGCATACATGCGCATCATGACATTCATCACAGGAAAAAAATTCAAGGAACTAAGGTCTTGTTTGCAAATATTTTCAGACCCTGGATTGTCGACGAGGAACACTAAGAAGTACAGTTTCAGATGCCCTGATTTGAAAGAGCTAAGGAAGCTGTCATCCTTTGTACTAGATCCCTTGAACTTCAAGCAACGTCATGGGAAGCTCTTGTCTGTGTTATCTACTGATGTGGTTGAAGGACTTCTGAGTGTTTTAGTTCAGTTATATGACCCTCTTTATCGATGCTTCACTTTTCTTGACTATCAGCTTGTGCCCATCTTGGGGGAATATGACCATCTCTTTGGTATACCCGTATCTGACAAGGTACCTTTCAGTGGATTGGAGGAGATCCCGAGATCTCATGTCATAGTTGAAGCTTTTCATCTGAAGAAATATGAGATTGATGCTCATTTGGTGAAGAAAGGAGGATTTCTTGGGTTGACTTTTGAGTTTCTCATTGATAGGGCTACTATTTTTGCTCAAGCCGGTAGCATGGATGCTTTTGAATCTACCTTGGTGTTGCTCATCTATGGTCTAGTTTTGTTCCCTAATATTGACGATTTTGTTGATGCTAAAGCCATTAGAATTTTCTTGATTGGGAATCATGTTCCAACTCTATTGGGTGACATGTATTTCTATTTGAATTTGAGGAGTTCTAAAGGTGGTGGGACTATTGTGTGTTGTGTTCCTCTTCTGTACAAGTGGTTTATTTCGCACTTGCCTCAGACGCCCGCTTTCGTGGAGAACCGACAATGTCTACGATGGTCCCATAGACTTATGTCTCTTACTAATGATGATATTGTTTATTATGATTCTGCATTGGGTAGCCTGGATATTATTGATAGTTGTGGTGAGTTCTCTAATGTACCTCTCATTGGTACACAAGGAGGAATCAACTACAACCCTGCTTTGCCCCATCGTCAACTTGGGTTCCCCTTGAGAGATAAGCTTAATAACATTTAGTTAGAAGGTTTATTCTATCAAGAGGGTAAAGATTCCCAACTTTTGAAGAGTACAATGGTGCGTGCTTGGCACAATATGCATAGGAAAGGAAGACCCGAGCTTGGTCCACGCAGTTGTGTAGCTTTATAAGCTTATACTATTTGTGTGAAAAAGTGAGCTTTGGAGCGCAAGATGTCGTACGCTTGTGAGAGACCTATGTCTGTGGTTATGGTTGAGCCATCAACTCTCCATAACCAAGATGTAGAGAAGTTGGAAGATGCACTAGCCAAGATGAAGCAAGAGAGAGATTTGTGGGAAGAGTGGTTCCATGATTTGAACCCAAAGCATGAGGAGTTGCAGCTTGAGTCGAAAGACAAAGATGCACTTATTGAGATTCTCGAGGATTGTGCAGTGAAGAGGCAGACAAAACCAGAGGATTTATTTTCCTCTAGTACGCCTCAGCCTCCGGTGCTTGGGAGAAGATTGTTGATCAACTTGTCCTCGGGAAGGCTCAGATGAAGACATCCTTTGAGTCTGAGATTCGAAAAATCCGAAGGAAGTATGCTCCTATATCCAGATCATATGATACAATTGCTAGGGATCCTTAGGATGATAGTTTCCTTTTCTCTTGTATTTGTATTTTGGTTTCTAAAATTGTATTCAGTGTAATCCTTCCAATTTTAGGAATAAAAAGAGATTTTATGGTCAGTTGAATTGTTGTTATTAATTATTGTTATATTTGCAAATAAGACTTCATATGTTCCTTGAAATTAAAATAAAAAACATTGCATTTCATGCATCATTTGCATAACAGGTTTTCTTCCGCCATGCGTCTTATCAATTCTTCTTCTGTGTATCAGTCAAGCTGACTCATTATTATAACACCCGAGCTAATCGACTGAAGAGAATGGAGCACCTCGGGCAAGAGAACAAAGAACTGAAGGACGAGATTTCCAGACTCACAACCTTGATGGAGTATGTAATAGTTATTCAAAACCAATAGTAGCCACCTCCCGCAACTCCTCCTCCTCCGAGATTACTTCATCAACTGTTCTTGTGGCGGCTAGCCAGTCTGTTCCTGCCATGCCAGCTGGATTCCCATGGGGAATGCCACTTAATTTTGTGCCCGAAGGGTATGTGCCTACTTTTGCTTTTGTGCCGACATCTATCTCGGTCCTGACTGTGCCTCCTCCTATTGTCCATACTCTGCCACGTGTTAAGGACACCATCTACCATTCTGAGCTCACTAAAGGGCCAGATGCTTATGAGAAAATGGATGAAATGAAAGACTGGTTCCTTGAGCTGCACAAGAAATTGAAGACTCTAAGAGGAAAGGATTTATTTGGTAAGAATGCTGTTGAGATATGTTTAATGCCCAGTGTCAAAATTCTGGTGAAGTTCAAGATCCCAGACTTTGAAAAATACAAGGGGAATACTTGTCCGTTGGGTCATCTTGTCATGTATTCCAGAAAGATGTCTACTCAAACTGATAACCACCAGCTGCTTATTCACTACTTCCAGGATAGTATGACTGGAGTTTCCCTTAAATGGTATATGGGCCTAGACAGTGCTAGCATTCGTACTTTCAACGAGTTGGGCGAAGCCTTTATCAAATAGTACAAGTATAATATGGATATGGCGCCAGATAGATACCAATTGAGGTTAATGTCTCAGAAGGACAAAGAGACGTTCAAAGAATATGCCCAGAGATGGAGGGAGTTGGCTGCTCAGATTAGTCCACCTTTGGAAGAAAAGGTGATGACTAAGATTTTCTTGAAGACGATGAGTTCATTTTACTATGAATGAATGATTTCTAGTTCCCCCAATGATTTTACCAAGATGTAAACATGGGGATGATATTGTAAGAAGGAGTCCGTGAGGGACGTCTGTCCAAAGATGAAGCGTCAACAAGTAAGAAGTATGGTGGGAGTTTCTATAAAAAGAAGGAAGGAGAAACTAATGCAGTATCAGCTAGGAGGCAGAAGAGGCCTCATGCGAGGAAGAATTTTTAGTCACATCAACATCAACATCAATATCAAGTCTCATCAGTAATTCTAGTCTTTTCCAACAATTCAACAAATCAATCAGTTCCTATTCAGCAACAACAACATCAACAACAACCGCAACAACGTGCCAACTATAACAACAACAACAATCATCATCAAAACTTTGAGAGGAAGAAGGTCTCTTTTTTGACCCTATTCCTATGACATACGCAGAGCTGTACCCGTCTTTGGTCGTTAAGAATCTTATCCAGCCAATGAACCCTCCTCAAATTCCTGAGCCCCTGGTCATGAGATTGAGAACTGTTATCCCCTGAAGTATGAAGTTCAGAAGCTTGTTAAGAGTGGTATGGTGTCCTTTGAGGATAGAGTGCCGAATGTGAAGGTCAACCCATTGCCTGATCATGGTAACGCTTATGTGAACATGGTGGACGACTGTCCAGGGAATTTCAGAGTATTTGATGTACGTTGTATCCATAGGTATTTGGTGGAGACCCATAGAGATTTGTGCCTTGTGAGCCATTGTAAACATGACCATGACGGTTGTGTTATTGTAGTGTGAACCCTCGTGAGTGTGTAATTGTCAAAAGAGATATTCAAAGACTGATGGATGAGAATGTTATCCAGGTACAACAATCAAGGTATATGGGAGATGATGTGAATGTCATCATGCCAGTGTTCAAGACCCCTGAGCGGGTAGTCATTCAATTTGATAGCAGCAACAACAATAATGTCAACAAATTGTATTGATGTTAGTTATACGGTTAATGGGCCCTGTTCCCTATGCATCTGATAAAGCTGTGCCATACCAGTATAATGCCACCATGATTGAAAAGGGTTAAAAGGTTCCTCTTCCAGTTGCAGATTCAGTGGTGAATATTACGGATGTAGTGAAGGTGACCCGTAGTGGTTATGTGTTAAGTCCAGTTTTTCCTAAAATGGTGGAAGATGTTTCCGTAGGGAAGAAGGCAGAGATTCCTGCAGTTAATCCGGTTAGTGCTCCAACGTGTCAGTCTGGTGAATCCAGCAAGTTGAAGACTAATGATGATGATGGGGTGTTACGTCTGATTAAGAGGAGCGAGTTCAACACTGTGGAGCAGTTGCTTCAAACGCCGTCAAAAATTCATGTGTTGTCATTGTTGATGAATTCAGAGGCACATAGAGAAGCCTTACAGAGGGTGTTGGAACAAGTTTATGTGGAACATGATATGACTGTGTATCAATTTGACCACATTATTGCCAACATTACCTCCTATAACAATTTGAGCTTTTGTGATGAAAAACTTCCCGAGGAAGGTTGGAATCACAATTTAGCGCTTCACATTTCAATGAATTGTAAGGAGGACGCTCTGTCCAACGTGTTGGTTAACACTTGATCATCATTGAATGTGTTTCCTAAGTCAACTTTAGCAAGACTTTCCTATTGAGGCGCCCCGATGAGGTACAGTGGCGTGATTGTTAAAGCGTTTGATGGTTCTCGGAAAACTATCATTGGAGAAGTGGATCTTCCAATTAAGATAGGTCTGAGTGATTTTCAAATTACTTTTCAAGTAATGGATATTCACCCGACCTATAGTTGTTTATTAGGAAGGCCTTGGATCCATGAAGTTGGCGTTGTGACGTCTACTCTGCACCAGAAGCTGAAATTTGTGAAGAACGACAAACTTGTCATTGTGGGTGGATAGAAAGCATTGTTGGTAAGCCATTTGTCATCCTTTACTTATGTTGATGCTGAGGAGGAAGTTGGAACATCGTTCCAAGCTTTGTCCATTGCTGATGAAATGAAGAAGACTGGGTCACCCATGTCTTCTCTAAAGGATGCAAAAGAGATTGTTCAGACTGGTAGCGCCGAGAGATGGGGTCGCATTGTGGAAGTCGTTGAAAACAAGAATAGAGCAGGGCTGGGATTTCAGCAAGGGCCATTCAATGCCAATGTCAAGGATATGCAAGAAGTTTTCCGCAGTGGAGGGTTCATTTACAAGGATGATCAACACTCAGCTGCCATTATTGAAGACATTGATGCAATCGAGGCTTGCGCTACCTTTGTAACGCATGGCCAGACTTGTAACAATTGGGTTGCATTTGATGTTCCTATTGTTATGCACCGCTCAAAGTAATTTGTTGCTTTATTATTTTAAGAAAATACTTCTCCTATGCCTAAGGGATAAGTGAAACATTGTTGGGCATTTTCTTTATCATCAATAAAAGACAATTTTATTCATCCACATCTATGATGTTTGTTTTTACTTTTTACTTTTTTTTGAAAAAATGGTAATCACAAAAAACATAAATAAATAATAATCTTTCCATCTGCATAATAGTTGTTTGCACTCCACTTCATATTTCTAAAATCAAAATATCAAATCATTATGCAGGCTAGTTCTCAAATCCATTGAATGTAATGATCCTACTCCCTCTCCAAACTTTGATTTCCCTGTGTTTGAAGCTGAGGAAGGGAATGATGATGAAGAAGTATCTGATGAGTTATCTCGTTTGCTTGAGCACGAGGAAAAATCCATTTAGCCATTTGAAGAGAAGATTGAATTAGTCAACTTGGGTTCCGATGATGATGTGAAGGAATTCAAGATTGGGTCTCAATTGTGTCCAGAAGCTAAGAAGGGGTTGATTGATCTTCTTCGAGAGTATTCTAATGTGTTTGCTTGTCCTATCAAGACATGTATGGTTTGGATTCTGAGATTGTGGAGCATAGATTGCCGTTAAAACCAGAATGCCCGCCAGTTAAGCAGAAGTTGAGAAGAACTCATCCTGATATGGCAGTGAAGATCAAAGAGGAAGTGCAGAAACCGATTGATGTTGGTTTCCTTGTTACCTCCGAATATCCGCAATGGGTGGCCAATAATGTGCATGTTCCTAAGAAGGATGGAAAAGTCTGTATGTGTGTTAATTATAGAGATTTGAATAAAGCCAATCTGAAAGATGATTTCCCTCTGCCACACATTGATATGTTGGTAGACAATACAACTAAATTCAAAGTCTTTTCATTTATGGACATATTTTCCGGTTATAATCAAATCAAGATGGAACCTGAAGATATGGAGAAGACCACATTCATTACACCTTGGGGAAAATTTTGTTATCGAGTGATGCCCTTCGGTTTAAAGAATGTTGCTGCACGTACCAGAGAGCTATGACCACTCTTTTTCATGATATGATGCATAAAGAGATTAAAGTTTATGTTGATGATATGATTGCTAAATCAAGTGATAAAGAAGAGAATGTTGAGCATCTATTGAAGTTATTCCAGTGCTTGAGGAAATATAAACTCCGCTTGAATCCCAATAAATGTACTTTTGGTGTTCGTCTCATAAGTTATTGGGCTTCATTGTCAGCGAGAAGGGTATTGAAGTTAATCCTACCAAGGTCAAAGAAATACAAGAGATGCATGCGCCCAAAACTGAGAAGCAAGTCAGAGGTTTACTTGGCCGCTTGATTTATATTTTGAGATTTATATCGCATATGACTGCTGCAGCGGTAAATTCGTGACCATCAAGCTATGGATAAACTTGACGTCAATAAAACTAGAGTCACCACCGTGTTTTTATTGTTTCCAAAGGAAAAAGGAAAAGTACGAACAAAACCCAAGGATAAGAAGTTTTCAAATCAAAACTAATAAAATGCCAGAGATTACAGGTAAGGGGGTTGGTTACACAGAGCGAAGGTGTTAGCACCCAAAGTGTCCTAGGTAATTAAAGGGTGCCCTTTTTTATGCGTACATGGGTTTTTGGTATAAATGATATTTGTTAAAAATAGAGTGTGGAGATGAGAAAAAACTTCATTGATTATATTTTTGTGTTTGACAAGACCTTCGGTCTCGTGCCTACGTACCAACATAAAAATGAGGGATCAAAACCTCGTAGTTCGTGGTAAAATTTTCAAAGAAGTTGGTGAGTTGATTTTTAACAAAAGTTTAACAGTAAAATGCACAAAATGCCAAAGATTTGAATGGGGTTGCTAGTTCCTTTTTTGTCTTTTGGAAATTTAGGTTAATATGGTTGAGTTTATTTACTAGTTTGATTTAAGAAGAAGTTTGAAAACTCAAAGGCATAAGGCCAAAGTTTCTAATTATTAAACATATGTCTAAGTTTGAAATTACAAGCAAAGAAGAATTTTGAAAAGAGGGATAAGTTTTGAAATTAGGAGGAGATGAAGAGGCTATCCTAAGGACAAATTAAAAGTTAAGAGTTTGAAAAGATCTAACCAATGGGATGCAATCCAATAGACAAAAATGTCATATAATAACCCATTTTCCTTTGGACTTTGATCAAGCAATAATCAATAAGCAGTGAGCAATATCCAGATATCATGAAGATCAAGGCATCAAATAAATATAGCCACATCCAAGCAAGCATTCCAATAGTTAGCAGTCTTCATTCTCTTCCAATGTATCAGATGAAATATTCCATGATCAACTCAGAACAAAACATCAGACATAGGCAATAACAAAATAATAATTAAGCACAGAGACAAAGTAGCATATGAATCAAAGAGATCCAAAGTCTTGCATCAGATGAAAGTCACTTGTCAAGAATAGATTGGTCTCAAATGTTGGCATTAGCCAAGTCCTTTAGCACAGGGAATGTTGCCTAATTCTAAGTCGAAAGCTCAGATCAAATTCAACAGTTTACCAAATGTTTCTTAGGTTTTTGTTGTTATTAGGTGTTTTAAGGTCAACAAACAAAATCAAAATACACAAACAGTATATATAAAATCACAAAATATGGCTCAAATGAGCAAAGTGAAAAAGGACTTAAACATAAACAAGTTGCACGAAATGTAAAATGGCAATGAATGATAAATGAATGAAATTTAAATTGCATAAAGTAAATGACTTGAAAGTAAAATCATAATGAATAAGGTTTAGTCAATGGTTAATGTTAAGTTAGTGGTGACTTTTAATTAATGAATTCGTTCTTTGGAGAACACTCAACCATTCAATCACAAGCATGAATCCTTAAACCAGGACATCTTCCATGAGAAGGGCTCCAACTTGGTTAATTCAACAAGTATGCCACTAGCTTTCATGAAAGGAAAAAAGGTCAAGTCTACACACAAAGCCATGAAGAATGAGAGACTTACAATCTCAATAACTAGAATGTTATGCCATGACGGTCAAATTTAGCTCTATGTTAAGCAATCCTAATTGGACTTATGTAGAAGTCACAACTATCTGAGGCTAGGCAATAAAAATATAGGTATTAATGCATGTTAGAGATTTGGTACAAAGAACCAAACTCCTAAAACATACCACACACTAAAAGAAAAAGGGAAGGACATATCTCAGCCATACTTGTATTGATTCACCTGACACAAGGTCATTGATGAATCAATTAGCCTTTTGATATTAGAGATTTCATTGGTCAAATTAGGGAATGGGGAAGGATACGGACGAAGATGAAGAGGGAGGGGGGGGGGGGATATAAACACAAATTGATCATGAGAGGAATTTCATCTCATCAAAACCATCCATTCATTTTGGGAGATGAAATGTACATTTTATCAATCCCCTAAATCCAATGGTTTTGATCTAACAAAAGTCAAATCCATAATGACCAAGGTTGAAACAGAAAGTCAAACATCACAAGACCCTAAAAATGGCTCAACAATATTTTTAAACATTTAATCAATTAAAAATCACATTCAAAATGAATTAAAATACATTTTAATTTGGTCAAAACCTAAAATCCCTTCAAAACACCAAATAAATGACCAAGGGACTTATCCTAGGTCAAACAAGGTCAAAGGACATTAGACAAAAAATTTCTTGACTTTTAAAAAGTCAGAAGTATTTTTAAACAATTAAAAATATGCACAAAAACATTTAAGTCATGAAAAATACCAAAATCAATCCAAAAAATAATTTTAATTCAGAATATGGAAGAGAAAAATATTTAAAGATTTTTGGTGAAAGTTCCATATTTTTTGGATTAGAAATGGGTTTATTATGAATTAAACAAAATAACACAATTAATGGAAAAATTAGATAATACCAAAAATCAGGGGCCATCAGATCTCCCTTATTAATTGAGGTGGCAAATCTGATGACCAAGCGTGCGAGTTCCACAAACACCTCAATGAATTGCGCCACACACATGGTAATCAGAAGCAAAGGCCAGGATTAGAACATTTCAAATGGATCAAAAGGCTGAGAGATTTCCAACGCACAACCGGAGCCCTAGCTCCGGTCTTCTTTTCCGGTGGACCTCACCGGACTGGTCCATCATAAACTTTCACCAAAATGAAAAACAAGGACATGGTTTTAAAGAAAAAAAATGCTCAGGAGCTCGAATTTGGCCTCAATTTTTTCCAATTTCAAGTTTATTGAAAGATACAGGGATTTGAATTTTGAGGATCATGAACTGACTTGCTTCGATTTGACCTCAAAGCAACTCAATCTTGTTGAGTACATTGGTAGGACTTCAGCAAACCAACAATCAATCAAAATGGATGATAAATGAGGGAGAATCAAAGAAAACAAGTTTCTGAAATCTCACCTCCGGGGAGCTTCAAATCAGCCTGATCTTGCTTCCATTTTGGCTTGACTTGACTCTAGAAGCTTACAAGAGATGATATTGATGATTAAAAACCTTGGACTCTTGGAGTTTCAATTCCAAAACAGAATGAGAATTGAAACTCGATTTCTCAAGAAATCTTTAAGATTATCCTTTCAATGAGGTTTGGGGAAGAAGAGGGTCGAAGCTTGGGCAAGAAGATCCTTTTTCTGATCACCGAGGCCATGTGTTTATAGCCATGTTCATTGCTTTTCACACACTTCCAAACTTTGGCCAAAAATAGAAATTGAAGTGCATGCTTGCATGGGTGTATGATAGGCCCATGCGATGATGTAATCAGGTCCAAAAATGATCATGAATGAAGCTAAAAGTTTAACATAAGGCCATGCATTTGTAATTGAGAAATGATCATTTGATTCATCCAAATTGAACCATGAAGAGTAACCATGCGCAAGTCATTCAAATATTGTCCAAATGAGGTTATCTTGGACTTTTTGAAAATGTGACATCAAGGGGAACAACTTTAATGTTGAAAACTTTTCCATTTGACGCTTGGATCATGATGAATTTTGAGGTGGAAGTTTGAGAAATCAAACATAATTGAATTTTTTCTAAGTACCAAGTCAAATATCCACCTTCTCTACCTTGAATAAATTTTTCTATGAGGTTCAAATAGAAAACATTTATTCATCAAAGTTGTAGCTCTTTAAATCATCTTCAATTTGGACACAAATTTGACCTCATTTGTATTTGGCATGAAAAAGTTATGCATTTTAGAAGTTGAGGAAAATTGCTTGTTCAATGGTAATGCCCCAAACTGACCTATAATGTTTCCTCTTGGCACATGCCCTTGCAAGTTGAATTTGAAATTTATCAAAGAATAAAAGTTTGAGAGGACATCTTTAAATTTATCATGAAACTTGGATGGCCTTCATCTGATAAAAATTTAGCAAGTTATGGTCCTTGGAAGTTGACCTCCTAACTAGGGTTCAGACAAAATGACATATAATTTTTCACCATAAAAAATGACTTTCCAAGAAAAAATAGATCTTGATGTCAACATGAAAGTTGTTTGGTATGTCATTTTCATATGACAAACATTGTAGGATATAGGGTATAGGGAACACCATTTTTGACCAGTTCACTTTCTCTGGTCAACCACCTTGAACCTACTTGCAAACTTAAAGTTCTCTTGATCTTTGGGAATCATGGAGGACCATATATGTATAAGATGATGTAATATTAAGTATCCCTTGAAATATTTGATCAAATGTTAAAAAACTTGTTGAGGAAGTCACACAAGATACCCATATGAATTAGGGTTTCCAAGGCAAACAAGCTTCAAACTCTTAATGATTTCTTGATCAAAATGATAAGTGAAGATAATAGGGATCCATATATAATGTCTAGAACCAATGTGAATCATCTCTTGATTGATCTCCTTGCACCAAGGGTCTCAAAGCCTAATTGTGAGCTTGATGAGACATTGATGGATGCACACACTACCTACAAAAGAATCAAAGCTATACATAGACATATATTTGATATTTTGGTTAGTAAACAAAGAAAAAACGTATGATACAATCAAATATGTTTGGTGATCTCTCCTAATGTAAACAAAATGAATGAGGGGTAAGGAGGATGTCGGGGTGTGATCCCAAAGCCAATGAATATGATGAGATAGCATGAGGGATCTTAGGGTCAAAATTGGGGTCTTACAGCTGCCCCTATTTAAGGATATTCTAACTGAGGATGTGAAGGTTAAAATCTTCGTATCAACTTAGTAGAATGGACTAAAATAACAACATCTAGAAACAAATTTTGGTCCCTAAGAGACCTCATGATGCATATGATATGTATGTAAAAGCTAATCTTTGTGGGGAATATATTGCCACAAAGGAAAATAATCCGGAGAGACTGAAAGTCCAAAGGAGCACAATGCATTCCATAAGGAAAACTCACTGAGGAGACAGAGACTCTAGAGGATAAAAAGCTATGCGTAGGCCAGGCTACAACTTGAAAACTGCTGGAGACATGAGGGGTTTAGCTACTCATATTGTGAAAAACCAAAGCAAGATAAAATTACACATTATAAGTATTTGGATGATTTTGATCTTCAATCGCTTCCGCTCATGAAAACCTTCAGCTCTCCGAACACCTTGCTCTCTGTAATACTTGATTGCTTCACAATATTGTGGTTTGCCTTGTTCCAAGATGATTTTTCCTTAGGCAGAAGGTTCTCTTTTATAATGAAAATTCCAAACAGCAGGTGGACATGTCCAAAAATCTCTCTGGAAAGCCCGAGAAAAAGGGAAATTTTGGGCTTGGGCTGACACGGCCCATGTCAGCTGACACGGGTGGCCGTGTCAGCCTGCTATCCTTGGTGATAAGCCTATGGCCTCTTGACACGGTTGAGGGTGATGCCTGACACAACCCGTGTCAACTGACACGGGTGGCCGTGTCAGGCCACTATCTTCCTTGCCATGCCCCCTTTGCTTGACACGGCCCATGTCAGCTGACACGAGTGGCCATGTCAGGCCTCCTGTATTGGGGTTTTCCACTCCTTTGCTTGCCGGAATCTCGCATTGTCTTGCTCTGAGTTCCCTGGTTTTTCTACCTGGACCTGTCGGACAAAAACACAACTATCCCACGCATAAAATCACGAAAATATAAATAAAATGTAAAAATGAATAGAAATGCTTAAATATTATATCGAAAGTAAAATTTCCTTGAAAAGTATCAAAAATGCTTGCGCAGTGTTTCAAAATCCTTGATTTCTTGTCGTATCAGTAACGAAAACTTAATGCAAATGGTGACTCATCACAACCCCAAACTTAGCTCATTTCTTGTCCTTAAGTAATGTTTCAGATAACACTACGTGTCATTCCCCATGATTCTTTATGTTTCCTAACACTGCTGAGATCATTCGCTAACGTCTTCCCTCTTCCTTCCATAAGTCCTGCTTTTTTCCTTGTTAGTTTTCAATCGCACTTCCACTTTAGAGCACTGTTTCACCTGTTAGCTTATATCACATTCTCACCAATTCTCTCAGGGTTAAGTGTTTTCACTCATAATTCAGAATATGCAGTATCAACTCGCAAGTTTGAATAGTCTCTCTTTTCATATCACCTACACACAACACACACACACTTTTGAGGTCTTTCGGGTTGTAACTTGGCTTGGGTTAAGGTGTGGATATTCAAACAAAAAAGGGAAACAAGTGGTTTTTGGTTCAGAGTCAATGTCACCTACTGTGTTGGTTTCTTTTGTTTTTTCGCTCGGCTTCTCTCTTCTTTTTCTATTTTTCAACCGAGTGCCCTTTTTTGGCTCGTGCTTCTTTTGAATCTTCGAGTTTATTTATATAATTATTTTTCTCTTTTTCTCTCGATGATTTCCTATTTCACTTTTTTTTCTTTTTTTTTCCGCACGTTCTTGGGGTTTTGGAACTCTTGGGGGGTTTTTTTACCCCAAACTTAGCTTTTCAACACAGTTTAAATATATTATTATGACTCTGAACAGGGTAAGGAAGTGTTTTAGCCAAGGGGTACATTTATGGGGTTTAAACAAACAAATGGATACAGGCTCAAATGGGGTTTACAAGGGATAAAATTATTTAGGATGGCTAGAAAGACTCGGGGTTAATTTCAAACAACGTACCTCAATGTGTGTAATCATGTAGTGACAGTCCCAGAGAGTCTATGCAAATTTAGAGTGATAAAGACAAACCTGAATATCGCTCACGATGATCAATGTGTTTTGCTTTTTATGATTCACCCTGTTCGGTTAAGCTTTGACAGTATCCATAATACTCTTTAGCCTGGTGCGACTTCTTCCTTACTTTGGAATGTACAAGACACTTATGTTGGTTAAGCTGTATACGTTGCGTCCGATCTTTCTTTTTCAGTAGTGTCAACTTCCTGGGGAGATCCTTCACAACAAGCAATGGTAATTGGCGCGATCCTTTCATCCACTCCTGTAAGACCCTAATTTTGACCCTAAGATCCCTCATGGCATCGTATCATTGCACATTGCATTTGCCTCAAGGATCATAGCATCTTGGCTCCTTAACCCTAGGGTGGGACTTGTGTGGGTTGGTTTGAGACCACCAAGCATGTTTGAATTGTATATTATTGCTTTTCTTACTTTGTTTACCAACCAAAAGCACAAAAATATGTCACTAACATCTTTTGATTTGTAGCTTGAGCAATCATAAGATCCAAAGCTCCTAGATGGTCCCTATGCTCAAAGAATAGCCAGATGAAGGTGAAAGCAAGCATGAAAATGGTTCCCAAATCTCTAATTCATCATATATGCATCCCAAGTATCTCAATTTGTCAATATGATCAAAGCAAACCAAAGGGCTTGAGGATTGTTTCCCAAGGAAACCCTAATTCAACTGTGCATCAACTGTGCCTTGCTCATGAAGCAACCTCAACCCATGATCAAATACAATCAAGGGAAGTTATTTAATTCATCATTTAATGCATATTTGAACTTATTTGAGTGTCCTCAATCATCCATCCATCAAGGTTTGAGGTATGGACTTGAGAAGTTGATCAGTCAATTCATCTAACTATTTTGAAATCCACTGAGACTTAACTTTTAATGTATTTGTCAAATGAATATGACCCCAAGAGCATAACTGTTCTTAAGAACCATATGAACAACTTTCATGTTCATCCAAAATTGATTTGAAGCTTGGAAGGTCATCATCCATTTCAAAACATTATAGGTCATTTTGACTGAAACCCTAATTTTGGGTCAACTTACCAAGGACATAACTCTCTCATTTGTTATGATTTTTAGGTGGGATAAAATGCATTGGAACGTTTAAGATGTTTAATGCATTTGTTATATTGAACAAATTTTCATAATCCTAAAAGAAATACATGTGATAATGCAAAACATTATAGGTCACTTTGGACCAAAGGCATTGAAATGTGAAAAAGTCCAACTTCAAGTGCCCATAACTATCTCATAAAAAACTCAAATGATGCAAAATGTGAGTCCAAATTGATTTTCTTGAAATGATCTACAACTTTGGTGTTTAAGATTTTGTCATTTGAAGCTTGCATCATTGAAACAAAAGGGCTTAAAGTTGGTCCATTTTGGAAATTTTTACATGCACATGTTTTGCACCTTGAACTTTATGACCAATTTTCACTAATTTCCCAATTCCAAATGAAGTTTTGTTCAACATAACAATTGATCCTCATGTCAAGACCTTTCCAACCATTACCCACAAGGCCATGTTTCATTTTGGTAAGGGCTAGTTTCGAAGAGATGAAGAATCATGTGCATTTTTAGAAACCATTTGAAAACTCATTGCACACTCCATTTCCCTTGCATGTACACGTCCAATTCACTTTAATTACACCTGAATACTCATTTGGCATTGAATTTGGGCCCTCCATGCGTCTGTACATGCCCATGCATGGAGGCCCTCTTCACTCATGCACATGATTTTCCTATGCTTCCACCTTGCCTTGCTATAAATACATGAGCTCAGCTTCACTATTCTTCAACCTGAAGGCGCCTTAGATGCAGCAAAATTGAATCCACAACCTCACCTAAAGGAATTTCTCTCTTTCATTTCAAAATTTCAGATCCAATTTTCAACCTCATTTGTTGATCATTGGACTTAAAATTCCTTGGCCTTGCTTCATCTTTACCTCAAGAATACACTGCAATCAAGAGTTGAGAGGAATCGTGCTTCACAAATCTACATTTCCAAGGTTGATGATCAAACTTTTTTTCTTCGAAACTCACTAATTATTGCTTGTTTCTTGTGTTTCTTGGCTTGGCTGAAGTCCCCTCATCAAAGGCATTGGAATTATGCTTTTAATTTTGCAAAATCATCAAGTTCAGTTTGATCTCCATTATTGTCCTCTTCTGATTTCTCTTCCTATGGGGATCTAGAAGGAAAACCAATGGTACAGGGGTGATGTACATCACCCCAGCTTTCCAATGATATGAGGATCGCTTCATTTGGTTAAGATTTCTTGTCTGCAACTTTGGCCGGAATCTCCTTGCTCGCCGGAGAAGACGATGGTGTACACCACCATCCGTTTGCCAGTTTTGATCCAGACCGTTGATGATGATTTCCAGATTGAATCAGGGCTCTTGGATCTTATGAATTTATTTAATAGTATGTGTTGCTCAGTTGACTATGGTCTTTGGTGCGCGCGCATGCCACAACCCTTGGATGTGCCAGCTGAATTAATGAGACTGGATCCAACGTGCCAGATATTTCTCATTTTCTATTTTCTGATTTTAATTTCTTTTATTTTCTTTTATTTCTTTTTATTTCAAAAAATCATATCTCTCTCATTTTAATTCCAAAAAATATGAGACCAATTGCATTATTTCCCTTTTAATTTCTAGTTTCTAAAAATGATTTTTAATATTTTTTATTTTATCATTTGATATTTTTTGTGAATTTTCTCTTTTCTGGTTATTTTTAATTCATTTTAAATAGTTTCCAATATTCAAAAAATGCAAAAAATATTTTCTTAACCTCTTTGAATGATGATGAATCTATGAAAAATATTCCCATCAATTTATTAATTGATTTGAGATTTATTTGAGGTTTTAGTTCAATTAGGTTATTTTTTATTCATTTTTAATTGATTAAAAATAGTTTCTGGTTTCTAAAAATGCTGAAATTTTTTGTCAAACTTTGTTTGACCTTGTTGAACTTAGGATGATCCATTTGAACTTTTCAAAGTTGATTTGAAATGGATTTGAAGTTTGACCTTTAATTGTTTATTTTAATTCAAGTATTATTTTAATATTGAAAAATACCAGAAATATTTTATTTGTTTCTTGACTTCTAAGTCTCATTTTGCTTCTGTTTACTATGGATTGACCTTGATTCCATCTATCTTTGGTTAATGCACTTTGCTTATTTCATTTTGAATTCCATTAATGTATATTCTTATTCATCTTCTTCTTCATCTTTTTTTTTTCTTTTTGATCAATGAGTTAAAGATTAGTGGTTAGCCTTGATGGATAGGAGGTTTAACCTTCCTTGATTCAAATCTAATTCATCTTGATCCAAAGATCAAGTGAATGGATTTGCATTAAGGATAGGTTGCTTCTTGATCAAGCAAAAAACCTAAATCAATACAAGATCATTCTCATTTTCTTTTGGCATTGCAATTTGTAGGAGCTTGGCTTACTAGTCAAGGTCTCTAAATTGTGTTTGTTGCCTATATGGCCTCAGATAGGTGTGACTACTACATTAGTCCACTTACGATTGCTTAACATATCGCTAAATTGCCTTATGGCACACTAACACTAACTATTGACCATTAACTTTTACTTCAAGCCATTTAATTCTTGCAATTTACTTTATGCAATTTAATATCTTGTACATATTATTCATTTGCTTTTGCCCTTTGCTCACTTGAGCTCATGTTTATGTTAATGCAATTTGCCTTTTGCTCACTTGAGTACATAATTGTGTATATACTATTGTGCTTGTTTTGTTTTGATTGTGTGAACCAAATGAAAATGGACAAAAAGACTTCGACTTTAGGACATTCCCTATGCAAAATGGAGTCAAAGAGCAACTAGGCCTCATGCCTTTAGAATGCCATAAAAGAAGAAAAAATGCCAAAGAGGAACTAAGCCTCATGCCTTTAGAATGCTTAATCTTGAAGATGAACTTGAAAGGATCCTAACTTCTAAACTCCCTCTTGTCCATCCTTTGTTTGTATTATAGAACTTTTTGATGTGTGTGTTCTTGTGCTAGGGATCCCAAACTTGAGCCAAATTGAAGAACCATTGTCATGAGCATCCAAAGTGAGAGATACAAAAGCCATTGGAAGATTCCTAGGAGTTTGATTGTTATGTGATTGATTGCTTGAGTTACTTGCTTATTTGCTTGCTTATTCCAAAGGATGGGAGCTACTTAGGTCATCACTATGATCTCAAGAAGGGAACTCCATTGTGGTTTTATTTCTCTTCCTTCATCTTTGTATGTTTAGGACTTGGCCATTCTTCTTATTCCCTCCACTCTAACCCAAGCCAAAACTTTTGTGCAAACATTAACATTTGCTTTCAAAATTAGAAACCTAAGCACTATGCTTTTGATTTTCAAACTTCTTTTCATAACACTTATTTTGAATTGAATCCTTAAGTCAACTTTGACCATACTTTGTAAGTACTTTTCATTGGTAAATACAACTCACTCAATTGTTTTTGTGGTTTCAATGGCCACTTTTGCCAAAGCTTTTCATAAATATTAGCTATTAGGTTTGAGTTATCCTTGAGGTTGATATAATACTCACCTATATCCTTAGTGATGGACAATGAGTCTTCCATGCTTATTATAGGGTTAACCCCTCACTAGCATGTTGAAGCTATCCTCACATGGTGGATTTGTGGTTTTTTTTAGGTTGAGTTTTCTCCCTTGGATAACAAAAGACCTTAAGGCTTTTGGACCAATCAACTCACCAACTTCTTTTGAGATTTTTACCCCGAACTACGAGGTTTTGATCCTAATCTTTTTTAAGATGGTACGTAGGCAATGGGTTTATCCATTTAAACACAAAAATTGTAAATAATTTGTACATTCTTCTCTCATCTCCCCAATCATGTTTGCACAAACAATTTTCAGAAATACCAACCTACCTTACAACAAATTGTGAAAAGGGCTCCCTAGGAGTACCTAGGATGTTTTGGGTGCTTAAAACCTTCCCATTGCATAACCAACCCCCTTACCCCGATCTCTGACATTTTTATTAGTTTTTGATTAGATAAAACTTCTCGGTTTTTGTTCGCTTTCTAACCTTTCCTTTGGATAAATAGAAGTGCGGTGGCGACTCGAATTGTATGATTTACTTTTGATTTAGTCAATAAATCTAAAGGTAACGAATACCCCGCTACAGAAAAATGGCGACTCTGCTGGGGACATTTTCCTAGTGGGTTTTGCCTACTTTTCATATTTATTGTATTGTATTGTTTATATTATTTGTGACATATTTTTGTGCAATCTGGGATTACTGTATTGTTTGTAATGTATGAATTGCTTGACATATTAATTGCTTGTGTGCTTGGTGGTCTTTGTGAGATGAGTTCTATACCCGAACTCGAGTGCACTTAGGATAGGAGAATGGCATAGTCTTGTTGACTTGTGTGTGTCGCATTACGCGAAAAACTGGCGGGAAAACAAGAACAACAGAGCCACCACCGTGCGTTATTTATCCCAAAAGAGGGAAAGGAAACGCTCAGAGTAAACCTGGAAAAAGCATGGTCTCGCGACCAAAGAGAATGGGATCGGGAGTCGGTTATGCAAAGGGAAGGTATTAGCACCCCTACGCATCCGTCGATCTCGACGGGATCCACGCACAAAAGGAAGGAAAATGGTTGCTAAAACACTGCTCATAAACAAACAAACACTGGCTAAAAGAGACATAAGAAAACAAACAAGACTGACTCGGCAGGATATCGCATCTTGGGCCTACTTAGTCTATCAAGCATAGACATCAGAGTCGAAGTAGTTCGGACCGGGGAAAACATGCTCGCTAGGATGTCGCACCCTATGCATACGTATCTTCTCGGACGAAGAAGAATCAGAGCATTCGTAGCTCGACTCACGCACACAAACAAACAAACGCGGGAAATCGACTGCCAATCGCTGGGCTTACGTCAAACTCCTACACAAAACACGGGCAAACATGGAACCCTAATGCCAATCGCTGGACTTACATCAGCTTCCGAACCAAACACACACAAAGACAAAACAAAAAGGGCGTCCGGAGAGATCAGCTCATCTCCTGCCTACGTACCTCATCTGGTATGAGGATCAGGGCGACGTAGTTCCCCTACGAAGGGACACAAGGCTAGCCTAACCAAATAACAGAGGGAGACACAACTAGGGAGACTACGACTCGAGCCTAGATGTTATCATGCAAATCATCCCTAAGTTAAGGTTGCTATCTAACTTGCACAGGAAGCAAGCTATCCTAAACATGACTTGCACAGGAAGCAAGCCACACTAACCTAAACTAGAAAGCACAAGCAATCAATCAAAAGCACAAAGCAAGCACACACACTATATACACACAAAGTGGGGCTCAAACAAGGGCTAGGTCTTAGTTGAGGGGTCATATCAACCTCAACAAACAGACACTGTAATCAGGTGAAGTTTGCTCTTAACCCTAACATTGAGAGTTAGGGTGAAGCAGATGAAATGGTGAGTGAAGATGAGACTTCACAGCTCTTATCCCTGGCCAGGGAGAGCTTCAAGACAATGCAAGTGTGGGTTCAGAAAGTGGGAACCCTTCTACACTTATGACTGACACAATGTACAATGATCTTGGGTTAGTATCTGCAATGCATCAACACAGTGGTGTGAGCAAAGCAGATGACACACAGAATAGCAGGGGATGGATTGCACATCCCTGGTATCTGCCAATGCCTCTTCACTTAGGAGGTCTTTGGATATGTACAAGGACAAATGTAAACAAACACAAACATTGCCTCTTAAGGAGGACTTCAGACAGGTGCCTGGCCAAGTAACAGGCCAGGTCTTCCAGACTACATGGAGTTAGGATATTATACCTCAATGCAAATGCTCTTAAGCAAAGCAAAGCAAGTTCTCAATGGAACTAAAGCAACTAATGTACCTGAAATCAATCAAATACAATCAGTACTCAGACAAACCAAAACCCAACAGCAAAGATCAACAGTTAATCTGTACAGGCAAACAATAATCACAATGCACAAAGGGTGCAAGCCATATGGCACAAACTCAAGTTTTAAAACCTACAAAACAAAGTCAAAGTTAGTCATGAACAAGCAACAAGTCAACTCCAATCGAGTAAGCATCATCAAGCATAGGCCATTGTGCTATTAACCTGAAACACAACTCAAATGTGAGAGCACAAACCACTAGTACAAGACTAGGGTCAAAATGATATCAAAGGGTCAAAACAGAACATGAAACTTATCCAAAATCAAGATCAAACAATTAGGAAACAAATCCAGGTGGTTTCACATTCATATCATTCATCATTATCATTTCATGAAGGAAAAGGCACAAAACATGCAATTTGCAACCTCAAAGGACCAAACAGAATGATCACAATCAAATTAATACCAAAGCATTTCAATAAATTCTCAAAAAATTCATGATCAAAAAGAATTCATAACATGTCAATCATACCAAATTTCAGCTCATTTGAATCAAGGAAAGTAGGTCAATGAAATTCAGAAAGTCAACACAAATTCAAGCAAGCTCATTCATTGCATCAAAACAAACATTAACTTCAACCAATCATAAAACAGAGACAAAATATGATAAATGAATGAGACCAAAGCCAAAATGCACTTCAAGATGTCTAAAATACACATGCCAAATTTCACATCCATCCAATTAATAACCAGAATTTCACAAAGCAAATACAAACATGTCTCACAAAAAGTCAACAAATAACCAAACAGGGGAGAAAATTCCAATCAAATAGGAAATGCCATCAAAAATCCCAGAAAAATTCATAAACATTCTCAACATCCACAAGTATCTTCATGCAAAAATCCAGACCATTTTGAGTTTAATAAGCATTGCAAATAAAATCAAGAAAATGCACAAGGAATGGTATGGCACAAAATGTAACACCTACAAAGATCATGTCATAACTCTCAATCCAGAAACTCAAAAATTACAAACCAGATATCAAAATGACCAGGAGTGACTCTAGTTTATGCACAAAACATTTCATGAATTTCTAATGAAGCATCATCATTTTATGAGCAAAAGAGTGAGCATGGTGCACAAGATGACATGTCAAAGCAAACCCTAGGCATTTATTTTTTCCAGCCGTGCACAATATTATTAAAAATCACCAAAAAATCAAGGACATCACAAGGATCATGGTGGAAAAAACCTCATATTATTTGGACTATTTTTGAGTGAGTTATGAATTTTCTAAATCAGCATGGCAAAGTGAAATAAAAATTGAAAAAACAAAATGAAATAAATGATTTAATATGAGGATAATGGCATTCTGGTAATTAAGTGGCCACTTAAGTGAAACGCCGCGTTTCACTTAAGGGCGTGCCAAGGTCTGATTGGTGCATGGCCATGAAAACGCAACAAACATGCAAACTGGATTTCTAACCGATCAAACACGTTCTGGGTTAAAAAAATTTAGGGTTCATGGACACCTTCATCATGTTCATCATCATGATGAACTTTTGTCCCAGAATTCAACGAAAGATATGCCATTCGATTCATCTCACAGTGTACATCAACAATCCAAAACTCATTAACCCTAACTCATGCTAATATGGAAGAAACAAGCAAAATAACATTCAACCATCAAACTTCAAATCAGCATTTCTCTCTTAATACTCAATAATATTTCACGATTCAAAGTTCGTTGAACTCAGCATGGCAAGATCTATGAAATACACATCCTAATTTTAACAAATATAAAGTTCGAAATCCAACCTTTAAGGAATGGCAGAGTTGAATCTGGAGTTCTTTGGCCGTGTAAGCGCGAAACAGAAGCTTAATGATGCTGGAGATAGTGAATGAACAATGAAATTCAGCTCAACAACCCTTGAGGCAGCTCCAATCGATACTTGCCATGGAAGAAGCTCAATGCAACAGTGTCGTTCTAGCTTCAACAGTGATGAGACTTTACTCCAATTCACTTCCAATGTGCTTGTGGATGGTGAATCGAAGGAGAATTGGTGCTGTTCTAAGGAAACTTTGCAGCAAAATCAAGATGGAGAATTGAGAGAGTTTTTTCTTTTTAGATCTAGATCTGAGTAAGAGTGAATGCTAAGTGTTTTTCTGTTAGAATTAACCATTTATACCAACTGTTAATCAATTTCACTAATCAAACTTAAGTCAAACCACAAGGATTAATCAAAATGAGTGTTATGTGCAAAATGCTAAATCACCCTCATATGCATGGGGTGCATGCTACAATGCACGAAAATGGGCCTAAGCAAACTCCAAATATGGTTTTCAGTCAAATGCAATTGGTAAAATGTGTAGAAAATGCTTAAAACAAAAAGTCACTTTTTCAACTCTCCCTTTTTTTATTCAAGTCACTTGAAAAAGGCCATTTTGATTGGATGATTTTTGATGAAATGTAATTATGCATCTTGAAAGTTCATGTCAAATGTGGTTTGCTCAAAAAAGAATCACCCAATTTGGCCTTTCCATTCAAAAGTTATGGCACTTTGAATTTCAACTTTTTCTGAAAATGATTTGATCATAACTTGCCAACCACACATGAGAAATGAGTGTTCTTGGACTTTTTGGAAATGGGAGAACAAGATCTTCAACTTTCATGTTGGACAAAATTCCATTTGAAGCTTGTATGATGATGTAAATTTGAGGAGAAGAACTTTCTATTTTTGGCAGTTTTCAATTACAGGTCACCTACTATTTTTGGCAACTTTTGATCTGACTTTATTTTCTCCAATCTTGATCTTTGAAATGTCAAATGAGACTTGTATAGACATGAATGAAGCCTTTCAAACCATCTCCCACCTTCAAATCCTTGATTTCAGGCACAGTTGACCACAGTTGAATTTCTAGGGTTTCTGGTGGATTGAACAATGACTGATGACTTCTGAGCACCCAATCTTTGACCAAACCACTTCAAAAGGACCCCTAGGTCATGTGAACATGTTGAAGCAAACCTAGGGCTTTGCTTCCTTGAGAAATTCACTTGCTTGCTTGTCTGATTGATCCTCCTAACCAGTTGACCTAATCTGTCTGATGGCTTGCACTTGGGCAAAGGACAATGTAATGCTATGCAACGGACTATGTTATGTTAATGACCTAATATGAAAATGAATGTACAAAAGGTAGGTGCAAATTTGAGGTGCTACAGCTGCCCCTATTCAATCAGTTGGGAACCTGAACGGATGAGGGCAACGGCTGTCAGACTTTCAAGGTACACAGGGATTGAATACCGAAGAACCGTAGAAATTTGCACTCTGCTGGATATGATACAAGAAAAGCCAAGTCATTTACCGATGACGGCTGCACGACAACTTCAGAAAAGCGAAACCATTTACCGATGGCTAAATACTGGAAACTTGATATTTACCGATATCAACTTCAGCGAGACCATTTACCGATGGCTGCTGGGAAACAACTTGATATTAAAAGGAAGCAAGACCATTTACCGATGGTGGCTTCAAAGCAACTTGATATTTACCGATATCAACTTGAGGACTCGATATTTACCGATATCGAAGAAAGCGGGGCCATTTACCGATGGCGGCTAAACTGGGCACTCGATATTTACCAATATCGAAGAAAACAAGGCCACTTACCGATGGCGTCTCCACTTGGGGAGGAAAAAGATATTTGCAAATGGAATCAGACAAGACGTTTACCGACGACTCTTGGGGATTTTTGACTTTTTAACAGGGGAATACACACGATCAGACATTTACCGATGACTAGGATGAGACTCGATGTTTACCGACATCGAACGATGATGTTTACCGACATCCAAAAAACGACCAGACATTTACTGATGACTGGGGGAACACTCGACCAGACGTCAACGGACGACAGGGAGAGGCTTGACGTTTATCAACACCAACGGAGAGGTGAACACTTCACTGGGGAAGGAAAAACAAATACTTGCAACTGGACACCAGACAGGACGTTTACCGACGACTCTACTGGGGATCTCTAGCTGGGGAACTGCCGGACATTTACCGATGACTGGGGAAAAACTCGACGTTTACCGACATCGAAAGATGATGTTTACCGACATCAAACAAAGGCGACCAGACATTTACCGACGACTGGGATGAGACTCAATGTTTTACTGACACCGAAGCAATGGTGTTTACCGACACCAAAGAAAGAACACACGCGAGTGCTGACATGACACTTACCGGCATCACGAGAATGACATCTTAAATACGTCAAGGTAAGGCTGACCACTTGCTGGGGATCTCACTGGGGAGAAACAAGCTTTCCGTTCTCGGACGGGTGAGGAAATAAACCTCTCTGGGGAAAATCAATCCTGAATGCTGTCAGGAGCAACTGTAGCAAACGAGCTGTACAGACATTGAACAAAAGGTCCGCCTCTGCCGGGGATATGGTCTGATTATATTAACACATGAATGCATATGTTTGAATTTTTCTATGGCGTAATGCTCCATATTGAATGGAAATGCTACGCATTTTGAGGATGCAATGATCACTATATGTAAAATGCAAAATGATGAAAACTCTGCTGGGGAGTCCAAAACTGATCAGATACTCCAACTCTGCGGGGAGACTCTGCTGAGGAGTACTCTGCGGGGAGAGCACCGACTTCTTACTCATGCTGGAGAAAAATACTATTGCTGGGGAAAGGATAGACTCCACTGGGGACATCCTTCAAGACCCTATTCATTCGGGGACTCAGCTTGGGGGAACAACCAAAACAACTCGCTGGGGACGAACCAAGGCGACTGCACTGAGGAGTAAACAAAGCAACTCGCTGGGGAGTAACAAGGCGACTTGCTAGGAACAACCTGGTGACTTCACTGGGGAGAGCCCACCAAACCACAAGTAGGAAAAACTCTGCTTTGAGAAATAAATGCTACTCCGCTGGGGACGACCCATCAAATCCTCAGATAGGATAACCGCTGGAGATAAATTTCATTGAACCCGCTCCACTCGGGGACTCGCTGAGGAAAATCATCAATACCAATCTCTGCCCAAGTGCTAGGGAAAGCAACCCTGTTGGGGATAACACACCACTCTGCTGAGGAAGAGCATAATTCTGGTGGGGAATAAACTACCGACACCTCCACTGGGTATAGGCAATCCTTAGACCGGCTAGGGAATAGAATAGCCTATCCACAGACGTCTCCGCAGGGGAATATAGCTCAGATAGCTTCCATACTTGCTTAGGGAACTATCTGCTGGGGCAACATCCTTACAGATGCCAATCTGCAAAACAGCACAACAAAATGCCCCCAGGGGATACATGGACAAGATACGCTCAAGTGTCCTCAACATTCAAAATGATTTTCAAATGTTTCATCTTTTTGCACGTTATTGTTTAGCCTTCATGTTCTTACATGCAATGCTTATAAAAAATTCGGACGTTTTTGCAAACAAAACAGTAAAAATAAAAACAAGAGAGCTATTTATCTGAATAACGACTTTTATTGATTGAAAATGTGCCTGAAAAGGCAAATACGTTGGGAAGCAATTCCTAGAAAGAGGTAATTGCGCACAACAGGAAAAATCTATCCTAATGGCAATGTGAACACGGCATCCACTATTTCCTAATTCTGTTATAACTCACAGATCATCAGTTTTTTCCCAACTCCTTGCTTTCTGAGAAGAATGACTGGACCGATCACATCTTTCGAGATGGCAGACGACGAAGCGATACGATGTACAGATAACTCAGACTGTAGTCTTCGCTTTAATCCCTCTTTTGGCTGGATCGCCCCTTCGGGTTTTCAATCCACCGGGATACCCATTTTTGCCTAAGCCGCCCTTGCGGGTTTTCGACTTACCGGGTGTACAAATTCTTTTCATTTTTATCCCTAATTTTTGCCCGAACCTTTTCTTTCTGTTTTTTGGTTCGCCGGGATGCCCTTTTTTGCCTGGACTCTTTTATTCTTTTTGTCCAGCGGGTCAATTTATGCGAAGTATTTTTTGACTACATCTGAGTTAACAGGGGACGGAAAATCTTCACCATCCATAGTTGTAAGCATCAAGGCTCCACCGGAGAAGACCTTCTTCACAACATATGGACCTTCGTAATTAGGAGTCCACTTGCCCCTGTTATCTGTACCGGGAGGAAGGATCCTCTTCAAAACTAGATCACCGATCTGATAGCTTCGAGGACGCACTTTCTGATCAAAGGCTCGCTTCATCCTTCTCTGATACAACTGCCCATGGCACACAGCTGCTAGCCGTCTCTCTTCAATAAGGCTCAACTCGTTAAACCTTGTCCGGATCCACTCGGCTTCATCCAGCTTGACATCCAACAAAACCCTCAGAGAAGGGATCTCCACTTCAACTGGTAGGACTGCTTCCATACCATACACAAGGGAGTACGGGGTTGCCCCGGTCGACGTACGTACTGAAGTACGGTACCCATGCAAAGCGAAAGGCAACATTTCATGCCAATCCTTGTACGTAACGACCATCTTCTGCACAATCTTCTTGATATTCTTGTTTGCCGCCTCTACAGCACCATTCATCTTCGGTCTGTAAGGAGAAGAATTGTGATGTTCAATCTTGAAATCTTTGCAAATCTCTTTCATCATCTTGTTGTTGAGATTCGAACCATTGTCAGTAATGATTCTCTCAGGGACTCCATAACGACAGATGATTTCTTTCTTGATGAACCGGGCAACCACTTATTTGGTAACATTGGCATAGGAAGCTGCTTCCACCCACTTGGTGAAGTAGTCAATCGCAACCAAGATGAAGCGATGTCCATTCGAAGCGGTAGGCTCAATCTTCCCAATCATATCAATGCCCCACATGGCGAACGGCCAAGGCGAGTTCATGACATTTAGAGGGCTTGGTGGTACATGCACCTTATCAGCATAGATTTGACACTTATGGCACTTCCGAGCATACTTGAAACAATCGGATTCCATAGTCATCCAGTAATAACCGGCTCTCAACAGTTTCTTGGACATTGCATGACCACCAGCATGGGTACCAAACGAACCTTCATGCACTTCTTGTATTAACATGTCTGCTTCGTGTCTATCCACGCATCTGAGCAAGACCATGTCAAAGTTCCTCTTGTACAACACATCATCCTGATTCAAATAAAAGCTTCCAGCTAGCCTTCTCAGGGTTTTCTTATCATTCTTTGACGCACCTTCAGGATACTCCTGAGTCTTGAGGAAGTTCTTGATGTCATAATACCACGGCTTCTCATCAATCACAACAGACTCGGCTGCAAACACATACGCAGGCCTCTCGAGTCGATTCACCGCAACATGTGGAACATGATTCCACCAATGAACTTTTATCATGGAAGACAAAGTAGCCAAGGCATCAGCCATCTGATTCTCATCCTGGGGGACATGATACAACTTCACCTTCTTGAAGAACGTCAGTATTCTTCTGGTGTAATCTCTATACGGAATCAAATGCGGCTGGTTCGTATTCCAATCTCCATTGACCTGATTGATTACTAGAGCGGAATCTCCATAAATGTCAAGCGTTTTGATTCTCAAATCAATGGCTTCTTCTATCCCCATGATACAAGCCTCGTACTCGGCTTCATTGTTGGTGACGTCAAAAGTCAATCTAGCAGAGAAAGGTATATGTGCACCTTTGGGATTAATCAATACTGCCCCAACACCGTTGCCGTTCATATTCACAGCCCCATCAAACATCAGTGTCCACTTGTCATCAGGATCCGGTCCTTCCTCGACAAGAGGCTCTTCGCAATCTTTCATCTTCAAATACATGATGTCTTCGTCAGGGAATTCAAACATCATTGGCTGATAATCATCAATCGGTTGCTCGGCGAGATAGTCTGACAAAACACTACCTTTGATGGCCTTCTGAGACGTATATTGAATATCATATTCTGTTAAGATCATCTGCCAACGGGCAACACGTCCAGTGAGAGCCGGCTTCTCAAAGATGTATTTTACTGGATCCATCTTAGAAATCAATAAGGTAGTATGGTTCAACATATGCTGCCTCAGTCGGCGAGCAGCCCAGGCCAAAGCACAACAAGTTTTCTCGAGCAGTGAATATCTTGTTTCACAGTCGGTAAACGTTTTGCTAAGGTAGTATATGGCATGCTCTTTTCGACCAGACTCGTCATGCTGTCCCAATACACACCCCATCGAGTTCTCGGTTACTGATAGGTACATTATCAGAGGTCTCCCTGGAACTGGAGGGATCAGGATTGGAGGTTTCTGTAAATACTCTTTTATCTTGTTAAAAGCTTTCTGACAGTCATCATTCCACTTGATTGCTTGATCTTTTCTTAGCAATTTGAAAATTGGTTCACACGTGGTAGTTATGTGAGATATGAACCTTGCAATGTAGTTCAATCTCCCTAAAAACCCACGGACTTGCTTTTCCGTTTTCGGCTCTGGCATCTCTTGAATAGCTTTGACTTTCGCTGGATCAACCTCAATCCCTTTCTCACTGACAATAAAGCCTAACAGCTTCCCGGATCTCACCCCAAACGTACACTTGTTTGGATTCAGCCTCAGCTTGAACTTGACCAATTTGTCAAACAACTTCTGCAAATTAACCAGGTGCTCCTCTTCTGTCTGCGACTTCGCAATCATATCATCCACGTACACTTCAATTTCTTGGTGCATCATGTCATGAAAGAGAGTCGTCATTTCCCTCTGATAGGTAGCACCGGCATTCTTCAGCCCAAATGGCATCACCTTATAGCAGAAAGTGCCCCAAGGTGTAATGAATGTCGTCTTTTCCATGTCCTCTGGTGCCATCTTAATCTGATTATAGCCTGAGAAACCGTCCATGAAAGAGAATACCGAGGATTGAGCCGTATTATCAACCAATACATCTATGTGAGGTAATGGGAAATCATCTTTCGGACTCGCTCTATTCAAATCCCGGTAATCGACACACATTCTGACTTTGCCATCCTTCTTCGGCACAGGAACGATGTTGGCCACCCACGGGGGATAACTGGTAACAGCCAGAAAACCCGCATCCCACTGCTTCTGAACCTCTTCCTTGATCTTGACAGCCATATCAGGACTCGTTCTCCGAAGCTTCTGCTTGACTGAAGGGCACTCTTCTCTAAGAGGTAATCGATGCGCCACAATGTCTGTATCCAAACCAGGCATATCTTGATATGACCAGGCGAATATCTCCACATATTCTCTCAGCATCTCAATCAGCCTCCTCTTGACAGAGTCCTCTAAAGCAGCCCCAATCTTGATCTCTCTTCTGGCGTCCTCAGTACCCAGATTAACAACCTCCAACTCCTCCTGATGAGGTTGGATGACCCTTTCCTCTTGCTTCAGCAATCTGACCAATTCTGCAGGGAGTTCACAGTCTTCCTCACTCTCCTCTTCAACTTGGTAGATGGGATTATCAAAATCATACTGAGCCATAACAGGATTGTTCATAGTGGATGCCATAAGGTCACTTCTGCATGTTTTAATGTTTTGTTTTAGAAAAAGAGTTCAATAAAGTCACAAAAACAAAAACATTGCCATTTTTATTTTATTTTTTGAAAAAAATGAAAACAAAAATGGAAAGACAGGGATCACAAAATTGTTTGCAAAACGTCCTTTATTAATGATAAAAATTGTAAAACATGATGTGGCCCTACAATGAACCACTACGTCTTGGGCAGAACGTAGGGTTTTGTGCAGAATGAAAAAAACAAAAGAAAATTACTCTGTCAGAAGAGTAACTTGGACCACTTCTTCAGCCGTCCAGTTGTTGATAGACTCCCCTGGGGCACACGGGCGAACCCAGTTGTCTAGATCACAGTCGCTGTCACAGTCTTCACTACCAGTTGCAAAGACGTCGCCATGATTCATCAGCCCAGCGCTGGTAAAGGTACTTGGACCCGCTTGACCAATCTGCTCTGCTTGGAGAGGCTCATAACCAATGCCGAATTTGTCTTCTTTGACAGGCAAGTCCACCATCTTGCCCCAACCCTCAGCTTTGCCGGAGTCAACCACCTCCTTGGCTTGCTTGTACGAAGCAATCGAAGCACCCGGCTTCCTCTGATCAGCGTACGCCACCTTTTCAAGAGCCACAGTCTCAAATGCCTGGCACAAGGTTTCGTGGATCTCGCCATCCACCTCGACATACTTGAACGAGGATAGGTGACTCACCAGAATCTCTTCTTCGCCACACACGGTCACAATCTAACCGTTCCAGACATACTTGAGCTTTTTGTGGAGAGTCGACGAGACTGCCCCTGCTGCGTGAATCCACGGACGCCCCAACAAACAACTATAGGCGGGCTGAATGTCCATAACATAGAAGATTATATCAAACACTTCCGGTCCTATCTTCACCGGCAAGGTAACTTCACCAAACACAGAACGCTTGGATCCGTCAAATGCGCGCACGATCAGGTCACTAGGAGTAAGCACAACCCCTTCAACATCAATCTTCTTCAGAATCTGCTTAGGCAGCACATTCAGCGACGACCCAGTGTCTACCAATACGTGAGACAACACTGCCCCCTTGCACTCCATGGTGATGTGCAAGGCCTTGTTATGATTACGTCCTTCAGGCGTTAAGTCTAGGTCAGTGAATCCTACACCGTGCCTGGTGCTCACATTGGCCATTACACCTTCCAGTTGGTTGACGGAAATCTCTTGAGGTACATACGCCATGTTCAACATCTTCAGTAAGGCATTACGATGCGCCTCAGAGCACAGCAGCAAAGAGAGTATTGAAATCTTGGACGGAGTCTGATTAAGTTGATCCACGATCTTATAATCACTCTTCTTTATGATCTTAATAAACTCATCCACGTCCTGTTCAAATGAACCCTCAGGCACCTCCTTCTGAGCCGGTTCTTCGTCAACAACAACCTGTTTGCCTTTTGATCTGGCAGAAGCCTCAGCATTAGCATCCCTCAACGGCTGAGGAGCAAACAGTCGTCCACTACGGGTAAAACCTCCTGGTCCACCAACGTTGTCCACAACGGGACTCACAACCACAGGAGTTTTAACCGGTGCGCTGATTGTCACAGGCGCTTGATTTATTGGCCTTGTCTGATTATCAGCCCTTCTGTTGCTGCGGTAGGCATTATTATAACTCCATGGCACAACCCTACTATTCTCAACTGGTCTTCTTCCAGACGCAACGATAGTAGTTGGAGCACTGATGGTTACCGGAGCGGAAATGGTAACTGGGGTACCACTCGTTGCAGGTGCACTAACAACTCTCTGGCCTCGTCCTTCAGACGGTTTAAAGTAGATCGTGACAGTTGACACTGCCCCACGACCTCCATTATCAGCCCGAGCAAATTGAACACATCCCTCGTCTATCAACTTTTGAATACCGGCCCGCAACTGATCACACCCATTATCTGTCCCTGCACAGCCCAAGCAGTCTTCATCACAGCCCGGGTGAACACCACTCTTCAACAGACGGCCCTTTACAACCAGCAGAGAAGTCTGAACATCATCAACACTGACAACCAGATCTTCAGCTTCTTCCCCTTCAACACAGTTCACTTTATGCCCACCATGCTGAGGCATAGGATTGTTCACAACGTTAGGCACAGGAGAGAAATTGATTGCCTTGGCATCGATCAAATCTTGGACCTTGTGCTGGAAAGCCCGACACTTCTCAGTATGGTGGCCTGGTGCCCCAGAGTGAAAGTCACAACGGACGTTGGCGTCGTACCCAAGAGGCAATACTGTAGGAGGAGCCATTGTACGCAATTCTACAAACCCTAACCTGAGTAGTTCGGGTAACAGTTCGGCGTATGACATTGGTAGCAGATCAAAACGTCGATCAGGCATCCTTTGCCTGGGCTGATACTGACGTTGTTGTTGTTGTTGTTGTTGTTGCGGTTGTTGAACTCTTTGTTGTTGTTGCGGAGGTTGACATTGTGGAGGTGCAGGAATGGTCACTGCAGCAACCTGCCGGTATTGATTTCTGTTCTGATTTCCTCTGTACACATTCCCTCGGTGTTCTACAGCACTAGCCTCACCCTCTCTACGGCGAGGTGCCCCAGAGAAAGGTTTCTTGGAAGACGAGGAAGAACCCACATCTTGAATTTTTCCAGCTTTGATCAAACTTTCGGTTCTCTCACCACAGATGACCACGTCTGAGAAACTACCGAATGGGCAACTCCCCATCCGGTCCATAAATACACCTTGAAGAGTACCAATGAACATGTCGGTTAACTCCCTTTCCAGCATAGGGGGTTGTACTCTTGCAGCCAGTTCACGCCACCTCTGGGCGTACTCCTTGAAGCTTTCGTTGGATTTTTGACATAGACTCTGCAGCTGAGTCCGGCTCGGTGCCATATCCATGTTGTGCTTGTATTGCCTCAAGAAGGCCTCGCCCAGATCTCTCCAGCATCGGATAGAATCTCTCTTCAATTCCATGTACCAGTCCAAAGAAGCCCCAGATAGACTATCTTGGAAAAAGTACATCCACATCTTTTCATCATCCGTGTAGGCAGAGATTTTCCGATAGTAAGCCTGCACGTGGGTGCGAGGGCAAGAAGTACCGTTGTACTTATCAAAAGATGGTGCCTTGAATTTATACGGGATTCTCAAGCCTTCCACTAATCCCATATTTGTCACATCAAAACCGAGAGAATTCTGACATTCCATAGCCCGGATCTTCTCAGCGAGGGCATCAACTTTACGATCTCTCTCATCAACCCTTCCCAGAACGTCTTCGTCTTCACTAAGCATAGTGAAAATATCCTCTTGTCTGTCCACCATCGGAGCCTGATTACGGGTCGGAGCACGGACTGCTCTAGCATTGGCGGTCTCTGGAGCAATCGGTTGACCGTTGACTCTAATACCTCTCACTTCATCCCCTACGGCATAGTTGTTGACGGGCACAGCCGCAGTAGGGTTGTCATTGATCGGGCCTCCCTCTGGCAAAGCTTGGTTGGCCGGTGGAATTACAGCTTCTTGCCTCTAAACTAGAGCTCGGAGTTCTTCTTGACCTTGTGCAACCCCTTGCATCATGTGCATGAACTGGGCCATGTTAGCCCTCATCTAAGCTAACTCAGCTTGCACTTGATCCATGTTCCTTTGATGGTTGAGTCTCGTTGAGTACCGGTGCGGTCTTTGATCAGCTATCCTGCCTAAACACAGGAACCAAAGTGAGAAGTCACGAACAAGAACACCTGCTATGCAAAATGATATGAGTATGATGTTAATGATGCGTATGATGCACATGATATGCTCATCTCTCAGGCATTCAAAGAGCCTGACTCATCCTTAAAAGATGGCAACCTGCAGCAACAAGAGAGCAACATACAAGATAACTGAGAACAAAATGAAACACCAACAACCTTATCTATAGATAAGAGCAACAGGCTCATACAAAAAAGTCAACAAAGATCCAATTAAACGGAATACAACAATGAATCCCATCCAACAAGCCTGGAGGTGATTCTCAACATACACATCAAAGATATAATCTAAGACAAACGGTCTTCCGGAATGAGAGTCTTCAGGTACTGGCACTGGTCTATCAACAGGGCGCATTCTGAACATTCTGGTAGAGGGGTGATCTTCTCCTTCAATTGTCTTCTAAGCTCTACAACTTCTCCTCCAAGATGGGTCTCTAACGCCTGTCTCGAGTCAACCTCCTTCTTTAACTGGATGTCTTTGTCTCTGAGTTGCTTCTCCAGGTCTCTGATCTTCTTCTGGTAACTGGCTTTAGCTCTCTGCAGCCTCAAACACTCCCGGTGTTCTGCATCCAACATGGATTCCATCTCCTCGTAGGATCTCTTCTTGCTTCTCAGTCTATTAGCATCTTCTCCCTGCACTCCTCTAAGTTGATGAGCCAAGTTCAACCTATCAGCTTTGGCTTTGTACAACTCCATCTGGGTATCTTGCTCCTTCTCTCTCAACCGGCGATTCTCCATCAGGGCTTGCTTGTAGTGCTCAGCAGGCACACTCTCAGCAAGGATCAAAGGTGGTTGCTCTTGCAACGGTTCCATCCTATCATAGGGTAGCAACAAAGTTTCCACTCTCTTCTTGACCCAATCAGTGTAATCAGGCATGGCAATGGCAAACTTCTTCCCTAAGCCAGATCCATCCTTCAGACCAATAGTCTTCCAAACTCTTCCTATCTGCTCTAATCTAGCTGGGTCACTCTGCTTCTCAAAATACACACTTTCAGCTACCTCAGCCTCAAGTGGTTCTCCCTTCAACACGAACCCCAACTGGCGAAGAGAAAGAACTGGATTGTAATTGATGCAACCCCTGGTCCCCACAAGTGGTACATTCCGGAATTCTCCACAGCTCATAATAACATGCCGCACATCCATCCGGTATGACTGCCATCTGATATCATAGGAGGTAAGAGACATAACCCTCTGAGTCCACTTGTGAGTGCTCAGAGCATCCACAAAAGGTCCACTGACTAGCAGGAGAGACATGAACCATCTGAGCAAAAGTGGGAGACAACATCTGATAGCTCCACCCTTACCATGCCTACTGTGAATAGCATAGTAAGTGTCAGCTAACAGAGTAGGAACAGGGTTTCCTCCAATGAAGATGATGACTGCAGCATAGTCAACAAAATTGGGCATACTCGGAAACAGGACGATCCCATAGATCATAACAGCTAACTGGGCGTGGAAAGCTTCCCAATTCCCCTTCTCTGCTTCTTCTCTAGCTACCCTCAACAGAAACTTCAAAGGCAAACCCTCAACACCACCACTGGTCTTCCAACTACCACTGATCTCCTTGACATTCAAATGAAGAGCTCTTGCAATAACCCTGAAATCGACCTCCTTGGGTACGTCCAAGAAAGGAACCTGATGCTGAATCGGGACGCTCAACAGAATAGAATACTCCTCGAGAGTAGGCGCCAACTGATAGTCTTGAAAGGTGAAACAATGAAGCTCTGGGTCATAGAACTGTAGAAGAGTCTGCAACGGCACCGGATCGACTACCATCTTCAACAGGGTCAGAATATCTCCATACTGGTCAACAAACCCCTTTTGGTTACCACTGATCATAAGGCTACTCAACTCAATCAGGGACGTCAAAGGCTCACGGTGAAAGCTGTAGGAACAAGTCTTCCGCTTCAACTCTGGGACCGTTGCCATCTCTCTCAGTGAATAGACTCTGGAATGTACCTGAGAAATGATATGCATGTAGAGATTAGCTTTTCTTTTTTTTCTTCTTTTTTTTCAATTTTTTTTTTTTTTGCGTATTTTTTTTTGAAAATAAACATGCTATGATGCAAATGATGCAGACACGACTGGCTGGCTGCATCTCAGAACGCAGGATCGAAGCTTCAGTTTAAACTCAGAACCCCAAATCCATCTGAAACCCAAAGTCAACTGAGAAACTGTCATCTGAACCCAAAGTCACCAACAGGACCACAAGTCACCAACGGTACCTGTAATAATGAACAAACCCTTCCCACTCACGGGTGTCGTCTAGGCCAGGGTAAGGTCGAGAGAAACGCAGCATAAATAACCTTTCGCAGAATATCATCATATACACACCCGAAGTATGCAACGATAATATCCCACCAGGGTCTGAACTGCTCGGGATATCAATGTTCCGCTAAGTGGCGCAATACCACCCGCTTCCCATGAATCACTCTATTCCTAAGTATCCTAGATTTCACTCATGGCCTGGGTATTGGGCCTTTTACCTCAGGTAACTCCCACCCCAACAAAGAGAAACAGACAACCAGCCAGCCAGATGAACAATGAATATGAATGAATGCAAACATAAATGCAAACATAAATGCAAACAATAAATGCAAACAATAAATAATGAATGCAATAAAAAACAGCAAACAGCAACCAAAACCCTAACCTAGAGAGCGCTAGGAGAGACTCGCTTAGGGAAGATGGACCAGCAGAAGTTCAACTTCTCTTTGTCCCCAGCAGAGTCGCCAGCTGTCGCATTACGCGAAAAACCGGCGGGAAAACAAGAACAACAGAGCCGCCACTGTGCGTTATTTATCCCAAAAGAGGGAAAGGAAACGCTCAGAGTAAACCTGGAAAAAGCATGGTCTCGCGACCAAAGAGAATGGGATCGGGAGTCGGTTATGCGAAGGGAAGGTATTAGCACCCCTACGCATCCGTCGTACTCGACGGGATCCACGCACAAGAGGAAGGAAAATGGTTGCTAAAACACTGCTCATAAACAAACAAACACTGGCTGAAAGAGACACAAGAAAACAAACAAGACTGACTCGGCAGGATATCGCATCCTGGGCCTACTTAGTCTATCAAGCATAGACATCAGAGTCGAAGTAGTTCGGACCGGGGAAAACATGCTCGCTAGGATGTCGCACCCTATGCATACGTATCTTCTCGGACGAAGAAGAATCAGAGCATTCGTAGCTCGACTCACGCACACAAACAAACAAACGCAGGAAATCGACTGCCAATCGCTGGGCTTACGTCAAACTCCTACACAAAACACGGGCAAACATGGAACCCGAATGCCAATCGCTGGACTTACATCAGCTTCCGAACCAAACACACACAAAGACAAAACAAAAAGGGCGCCCGGAGAGATCAGCTCATCTCCTGCCTACGTACCTCATCTGGTATGAGGATCAGGGCGACGTAGTTCCCCTACGAAGGGACACAAGGCTAGCCTAACCAGATAACAGAGGGAGACACAACTAGGGAGACTACGACTCGAGCCTAGATGTTATCATGCAAATCATCCCTAAGTTAAGGTTGCTATCTAACTTGCACAGGAAGCAAGCTATCCTAAACATGACTTGCACAGGAAGCAAGCCACACTAACCTGAACTAGAAAGCACAAGCAATCAATCAAAAGCACAAAGTAAGCACACACACTATATACACACAAAGTGGGGCTCAAACAAGGGCTAGGTCTTAGTTGAGGGGTCATATCAACCTCAACAAACAGACACTGTAATCAGGTGAAGTTTGCTCTTAACCCTAACATTGAGAGTTAGGGTGAAGCAGATGAAATGGTGAGTGAAGATGAGACTTCACAGCTCTTATCCTTGGCCAGGGAGAGCTTCAAGACAATGCAAGTGTGGGTTCAGAAAGTGGGAACCCTTCTACACTTATGACTGACACAATGTACAATGATCTTGGGTTAGTATCTGCAATGCATCAACACAGTGGTGTGAGCAAAGCAGATGACACACAGAATAGCAGGGGATGGATTGCACATCCCTGGTATCTGCCAATGCCTCTTCACTTAGGAGGTCTTTGGATATGTACAAGGACAAATGTAAACAAACACAAACATTGCCTCTTAAGGAGGACTTCAGACAGGTGCCTGGCCAAGTAACAGGCCAGGTCTTCCAGACTACATGGAGTTAGGATATTATACCTCAATGCAAATGCTCTTAAGCAAAGCAAAGCAAGTTCTCAATGGAACTAAAGCAACTAATGTACCTGAAATCAATCAAATACAATCAGTACTCAGACAAACCAAAACCCAACAGCAAAGATCAACAGTTAATCTGTATAGGCAAACAATAATCACAATGCACAAAGGGTGCAAGCCATATGGCACAAACTTAAGTTTTAAAACCTACAAAACAAAGTCAAAGTTAGTCATGAACAAGCAACAAGTCAACTCCAATCGAGTAAGCATCATCAAGCATAGGCCATTGTGCTATTAACCTGAAACACAACTCAAATGTGAGAGCACAAACCACTAGTACAAGACTAGGGTCAAAATGATATCAAAGGGTCAAAACAGAACATGAAACTTATCCAAAATCAAGATCAAACAATTAGGAAACAAATCCAGGTGGTTTCACATTCATATCATTCATCATTATCATTTCATGAAGGAAAAGGCACAAAACATGCAATTTGCAACCTCAAAGGACCAAACAGAATGATCACAATCAAATTAATACCAAAGCATTTCAATAAATTCTCAAAAAATTCATGATCAAACAGCATTCATAACATGTCAGTCATACCAAATTTCAGCTCATTTGAATCAAGGAAAGTAGGTCAATGAAATTCAGAAAGTCAACACAAATTCAAGCAAGCTCATTCATGGCATCAAAACAAACATTAACTTCAACCAATCATAAAACAGAGACAAAATAAGATAAATGAATGAGACCAAAGCCAAAATGCACTTCAAGATGTCTACAATACACATGCCAAATTTCACATCCATCCAATTAATAACCAGAATTTCACAAAGCAAATACAAACATGTCTCACAAAAAGTCAACAAATGACCAAACAGGGGAGAAAATTCCAATCAAATAGGAAATGCCATCAAAAATCACAGAGAAATTCATAAACATTCTCAACATCCACAAGTATCTTCATGCAAAAATCCAGACCATTTTGAGTTTAATAAGCATTGCAAATAAAATCAAGAAGATGCACAAGGAATGGTATGGCACAAAATGTAACACCTACAAAGATCATGTCATAACTCTCAATCCAGGAACTCAAAAATTACAAACCACATATCAAAATGACCAGGAGTGAGTCTAGTTTATGCACAAAAAATTTCGTGAATTTCTAATGAAGCATCAACATTTTATGAGCAAAAGAGTGAGCATGGTGCACAAGATGACATGTCAAAGAAAACCCTAGGCATTTATTTTTTCCAGCCGTGCACAATATTATTAAAAATCACCAAAAAATCAAGGACATCACAAGGATCATGGTGGAAAAAACCTCATATTATTTGGACTATTTTTGAGTGAGTTATGAATTTTCTAAATCAGCATGGCAAAGTGAAATAAAAATTGAAAAAACCAAATGAAATAAATGATTTAATATGAGGATAATGGCATTCTGGTAATTAAGTGGCCACTTAAGTGAAACGCCGCGTTTCACTTAAGGGCGTGCCAAGGTCTGATTGGTGCATGGCCATAAAAACGCAACAAACATGCAAACTGGATTTCTAACCGATCAAACACGTTCTGGGTTAAAAAAATTTAGGGTTCATGGACACCTTCATCATGTTCATCATCATGATGAACTTTTGTCCCAGAATTCAACGAAAGATATGCCATTCGATTCATCTCACAGTGTACATCAACAATCCAAAACTCATTAACCCTAACTCATGCTAATATGGAAGAAACAAGCAAAATAACATTCAACCATCAAACTTCAAATCAGCATTTCTCTCTTAATACTCAATAATATTTCACGATTCAAAGTTCATTGAACTCAGCATGGCAAGATCTATGAAATACACATCCTAATTTTAACAAATATAAAGTTCGAAATCCAACCTTTAAGGAATGGCAGAGTTGAATCTGGAGTTCTTTGGCCATGTAAGCGCGAAACAGAAGCTTAATGATGCTAGAGATAGTGAATGAACAATGAAATTCAGCTCAACAACCCTTGAGGCAGCTCCAATCGATACTTGCCATGGAAGAAGCTCAATGCAACAGTGCCGTTCTAGCTTCAACAGTGATGAGACTTTACTCCAATTCACTTCCAATATGCTTGTGGATGGTGAATCGAAGGAGAATTGGTGTTGTTCTAAGGAAACTTTGCAGCAAAATCAAGATGGAGAATTGAGAGAGTTTTTTCTTTTTAGATCTAGATCTGAGTAAGAGTGAATGCTAAGTGTTTTTCTGTTAAAATTAACCATTTATACCAACTGTTAATCAATTTCACTAATCAAACTTAAGCCAAACCACAAGGATTAATCAAAATGAGTGTTATGTGCAAAATGCTAAATCACCCTCATATGCATGGGGTGCATGCTACAATGCATGAAAATGGGCCTAAGCAAACTCCAAATATGGTTTTCAGTCAAATGCAATTGGTAAAATGTGTAGAAAATGCTTAAAACGAAAAGTCACTTTTTCAACTCTCCCTTTTTTAATTCAAGTCACTTGAAAAAGGCCATTTTGATTGGATGATTTTTGATGAAATGTAATGATGCATCATGAAAGTTCATGTCAAATGTGGTTTGCTCAAAAAAGAATCACCCAATTTGGCCTTTCCATTCAAAAGTTATGGCACTTTGAATTTCAACTTTTTCTGAAAATGATTTGATCATAACTTGCCAACCACACATGAGAAATGAGTGTTCTTGGACTTTTTGGAAATGGGAGAACAAGATCTTCAACTTTCATGTTGGACAAAATTCCATTTGAAGCTTGTATGATGATGTAAATTTGAGGAGAAGAACTTTCTATTTTTGGCAGTTTTCAATTACAGGTCACCTACTATTTTTGGCAACTTTTGATCTGACTTTATTTTCTCCAATCTTGATCTTTGAAATGTCAAATGAGACTTGTATAGACATGAATGAAGCCTTTCAAACCATCTCCCACCTTCAAATCCTTGATTTCAGGCACAGTTGACCACAGTTGAATTTCTAGGGTTTCTGGTGGATTGAACAATGACTGATGACTTCTGAGCACCCAATCTTTGACCAAACCACTTCAAAAGGACCCCTAGGTCATGTGAACATGTTGAAGAAAACCTAGGGCTTTGCTTCCTTGAGAAATTCACTTGCTTGCTTGTCTGATTGATCCTCCTAACCAGTTGACCTAATCTGTCTGATGGCTTGCACTTGGGCAAATGACAATGTAATGCTATGCAGTGGACTATGTTATGTTAATGACCTAATATGAAAATGAATGTACAAAAGGTAGGTGAAAATTTGAGGTGCTACAGTGTGGAGTTATTCCTTAGCAACTTGACTTGCAAGCCCATTCACTTGGTGGAGGTTATGTTGGGATCAATAATGTCACACGAGTAGTCGTGGTTAGGCATTACTCTCCCCAATATAGACCTTAGAAGCCAAGGAACTTAGTTTACCAAGCCCATCTTGGCTTATTTTTAGGACGTAGTGCGAAGGTCGTTCAAGTGTAAGATTTGATACGATTGTTACGCGATGCTACGCTCATAAGAGTCTCTCTTGAGAATATTTTTGGAATACGAGTAGTCGTTTATCCGATAATATCCGAAAGATGGGATGATGACTATGGGAACCTCTTATAGAACATGATTGGCAGGTTTAACCCTAGTACACTCCCTTTGGGTGGTTCTTAACCGAGACTCCATGCTCGTGACTTGCAACAAACCCTTGATTCATGGTTGATCCGTTCTTGTGTATCCTTAATATCAATGGAACTTGGGTGTCGATAAGGTGTAAACCATAATCCACCAAAATGGATGATTGATATTAAGGATGACTTGATCCATCCCATGACCGTTGTGTGGTGTGATTTGCTTGATCCTTGAGTGTGATTGTTGCATCCATGCATTCATGCATTCATTTGCATCCATATCATCAACAATGAGAAAATTTTCAAGGAACTTAAAGAGGTTTATTTGCAAATTTTCAGACATGGATAAGCAAAGAAGGAATACGAAGAAGTACAGTTTTAGACAACCCGACTTGAAAAAGTTAAGGAGTTTGGCATCCTATGTATTAGATCCATTGGAGTTCAAAGCTCGCCATGGGAAGCTTCTGTTTATTCTTTCTACTCAGGTGGATGAAGGTCTGATGAGTGTATTGGTGCAGTTTTATGATCCCTTGTACCGTTGCTTCACTTTTCCGGATTTCCAGCTTCTGTCTATGCTTGAGGAGTATGCCTATCTTGTGGGTATACCTATTCTAGATCAGATGTTGTTCAGTGGTTTGGAGAGGGTTCCTACTTCTCAAGATATTGTTGATCTGTTGCATATAGATGAATCTCTGGTTGGTGCTCATATGACTACCAAAGGTGGAATTCAAGGTCTCCGTTTTGAGTTCCTCATTGCTCAGGCTACTTTGTATGGGAAGGCCATGAGTGAGGACGCCTTTGAAGCCATATTTGTACTTCTCATCTATGGGCTAGTGTTATTCCCCAATATCGACAAGTTTGTGGATGTGAACGCTATTAGGATGTTCTCTACTCTTAATCCCGTTCCTACTCTGTTGGGTGACATTTATTTCTCTTTGCATATGAGGAATGCAAAGGGTGGTGGTACCATTGTATGCTGTTTGCCTCTGTTGTACAAGTGGTTTATTTCGCACTTGCCACATACGGTCGCCTTCAAGGAGAACAAAGGATGTCTACGATGGTCCACAAGACTTATGTCTCTCACTAATGATGATATCTTTTTGTACAACCGTGTATATGATGGTGTGCAGATTATTGATTCTTGTGGTGAATTCTCCAATGTGCCTCTTCTTGGTACATGTGGTGGGATTAACTACAACCCTATTTTAGCACGTCGTCAGCTTGGGTTCCCCTTAAAGGATAAACCTAATAACATTTTGTTAAAGGGTGTGTTCTTTCAAGAGGGTAAAGATCCCCAAGGCTTGAAGGGCATGATGGTCCGCGTTTGGCGCAAGATTCATAGGAAGGGAAGGAGAGAGCTTGGTCCAAAGAATTGTATAGCTTTGGAACCCTACACCTCGTGGGTTAGGAGGAGAGCTTCTGAGTACCTTATGCCTTATGATTATCCAAGACCTACACCTTTGGTCATGGGTGGGCCTTCAACCTTCCCTGACCAAGGAGTAGAGGAGTTGAGAGACGAAGACCGTTCGCGTGCCTGGATCCATGAACGAGAGGAGCTACTTCAGCAGCTTAAAGATAAGGATGCATTGATAGATTTTCTCGAGCATCAGGTTATCGATGAGCCTGATGATGTGGTGACTTCTCTTCTTCCTCAGTCTTCCAAGTTTTGGAAGAGGAAGTACGATCGACTCGCCAAAGAGAAGGCAGATATGGAGGCGGCCTATGAACGAGAGGTGAAGAGGCTTCGTGCAGCTTATCTTCCGGTCTCAAGAGCTTTGGACGATTGCTTCTAGGGTTCCATAGGATGTTCCTTTTCCTTCTCTCTTGTATTGTATTTGGTTACCAAGACTGTACTTCTTTGGTGTAAAATATTTTCCAGATATTATTGATACGATATTTCCATATATGTCTAAATGTTTAATATTTCCAACATTTGCAAATATGACTCTAAAGTTCCTCTGATTAAAAAAATAAATCATATGCACAAGCATTGCATGCATCATGTGCATAAGCAGGTTTTGCTCCTGGTTTCTTATTCAGTGGTCTAACTCTGTGTTCTTCATTTATTTTGAAGACAAGCTGACTCACCGGTACTACACCAGAGCCAACTATTCAAGACTAATGGATCACCTAGAACAAGAGAACAGGGAACTCAAGGAGGAAGTGGCAAGATTGACTTCCCTGATGGAGTCTTTCTTGGCCGCCCAAAGCCAGTCTACTCCAACGCCTTCAACTCCTCCCCAGAGGACAATCATTTCTGAGATTGCCTCTTCGACAGTGCCTGCTGCTAGTGCCCACTTCGCGCCTACTGCTATGCCAGCCGGGTTTCCCTGGGGGATGCCCGAGAACGTCGTTCCTGAGGGTCTCGCCCCAACGTTTGCTTCTCTGCCGGCATCTAGCCCGATCCTTGCTGTGCCACCCCCGGTCGTGCATACTATGCCAAGAGTAGATGACACCATTTACCACTCTGAGCCATCTGAGGGCCCAAACGTGTATGAAAAGATGGATGCTATGAACGATCAGTTCCTGTGCTGCACAAGGAACTCAAAACTCTCAGAGGGAAGGACCTCTTTAGCAAGTCTGCTGCTGAGCTTTGCCTGGTGCCAAATGTCAAGATCCCTGTAAAATTCAAAGTGCCTGACTTTGAAAAGTAAAAGGGAAATAGTTTCCCTCTCAGCCACTTGGTTATGTATGCAAGAAAGATGTCGACTCAAACCGACAATGATCAGCTCCTAATTCGTTATTTTCAGGACAGCCTGTCCGGTGCCGCCCTGAGATGGTACATGGGTTTGGACAGCGCGAACATCTGTTCCTTCAACAATCTTGGCGAAGCCTTCGTCAAGCAGTACAAATATAACGTGGATATGGCTCCCAATAGGGATCAATTGAGACCCATGTCCCAAAAGGACAAGGAAACGTTCAAGGAGTACGCCCAGAGGTGGCGAGAATTAGCTGCACAGATTGTGCCTCCGCTGGAAGAAAAAGAGATGACCAAGATCTTTCTGAAGACCTTGAGCTCATTTTATTATGAGCGGATGATTGCCAGCGCTCCTTCTGACTTCACCGAGATGGTGAATATGGGGATACGTCTGGAGGAAGGAGTCAGGGAAGGGCGCCTGACTAGAGAAGAAGGCTCTTTTGCCAAACATTATGGGGCGTTTGGAAAGAAGAAAGATGGCGAGGTACATGTTGTGACCTCCCATGTCAAAACCAGAAGACCCTCTGTGAAGAGGAAGACCGTGCGTCCCGCCGGTAACCAGCATCAGGTGGCTCATATAGCACCTGTTTTTAGAGAAAATCAGCAATATCAGCATCACAACCAGCAACATTAACAATATCAATAACAACAACACCATCCTCAACAGTAGGCCTACCAGCCTCGAAACAAAAATCAGACCAATACAAGCTATGATAGGAAGAGGGTCAGTTTTGATCCTATTCCAATGACCTACGCAGAGTTATATCCTTCTTTGATAGAGAGGAAACTGATCACTCCACGTGACCCACCGACTATACCTACCAACCCTCAATAGTGGTATAAGCCTGAGCTTCATTGTGTTTATCATTCCGGTGCTCCTGGATATGATGTGGAGAACTGCTACCCGCTGAAGACCAAGGTTCAAGACCTTGTGAGGAGCGGTATATTGTTTTTTGAGGACATAGGTCCTAATGTCAAGGAGAACCCATTGCCGAGCATGGGAAATCTGCTGTCAACATGGTTCAGGGTTGCCCTGGCAAATATAAGGTCCGATATGTCAGCCATATCCGACAATCTTTGGTCGAGATGCACAGACTGTTGTGTGGATACAATCATTATGAGCATGACCATGAAAGATGTCGTGTTTGCACTGTCAATGAGAGGGGATGTCGACAAGTTAGAAAAGACATCCAAGAAATACTGGACGAAGGTGTAATTGAAATACTTCAGAATCGCGATGAGGATGATGAAGTCAATGTGATATCACCAGTATTTAGGATTCCTGAGCCTGTTCTCATCCGATATGATAGAAGCAAGTAGAAGGCTTCTCCTTCTCTTATAATCAAGCTAGCTGGCCCTGTGCCATATTCTTATGACAAAGCTGTTCCCTATCGTTATAATGCTGTGGCATTGGAAGATGGGAAAGAGGTGCCCCTACCCTTCACTTCTGTTGTTAATATCGCTTATGTTAGTGGCCTGACCCGTAGAATCTAGAAACAATCAACTTAGGGTCTGAAGATTGTGTGCGAGATGTGAAGATTGGGGCACTCCTGGAAGAATTTGTGAAGAAGGGGTTGATTGAGTTCCTACGAGAATACGTCGACGTCTTTGCTTGGTCATATGAAGACATGCATGGTCTGGATACTGATATCGTGCAACATTTCCTGCCTTTGAAGCCTGAGTGCGTGCCTGTAAAGCAGAAGCTCAGAAGAACTCATCCTGATATGGCAGTGAAGATCAAAGAAGAAGTTCAGAAGCAAATTGATGCGGGGTTTCAGGTGACTTCTACATATCCTCGATGGGTGGCCAATATTGTGCCCGTGCCTAAGAAAGATGGAAAAGTCCGAATGTGTGTGGACTATAGAGACTTGAATAAAGCTAGTCCGAAAGATGATTTTCCTCTACCACATATTGATATGTTGGTAGATAATACAGCTAAATTCAATGTCTTCTCATTTATGGACGGATTTTCCGGATATAATCCGATCAAAATGGCACCCGAGGATATGGAGAAGACAACATTCATCACACCTTGGGGAACATTCTGTTATCGAGTGATGCCCTTCGGTTTGAAGAACGCCGGAGCCACGTATCAATGTGTTATGACTACCTTGTTTCATGATATGATGCACAAGGAGATCGAGGTGTATGTTGACGATATGATTGCAAAGTCAAGAACGGAAGTTGAACATTTTGAGCACTTGTTAAAGCTTTTTCAGTGTCTGAGGAAGTTTAAGCTTCGTCTGAATCCTAACAAGTGTACATTTGGAGTCCGTTCCGGTAAGTTATTGGGATTTATTGTCAGCGAGAGAGGTATTGAAGTTGATCCTGCCAAGGTCAAAGCAATACAAGAAATGCCAGCTCTCAAAACTGAGAAGCAAGTCCGAGGTTTTCTTGGCCGCTTGAATTATATTTCCAGATTTATATCCCACATGACTGCCACATGTGCGCCAATATTCAAGCTCCTCCGGAAAGATTAATGTCATGATTGGACCGAGGATTTCCAGAAGGCCTTTGACAGTATTAAAGAGTATTTGTCCGAGCCGCCGATTCTGTCTCCGCCTGTGGAAGGGAGACCCTTGATTATGTATCTGACAGTTCTTGAAGACTCAATGGGTTGTGTCCTTGGTTAGCAAGATGAATCAGGGAAGAAGGAATATGCCATTTACTATCTGAGTAAGAAGTTCACTGATTGTGAGTCTCGATACTCAATGCTTGAGAAGACATGATGTACTTTGGCTTGGGCTGCTAAGCGCTTATGCCAGTATATATTGAATCACACGACTTGGTTGATATCCAAAATGGATCCAATCAAGTATATCTTTGAGAAGCCTGCTTTAACTGGGAGGATTGCCCGCTGGCAGATGTTGTTGTCTGAGTATGATATTGAGTATCGGGCTCAGAAAGCTATTAAAGGTAGTATCTTGCCTGACCATTTACACATCAACCAATTGAGGATTATCAGTCAGTTCATTACGACTTCCCTGATGAGGAGATTCTGTATTTGAAAATGAAAGATTGCGATGAGCCTACGCTCGATGAAGGGCCAGAGCCTGGTTCCCGATGGAGCATGGTGTTTGATGGTGCTGTAAATCAATATGGAAATGGTATTGGGGCTGTGATTATTACTCCTCAGGGCACACATTTTCCTTTTATAGCAAGGCTAACGTTCAAATGCACGAATAATATGGCGGAGTATGAGGCCTATATTATGGGATTAGAAGAATGTATTGATCTTAGGATCAAGCATCTTGATGTTTATGGTGATTCGGCCCTTGTTGTTAATTAGATTAAGGGTGAATGGGAGACAAATCAGCCTGGCCTCATCCCATATAGGGATTATGCGAGGAGGATTTCAACTTTCTTTACTGAGGTTGACTTCCATCACATTCCTCGAGATGAGAATCAGATGGCGGATGCGCTTGCTACACTTGCTTCGATGATTGTGGTGAGACTCTGGAATGAGGTTCCCAATATCACTGTAATGCGCTTGGATAGACCAACTCATGTATTTGCAGTAGAAGAAGTGAAAGATGATAAGCCATGGTATTATGATATCAAGTGTTTTCTTCAGAGTCAGATTTACCCGCCTGGGGCATCTGTGAAGGATAGAAAGACTTTGAGGAGATTATCTGGCAGTTTCTACCTCAATGGCGATGTGCTTTATAAGAGGAACTTTGACATGGTTCTGCTCAGATGCGTGGATTGACACGAAGCAGACCTGTTGATGACTGAAGTCCATGAGGGTTCATTTGGTACTCATTCCAATAGACATGCCATGGCTAAGAAGATGTTGAGAGCAGGCTACTATTGGCTGACAATGGAGTCTGACTGTTGCAAATATGTGAAGAAATGCCACAAGTGTCAGATTTATGCGGATAAGATTCATATTCCCCCGACACTTCTGAATGTGATTTCATCGCCATGGCATTTCTCTATGTGGGGAATTGACATGATTGGCATGATAGAGCCGAAAGCGTCCAACGGTCACAGATTTATTCTCGTAGCAATTGATTACTTCACCAAGTGGGTTGAAGCGGCGTCGTATGCTAACGTGACCAGGCAGGTGGTTGTGAAGTTTATCAAGAATCAACTCATATGCCATTATGGTGTGCCGGATAAGATCATTACTGATAATGGATCTAACTTGAACAACAAGATGATGAAAGAGCTTTGTAGCGAGTTCAAGATTGCACATCATAATTCTTCTCCTTATAGACCCAAGATGAAGGGGGCCGTTGAAGCTGCTAACAAGAATATCAAGAAGATTATGCAGAAGATGGTTGTTACGTACAAAGATTGGCATGATATGCTGCCATTTGCTTTGCATGGCTATCGTACATCTGTCCGCACTCCAAGTAGAGGTGGAGATCCCGTCAATGAGAGTCTTGATGGAAGCCAAGTTGACCGAGGCTGAATGGGATCAAAGTCGTTATGACCAGTTGAACTTAATTGAAAAGAAGAGATTAACTGCCATGTGCCATGGTCAGTTATACCAGCAAAGGATGAAGAAAGCCTTTGATAAGAAGGTCAAGCCTCATGTGTTCCGAGAAGGTGACCTTGTGCTCAAGAATGTTTTGTCTTTTGCGCCCGATTCCAGGGGCAAGTGGACTCCAAACTATGGAGGTCCATATGTTGTCAAGAGAGGCTTTTCAGGCGGTGCTTTGATACTTACAACTATGGATGGGGAGGATTTCACTCGTCCTGTGAATTCAGATGCAGTCAAGAAATACTTCGCCTAAAATAAAAACATAATAGCTCGCTAAGTTAAAAACCCGAAAGGGCGGCTTAGGCAAAAATGAGCGTCTCGGTGGATTGAAAACCCGAAAGGGCGATCCAGGCAAAAGTTAGAGACATAAAAAAATGAATATATACATCCCGCTAGATTGAGTACCTCACCTTGGGGCAATCTAGGCAAAAATTAGGGATTTGGCAAGTAACTGCATCCGGACAAGACTTTGCTCTACAGTTGTCTTCTGTCAGAGGATTTCGCTCAGTCATCGTCAACTGAAGCTTCAAATACATTGGATTAAGAGTTGGTGGAGAAATGGTCATTATGTTCAATGTATCCCTTATCCAATATATATCACCAATTTCAAATTTGTAAAGATCCATGGAGTCTTGCCATTTGCAGACTACCATTCCATCAAATAAATTTGAGCCTTTATCCAATTCTTTGCACTCTTATTTGTTTTTGTTCAACAAATATTTTTGCATGTTTTAATTGATAAATATCATTGTTTAAATAAAATTTTCATAAATTGTTTTAAACAAAGTGAACATTCACAATGACAAAAAGGATAATTGAGACATCTTCAGTGCTCTCCCAAGGATAGTATGATCTCCAAAAGGGTAAGACATTTGTTCATTATTCCTAGCATACTTGTATCCTCTTTATTATCTTTCAGGTTATCTCCTTCGCGAGCGCAGAAGAAGGTTACGCAACACCAAATTCCCCAGGGGGTCTGGAACTTTGGTCCTATTTTGTTTAGAGGAGTATATCTCTAACATCCCACCAGATCCCCGGAGGATCCTGGAGTTTGATCTTCTAGCTCCCCAATTGAGGTTGGATCTAGCATTTGTGTTATCAATTATATGGTTGTCATCCCTTGTGTGGATTGACCTAAAATCCCTTATAGATTGATAAATTGATATGCTATCTTTTTGAGGAAGTTGGTCTTCCCTCATTCAGATTGGAATTCTCCCGCAGAGTGAGCAGGAAATCCCCTGCATGAGTGGAATTCTCAACAATTTGGGTTGTAGCTTTTCCCCTGTGGAATCGCCTACATTAATCTACAGTAGATTTTCCTCTTGATCATCCTCAGTAGAGTTGATCCCTTTTTAACTCCCCAGTACGGTCACCAGCAGGTTATCTCCAGCTGATCGCCTAGAAGGTTGTGCCCGGTTCAGTCATCAGCTATGTCTCCCTAGTGGAGTTGTCTGATCAGAGTCTATTTGTTGGTTCCTCCTTTCTTGGATGGTATTCCCTCCTGAGCAGAGCGGGTGATGAAAATGTTTATTTTCTATCCCAGTGGAGTGGTGTTTCTCTTCTCCTCGGCAGAGATTGTTTCTCCAGCAGTGTGAGGAAATGTGTTGGTTTTGGAACTTCTGTTTAGTGGTTATTCCTCACAGAGTTTCATTTCTCTCACTGATAATTTCCCCAGTAGAGTTATTTCTACAGTGGATCTTATCCGTGTTTTTGGCTCTCCAGCCAAGACTTTGCCTGATTGCAGTTTGACGTTGGAACTTCTGAGGAAGATGTGTTGATTCCTTCCCCAGCGGAGTGACTGGTTCTCCTCCTCCTTAGCAGAGATGTTTCCTTCCGTGATTAGAAGTGAATTTTGTTGTATGTGCTTCTGTTTGGTGGTTGTCCCTCACAGAATTATACATCACTTCCTGATAAGATCCCCAGTAGCTTACTTCTCTGACCGATCTTATCCTTATTTCTGCATACTATTGGAAGATCCCCAGCTTTGGTGATTGTGATCCCTTGCTTATTCCCAACAGCAGTCTTTGATTCTCGGTGATCCTGTTTATTCCCTAGCAATAGTCTTTGTTCCCGACGGTGACTCTACTTGATTCTCAGCATTGGTCTTGATCCCCTGCAGAGATTGGTGTTTCCTAGTATTGGTTTCCCCCACCAGATTGGATGTTTCCCCAGTGGGCCTGGCTTTCTCTTTTGAGATGTAGTACCGGATGTTTGCCCATTGTTTCTTGGACCTGGGTGTGTCAGATATGTCTGTTTGTCAACATTTCATCATACATAAACCACGCATATACATGCATATTTTTAACATTCAGATATTCATGCTGTATTCTTTGCCATATATCGTTGTTTGTTGTCTCCTGCTATTGGGTTTTTACATTTCCCCAAGAAGATGTTGGTGTCTTTATCTCTCCATATAGAGTCAGCCCCATAAGCAGAAAGTGTCTACCCCTTTCTTCCATATTCCCCACTGAGTTATGTCCTCGTGGATGACTATTATTTCTGTTTCCTCCCAAAATATGTATTGAGATGGAATTTCTCCCCTGAGTTATATCCTCATTGGGTTAGTCTTGTTTCGTTGTGTCTCTCTAGTTCGTTCCTAGATTGACTCCACTTGTTATTTCCCTTTGCGCTTCCCCGTAGTCTAGATGAATGATTGCTCAGTAACCAGTAATTGTCCATCTTTTCCTCGACGGAGTCTGTGGCCTTCTGCCCAGTAACCGGTAGTTGTAAGTCCTATCTCTTTGGTTTTCTACCCTCATACCAGTAGTTGTAAACCCCACTTTTATCCCCTTGCAGAGTTAACCTTTTTGTTCATCCTGACCAATGACAGTTATTCTCTTATGTGGTTTTCTACCTCATATTCGGTAGATGTAATCCCCTTTGTGTTGGCTATCTTTATCCAATATTAGGTATTGATATTCCATCACCTTTTGAGTATATCTCCCAGTAACCGAAGATATCTCTCTCGGATAATTGCTCTGATAAAGCAATGTACCCCCAGCGAGTCATCTTTCATTTACCCCTTTTTGTTGGTAATGATCGTTTCTCCCCTTTGATTGGTCATCATTTTATATCCAAAAACCAGTATCACAATGTCCTTTCTTTTCGGTCGATTTATCCCTTATTAACCCAGTAACCGGTTGTGGATAATCTTCCATGCGAGTATGTTATCTACGTTCTGACAGTAATAGATAATATACCTCATGCGCTCTTCAGTCGAAGTATCTTTTTCTTCCCCAGTCGAGTAAGATTTGTATTTCCTTATGGAATCGAATGTCCATCCTGTAATCGAGTTTTCCTTTTCAGCCCTCCTTTCGGATGATAAGTGTTTTGGAAATATTCCCCAATTCATGCCTTGGTTGATCACCTATTATATGCCCAGCAACCGGTATCCCTGGTGTTCCTTCCTTTCTTCTCCCCATTATGACTTTTTGTCCCTTGTGGAGTCAGATTTTCCTGAGTTTTGGACGATCGATATCTCTCACCCTTATACCGGTCTTAGATATTCATTCTCCCCGAGCGTGTTGTTCTCTCGCCCTCATACCGATGTTTTGATCACATGTCTCTTTGAGCTTATTACCCAGTAACCGATAATACCTCATTTTGTTATTTCCTCAGCTGAGTCCTTTATGGACATTCCCAGCCTGAGTCCCTTTGGTGGATTATCCCCATCGGTGTCCGGATTTTTATCCGAAGTATCCTTTGTGGATAGTTTTGTTGTATTGACATATTCCCCAATACATGCATCTTTGCGTCAACTCGAGTCTTTCCATTGATTTATTTTCATGGAATCTATTCGTGTCTCTCAGCAAGTTTTAAGTCGTGACCTGCTTATGCATTTATCCCCTTTTATTCCCTATTAGAGTCCCTAGAGTCTCTGTACCATTTGTGAATGTATTACTCATATGGATTTTTAGTTTCTCCTGATTTCTTTTTCCTTTGTGGACATATATCTCCACAGAATATTACCTTTTGCATACATACATTTGCATCATGAGGTCTCTTAGGGACCAAAATTCGTCTCTTTGTTGTTGTTTAAGCCCATTCTACCTCGTTGAGACGAAGATTTTAACCTTCATATCTCTGGCTATAATGACCTTAAATAGGGGCATCTGTAAGACCCTAATTTTGACCCTAAGATCCCTCATGGCATCATATCATTGCATATTGCATTTTCCTCAAGGATCATAGCATCTTTGCTCCTTAACCCTAGGGTGGGACTTGTATGGGTTGGTTTGAGACCACCAAGCATGCTTGAATTGTATATTATTGCTTTTCTTACTTTGTTTACTAACCAAAATCACAAAAATATGTCACTAACATCTTTTGTTTTGTAGCTTGAGCAATCATAAGATCCAAAGCTCCTAGATGGTCCCTATGCTCAAAGAATAGCCAGATGAAGGTGAAAGCAAGCATGACAATGGTTCCCATCCCAAATCTCTCATTCATCATATATTACTCCCAAGTATCTCAATTTGTCAATATGATCAAAGCAAACCAAAGGGCTTGAGGATTGTTTCCCAAGGAAACCCTAATTCAACTGTGCATCAAATGTGCCTTGCTCATGAAGAAACCTCAACCCATGATCAAATACAATCAAGGGAAGTTCTATAATTAATCATTTCATGCATATCTGAAATTATTTGAGTGTCCTCAATCATCCATCCATCAAGGTTTCAGGTATGGACTTGAGAAGTTGATCAGTCAATTGATCTGACTATTTCGAAATCCACTGAGACCTAACTTTTAATGTGTTTCTCAAATCAAGATAAGCCCAAGAGATAAAATGTTCTTATGAACCATATGAACAACTTTCATGTTCATCAAAAATTTATTTGAAGCTTGGAAGGTCATAATCCATTTCAAAACATTATAGGTCATTTTGACTGAAACCCTAATTTTGGGTCAACTTCCCAAGGACATAACTCTCTCATTTTTTATGATTTTGAGGTGGGATCAAATGCATTGGAAATTTTAAGATGTATAATTCATTTGTTATGTTGAAAAAACTTCATAATCCTAAACGAAATACATGTGATAATGAAAAACATTATAGGTCACTTTGGACCATAGGCATTGAAATGTGAAAAAGTCCAACTTCAAGTGCCCATAACTTTCTCATCAAAAATCCAAATGATGTAAAATTTGAGTCCAAATTGATTGTATTGAAAATATCCACAACTTTTATGTTGAAGGTGTTGTCATTTGAAGCTTGTATCATTAAAACAGAAGGGCTTAAAGTTTGTCCATTTTGGCAATTTTCACATGCACATGTTTTGCACCTTGAATTTTATGACAAATTTTCACTAATTTCCCAATTCCAAATGAAGTTTTGTTCAACATAACAATTGATCCTCATGTTAAGACCTTTCCAACCATTACCCACAAGGCCATGTTTCATTTTGGTAAGGGCTAGTTTCGAAGAGATGAAGAATCACGTGCATTTTTAGAAACCATTTGAAAACTCATTGCACACTCCATTTCCCTTGCATGTACACGTCCAATTCACTTTAATTACACCTGAATACTCATTTGGCATTGAATTTGGGCCCTCCATGCGTCAGTACAGGCCCATGCATGGAGGCCCTCTTCACTCTTGCACATGATTTTCCCATGCTTCCACCTTGCCTTGCTATAAATGCATGAGCTCATCTTCACTATTCTTCAACCTGAAGGCGCCTTAGATGCTGAAAAATTGAATCCACAACCTCACCTAAAGGAATTTCTCTCTTTCATTTCAAAATTTCAGATCCAATTTTCAACCTCATTTAATGATCATTGGACTTAAAATTCCTTGGACTTGCTTTATCTTTACCTCAAGAATACACTGCAATCAAGAGTTGAGAGGAATCGTGCTTCACATATCTACATTTCCATGGTTGATGATCAAACTTTTTTTCTTCGAAACTCACTAATTATTGCTTGTTTCTTGTGTTTCTTGGCTTGGCTGAAGGCCTCTCATCAGAGGCATTTGAATTGTGCTTTTAATTTTGCAAAATCATCGAGTTCAGTTTGAACTCCATTATTTTCCTCTTCTGATTTCCCTTCCTATGGGGATCTAGAAGGAAAACCAATGGTACAAGGGTGATGTACATCACCCCAGCTTTCCAATGATCTGAGGATCGCTTCATTACGTTAAGATTTTTTATCTACAACTTTGGTCGGAATCTCCTTGCTCGCCGGAGAAGACGGTGGTGTACACCACCGTCCATTTTCCAGTTTTGATCCAGACCGTTGATGATGATTTCCAGTTTGAATCAGGGCTCTTGGATCTTATGACTTTATTTAATAGTATGTGTTGCTCAGTTGACTATGGTCTTTGGTGCGCGCGCATGCCATAACCCTTGGATGTGCCAGCTCAATTAATGAGACTGGATCCAACGCGCCAGATATTTCTCATTTTCCATTTTCTGATTTTAATTTCTTTTATTTTCTTTTATTTCCTTTTATTTCAAAAAATCATATCTCTCTCATTTTAATTCCAAAAAATATGAGACCAATTGCATTATTTCCCTTTTAATTTCTAGTTTCTAAAAATGATTTTTAATATTTTTTATTTTATCATTTGATATTTTTTGTGAATTTTCTCTTTTCTGGTTATTTTTAATTCATTTTAAATAGTTTCCAATATTCAAAAAATACAAAAATATTTTCTTAACCTCTTTGAATGATGATGAGTCTATGAAAAATATTCTCATCAATTTATTAATTGATTTGAGATTTATTTGAGATTTTAGTTCAATTAGGTTATTTTTTATCCATTTTTAATTGATTAAAAATAGTTTCTGGTTTCTAAAAATGTTGAAATTTTATGTCAAACTTTGTTTGACCTTGTTGAACTTAGGATGATCCATTTGGACTTTTCAAAGTTGATTTGAAATGGATTTGAAGTTTGTCATTTAATTGTTTATTGTAATTCAAGTATTATTTTAATATTGAAAAATACCAGAAATATTTTATTTGTTTCTTGACTTCTAAGTCTCATTTTGCTTCTGTTTACTATGGATTGACCTTGATTCCATCTATCTTTGGTTAATGCACTTTTCTTATTTCATTTTGAATTCCATTAATGTATATTCTTATTCATCTTCTTCTTCATCTTTTTTTTTCTTTTTGATGAATGAGTTAAAGATTGGTGGTTAGCCTTGATGGATAGGAGGTTTAACCTTCCTTGATTCAAATCTAATTCATCTTGATCCAAAGATCAAGTGAATGGATTTGCATTAAGGATAGGTTGCTTCTTGATCAGGCAAAAAACCTAAATCAATACAAGATCATTCTCATTTTCTTTTGGCATGGCAATTTGTAGGAGCTTGGCTTACTAGTCAAGGTCTCTAAATTGTGTTTGTTGCCTAAATATTATTGACCGACCTCAGATAGGTGTGACTACTACATTAGTTCACTTATGATTGCTTAACATAGCGCTAAATTACCTTATGGCACACTAACACTAACTATTGACCATTAACTTTTACTTCAAGCCATTTAATTCTTCCAATTTACTTTATGCAATTTAATATCTTGTACATATTATTCATTTGCTTTTGCCCTTTGCTCACTTGAGCTCATGTTTATGTTAATGCAATTTGACTTTTGCTCACTTGAGTACATAATTGTGTATATACTATTGTGCTTGTTTTGTTTTGATTGTGTGAACCAAATGCAAATGGACAAAAGGACTTAGACTTTAGGACATTCCCTATGCAAAATGGAGTCAAAGAGCAACTAGGCCTCATGCCTTTAGAATGCTATAATAGAAGAAAAAATGACAAAGGGCAACTAGGCCTCATGCCTTTAGAATGCTTAATCTTGAAGATGAACTTGAAAGGATCCTAACTTCTAAAGTCTCTCTTGTCCATCCTTTGTTTGTATTATAGAACTTTTTGATGTGTGTGTTCTTGTGCTAGGGATCCCAAACTTGAGCCAAATTGAAGAACCATTGTCATGAGCATCCAAAGTGAGAGATACAAAAGCCATTGGAAGATTCCTAGGAGTTTGATTGTTATGTGATTGATTGCTTGAGTTACTTGCTTATTTGCTTGCTTATTCCAAAGGATGGCAGCTACTTGGGTCATCACTATGATCTCAAGAAGGGAACTCCATTGTGGTTTTATTTCTCTTCCTTCATCTTTGTATGTTTAGGACTTAGCCATTCTTCTTCTTCCCTCCACTCTAACCCAAGCCAAAACTTTTGTGCAAACATTAACATTTGCTTTCAAAATTAGAAACCTAAGCACTATTCTTTTGATATTCAAACTTCTTTTCATAACACTTATTTTGAATTGAATCCTTAAGTTAACTTTGACCATACTTTGTAAATACTTTTCATTGGTAAATACAACTCACTCAATTGTTTTTGTGGTTTCAATGGCCACTTTTGCCAAAGCTTTTCATAAACATTAGCTATTAGGTTTGAGTTATCCTTGAGGTTGATATAATACTCACCTATATCACTAGCATATTGAAGCTCTCCTCACATGGTGGATTTGTGGTTTTAGGTTGAGTCTTCTCCCTTGGATAACAAAAGACCTTAAGGCTTTTGGACCAATCAATTCACCAACTTCTTTTGAGATTTTTACCCTGAACTACGAGGTTTTGATCCTAATCTTTTTTAAGATGGTACGTAGGCAATGGGTTTATCCATTCGAACACAAAAATTGTAAATAATTTGTACATTCTTCTCTCATCTCCCCAATCATGTTTGCACAAACAATTTTCACAAATACCAACCTACCTTACAACAAATTGTGAAAAGGGCTCCCTAGGAGTACCTAGGATGTTTTGGGTGCTTAAAACCTTCCCATTGCATAACCAACCCCCTTACCCCGATCTCTGACATTTTTATTAGTTTTTGATTAGATAAAACTTCTCGGTTTTTGTTCGTTTTCTAACCTTTCCTTTGGATAAATAGAAGTGCGGTGGCGACTCGAATTGTATGATTTACTTTTGATTTAGTCAATAAATCTAAAGGCAACGAATACCCCACTACAACTCCCAATCGTGATCATTACTATTTCCATAATATCACCACAGACTTGAGACACTCGCAGCATAATGTACCTTCAAACAGAAAAACCAAATCTAGAATGCAATAAAGTAAAATAACATAATACTGAAATAAAATAACAAAATTCTGAAAATAACAATAAAAGACATAAAATCTCCCCCACACTTGAACTAAACATTCGCCTCAATGTTTGCGAACAAGAGCGAAGGAGGACATTCACAGTACCCTACTGAGGAGGTGGTTGTGGAAAATGCAGCATCAACTGTCGCATCATGCTTCTTATCTCATCCAACATTGCCCCCTGCCGGGCTTGCTCAATGCCTTGCCGTTGTTGTTCCGTCCTTAAGTCACCTATTTCGGTTTGTACACAGGTCCATTGGTCAGTGGACCAGGAAGAGGAACCTGCCTCCTGCTGGGTAGTTTCCTTATCTGGGGGTACAAACTGTTCCTGAGGTGCTTAAGGTTCCTCTTCTTCTGCCTCTGTGGCATCCACCTGGTCATCTAAAAACTCCTCACCTACAGCAAAATGATCAGTTTCGTGGCCTCCCTCCGCGTCGGGGTCAACGCTCACATACAACCAGTTGGCACAGTCAGTAATAGCAACTCTGTCCGAATCCGACAGAGCTATAATAAACCTCTTATGGATAAGCACAAAATAGTAAGTGGGGGCAACAACAATCATACCTTATTGAATTAGAGCGGACATGTCAATTTTGGTCTTACCTGCAATTGGCGTGTCTTCGAGTAAAACAACTTGATACCCGAAATGATCAGCGATTTGGGTGATCATGCCAACTACAAAGATGCCTTCGGAGTCTGCTCGGCCAACTCTGCCCAGGTAGTCAACTGCAAAGGAAGCTACATTAATGGCTTTGTTTTGTGCCATCGAGTACATAAAAAATAGCTCTCTCTGAGTAGCTACTCATGTGCTATCGCCTCTTCCAAACAGGGTGTAGGCCAAACCATTCTGAGCATACCGGAAACATGGATTCTGGATGCCGAAGGCCTTAGCACCTTTGAAGGTGTAATCCGTCCTCCCGATGATGGAAATCCAGAAATCCTTAAGTGAGAACCCATCTGGCACCGCTCCTGGTCCGTACAGTGGGATCGGAGTATCCCTACCGATTCCTCTACCGACAATTCATGATAATTATTAAACAAGCGGAAATGCAAAGTGCTGAAATAATACCTGGTAGTGTCTATCCATCTCTTTTCGAGTTGGAATTCCAACGTGCTGAGGAATTCGAGCGTGATGTGCTCGTATGTCGGCGCTTCTAGGCTCATGAACTCCACCATTCCTAAAACATGGAACATCCGGTATACCTCAATTTTGAGCCCTAGAGCGTTCAGAGTGTGCGCACACATGTACCCGATAGGTGTGAGTTTCCGTTTCTGGTGGATTTGATACCGCTTTTCTTGTTCCGGATTATCAAACACGATGTTGTGTGGATTTGGGTGTCGGCTCAGTCACTTCCGTGACCTCGACATCTCCGCAAGATGTTGCTTTCCGGTGAGAATTCTCCTCGGGGACATTTTGGACCTGCAAAAATAGAAATTATTTGAAATATGGAGTTAGAAAATTCCGAAACTGTGGTTAGAACGGGGATGACGAGTGGAGTAATATTTGTGAAGGGTGTTTTTGCAATAGGGTGGTGGAAGTGGTGGTTATGGAAGCTTTGAGGTTTGAGTTTTAATGGGGTTTGTGAGGATAGAGAGAAACAAAGTGATAATGATGATAATGATGAGAGAGAATGATGATAGTGGAATGAAAAAAATCTGATAATGATAAGGTAATTGGGGTAAAGTATGGTTAAGGTGGAGTAAATAGGTGGGGACCACTTTAAAATTTCAAATTTCAAATTTTTTTAAAAAATCCCGTCTGCCTGACACGGCCGTGTCAGCTGACACGGGCGACCATGTCAGGCTACTGTCCATACCATGTTTTCAAGTTTCCTTTCAGTGCTCCTGACACGGGCCGTGTCAGGCTACTGTTGACAAAAAAACCCACTTTTAGTGTGCCTGACACGACCCTTGTCAGCTGACACGGGTGGCTGTGTCAGGCCACTATTATTTCATATCTTTGGCCTGATTTTTCACCCTCTTGACACGGCTCGTGTCAGCTGACACAGGTGGCCGTGTCAGGCTGCCCTTTTGGCCGTTTTTTTGGCTTTTTCTCCTGTTCAACCTCCGGTACCTCTGGCCACATTGATTATCCTTTTTCATGACTTATACATTTTTTGAAGTGATGTTCCCTCCTTGTAGAGCTCTCGTGTAAACCTACAAACATACATAACTGATTAGATTTAAAATGCGTGGGTTGCCTCCCACAAAGCGCTGCGTTTAACGTCGCATGGGTCGACGATTCTCCGTATTTTTAGGTGAGACGGGTTTTGTCTATTAGACCACCCTCCTGGTCTTGTAGGTACGGTTTGACTCTCTGCCCATTCACCTTGAACGTGTCTCCGTTTGCAGGATTTCTTAGTTCAACGACTCCATGCGGAAATACTTTTTGTATCATAAAGGGTCCCGACCATCTTGACCTTAGTTTCCTAGGGATTAACTTCAACCTTGAATTAAATAATAAGACCAGTTGTCCTTCCTGAAGTTCTTTCTTCTAAATGCGCCTGTCGTGGTGTGTTCTTTGTATATCTTGGCATTCTCATATGCTCGATTTCTAAATTCTTCCAGCTCTTGTAATTGAAGGATCCGATATTTACCCGCTTTAGACAGATCATAGTTGAGAAATTTGGTAGCCCAGAATGCCCTGTGCTCAAATTCGAGCGGCAGATGACAAGCTTTACATAGACCAGTTGATACGGGGACATACCTATTGGGGGTTTGAACGTTGTTCGGTATGCCCAGAGTGCATCCTCTAGCTTGATTGACCAATCTTTTCGTGAGGCTCTAACTGTCTTTTCTAGGATTTGCTTGATCTTCCGATTTGACACCTCGACCTGTCCACTAGTCTGGGGGTGGTACGGTGTGGCGAGTCTATGCTTTACATTGTATTTCCTTAGCAGGTTCTCCATCAGCTTGTTCAGGAAATGGGTACCTTCGTGACTAATTAATGCTCTTGGTACCCCAAACCATGCAAAGATACAATTCTTGAGGAAATTTATTACCACTTTCGCGTCATTCATGGGTAGTGCTAATGCTTCCACCCATTTTGACACATAGTCAACCATGACCAGACTGTATTGCTTTCCAAAGGACGGTGGGAAGGGTCCCATAAAATCTATTCCCCACACATCGAACAATTCTACCTCTAACATGGCATTCTGAGGCATCTGATTTCTCTTGGATATGTTTCCTGTTCTCTGGCATCTGTCGCACTCTTTTACCATCTCTTGTGCATCTTTGAATAGTGTAGGCCAGTACAATCCAGACTGAAGGACTTTTGCTGCGGTTCTATCTCCGCTAAAATGTCCTCCATATTCTGAGTTGTGACAAGCTTTTAGGATATGTTAGACCCTAATTTTGACCCTAAGATCCCTCATGGCATCATATCATTGCACATTGCATTTGCCTCAAGGATCATAGCATCTTGGCTCCTTAACCCTAGGGTTGGGACTTGTGTGAGTTGGTTTGAGACCACCAAGCATGCTTGAATTGTATATTATTGCTTTTCTTATTTTGTTTACTAACCAAAAGCACAAAAATATGTCACTAACATCTTTTGTGTAGCTTGAGCAATCATAAGATTTGAGGCTCCTAGGAGGCCCTATGCTCAATGATATGGCCAGGTGAAGGTGAAAACAAGCATGACAATGGTTCACAAGGCTCTCAATCATCATATATGCCTCCCAAGCATCTCAATTTGTCAATTTGATCAAATAAAACCAAGGGGTTTGAGACTTGTTTCCCAAGGAAACCCTAATTTAACTATGCATCAACTGTGCCTTGCTCATGAAGCAACCTCAACCCATGATCAAATACAATAAAGGGAAGTTCTTTCATTCATTATTTCATGCATATTTGAGATTATGTGAGTATCCTCAATCATCAATTCATCAAGATTTGAAGTTTGGACTTGAGAAGTTGATCAGTCAATTCATCTGACTATTTTGAAATCCACTGAGACCTAACTTTTAATGTGTTTGTAAAATGATGACGACCCCAAGAGAATATTTTTTCTTAAAAACCATATGAACAACTATCATGTTCATCAAAAATTTATTTGAAGCTTGGAAGGTCATCATCCATTTCAAAACATTATAGGTCATTTTGACTGAAACCCTAATTTTGGGTCAACTTCCCAAGGATCTAACTCACCCATTTTGTATGATTTTGAGGTGGGATCAAATGCATTGGAAAGTTTAATATGTTTAATTCATTTGTTATGTTGAACAAATTTTCATAATCCTAAAATAAATACACGTGATAATGCAAAACATTATAGGTCACTTTGGACCAAAGGCATTGAAATGTGAAAAATCCAACTTCAAGTGCCCATAACTTTCTCATAAAAAATCCAAATGATGCAAAGGTTGAGTCCAAATTGATTGTCTTGAAAAGATCTACAACTTTTATGTTGAAGGTTTTGTCATTTGAGGCTTGCATCATTAAAGAAGAAGGGCTTGAAGTTGGTCCATTTTGGAAAATTTCACATGCACATGTTTTGCACCTTGATCTTTATGACCAATTTTCATTAATTTCACAATTCCAAATGGACTTGTGTTAAACATAACAATTGTTCCTCATGTCAAGACCTTTCCAACCATTACCCACAAGGCCATATTTCATTTTGGTAAGAGGTAGTTTCGAAGAGGAGAAGATTTTGGTGCAATTATGGAAACTTTGTTCAAACTTCATGGACACTCCAAATCAATGGCATTTGCACGTCCATTTCATCTTATTATGACTTCAGCATGCCAAAGCAATTGGATTTGGGCCCTCCATGCGCCTGTACAGGCCCATGCATGGAGGCCCTCATCACACATGCACATGAAATTTACATGCCTTGCAGCTTGCCTTGCTATAAATACAGGTGCATACCTTCATCATAAACCAACCTTAAGGCGCCTCATATGCTGCAGAAATCAATCCAAACCTCACTCTAAAGGAATTGTGCAATTTCACTTTCATTTTTCAGATCCAATTTTCAACTTCATTGGTTGATTATTGGACTTAAATTCCTTAGCCTTGCTCCATCTCCATCTCAAGAACACACTGCAATCAAGATTGGTGAAGGATCGTACTCCATAGATCTGCATTTTCAAGGTTGATGCTCACACTTTTTTCAATCGAAACACACTGATTATAGCTCATTTCTTGTGTTTATTGGCTTGGCTGAAGTCCTCTCATAAGAGGCATTTGAATTATGTTCTTAATTTTGCAAATCCATTAAGTTCAGATTGAACACCATGATTTTCTCTCTCTGATTTCTCTTTCTATGAGAGTCTAGAGGAGAAACCAATGGTACATGGGTAATCTCAACCTTTCCTTGTTATGACTTTTATTAATTTAATATGTGTCTCAATTGACTAAGGCATATGGTGAGCGCGCGCATGTGGACCCTTGGATGTGCCACCTCAATTAATGAGGTTGATACAACGCGCCAGATCTTTTTCCATTTTCTATTTTCTGACTTAATTTCTTTTTATTTTCTTAATTCCATTTTATTTCAAAAAATCATATCTCTTTCATTTTAATTCCAAAAAATATGGGACCAATTGCATTATTTCCCTTTTTAATTCTAGTTTCTGAAAATGATTTTTAATATTTTTTATTTTGTCATTTGATATTTTTTGTGAATTTTCTCTTTTCTGGTTATATTTAATTCATTTTAAATAGTTTCCAATATTCAAAAAATGCAAAAATATTTTCTTAACCTCTTTGAATGATGATGAATCTATGAAAAATATTCTCATCAATTTATTAATTGATTTGAGATTTATTTGAGATTTTAGTGCAATTAGGTTATTTTTTATTCATTTTGAATTGTTTAAAAATAGTTTCCGGTTTCTAAAAATGCTGAAATTTTTTGTCAAACTTTGTTTGACCTTGTTGAACTTAGGATGATCCATTTGGACTTTTCAAAGTTGATTTGAAATGGACTTGAAGTTTGACCTTTAATTGTTTATTTTAATTCAAGTATTATTTTAATTTTCAAAAATTCCAAAAATATTTTATTTGTTTCTTGACTTCTAAGTTTCATTTTTCTTCTATTTACTATTGTTTGACCTTGATTCCATTCATCTTTGGTCAATGTACTTTGCTTATTTCATTTGAAGTTTAATTCATGTATATTCTTATTCATCTTCTTCTTCATCTTTCTTGTTTTTGATCAATGAGTTAAAGATTGGTGGTTAGCCTTGAAATATGGGAGGCTTAACCTTCCTTGATTCAAATCTAATTCATCTTGATCATAGATAAAGTGAATGGCTTTGCAGTAGGGATAAGTTGCTTCTTGATCAAGAAAAAAACCTAAATCAATACAAGATCATTCTTCTTTTCTTTTGGCATGGCAAGTTGTAGGAGCTTGGCTTACTAGTCAAGGTCTCTAACTTGTGTTTGTTGCCTATATTTTTATTGACCGGCCTCAGATAGGTGTGACTACTACATTAGTCCACTTACGATTGCTTAACATAACGCTAAATTTCCTTATGGCACACTAACACTAACTATTGACCATTAACTTCTAATTCAAGTCATTTAATTCTTGCAATTTACTTGATGCAATTTAATATCTTGTTCATTAATTCATTTGCTTTTGCCCTTTGCTCACTTGAGCTCATGTTTATGTTAATGCAATTTGCCTTTTGCTCACTTGAGCACATTATTGTGTATATACTATTGTGCTTGTGTTTTGTTTTGATTGTTGTGAACCAAATGCAAATGGACAAAAGGAATTAGACTTTAGGACATTCCCTATGAAAAAATGGAGTCAAAGAGCAACTAGGCCTCATGCCTTTAGAATTCTATAAAAGAAGAAATAATGTGAAAGAGCAACTAGGCCTCATGCCATTAGAATGCTTAATCTTGAAGATGAACTTGAAAGGGATCCTAATTTCTAAACTCACTCTTGTCCATTCTTTGTTTGTATTGTAGAACTTTTTGATGTGTGTGTTCTTGTGCTAGGGATCCCAAACATTGAGCCAAGTAGAAGAACCATTGTCATGAGCATCTAAATTGAGAGATACAAAAGCCATTGGAAGATTCCTAGGAGCTTGCTTGCTTGATTGATTGCTTGAGTTATTTGCTTATTGCTTGCTATTCCAAAGGAAAGGGAACAACTTGGATCATCACTATGATCTCAAGAAGGGAACTCCATTTGTGGTTTTATTTCTCATCCTTCATCTTTGTATGTTTAGGACCTTAGCCATTCTTCTTCTCCCCTCCACTCTAACCCAAGCCAAAACTCTTGTGCAAACATTAACATTTGTTTTCAAAATTAGAAACCTAAGCATTATACTTTTGATTTTCAAACTTCTTTTCATAGCACTTATTTTGAATTGAATCCTTAAGTCAACTTTGACCATATTTTTGTAAATACTTTTTATTGGTAAATACAACTCACTCAATTATTTTTGTGGTTTCAATGACCACTTTTGCCAAAGCTTTTCATAAACATTATCTATTAGGTTTGAGTTATCTTAGTGGATCATATAATACTCACCTGTATCCTTAGTGATGGACTATAAGTCTTCCATGCTTATTATAGGGTTAACCCCTCACTAGCATATTGAAGCTCTCCTCACATGGTGGATTTGTGGTTTTAGGTTGAGTCTTCTCCCTTGGATAACAAAAGACCTTAAGGCTTTTGGACCAATCAATTCACCAACTTCTTTTTGAGATTTTTACCCCAAACTACGAGGTTTTGATCCTAATCTTTTTTAAGATGGTACGTAGGCAGTGGGTTTATCCATTCAAACAACAAAATTGTAAATAATTTGTACATTCTTCTCTTATCCCCCCCCCCCCCCCCAATCATGTTTGCACAAATAATTTTCACAAATACCAACCTACCCTACAACAATTGTGAAAAGGGCTCCCTAGGAGTACCTAGAATGTTTTGGGTTCTTAAAACCTTCCCATTGCATAACCAACCCCCTTACCCCGATCTCTGACATTTTTATTAGTTTTTGATTTGATAAAACTTCTTGGTTTTTGTTCGCTTTCTAACCTTTCCTTTGGATAAATAGAAGTGTGGTGGCGACTCGAATTGTATGATTTACTTTTGATTTAGTCAATAAATCTAAAGGTAACGAATACCCCGCTACAGAAAAGTGGCGACTTCTCTTCCTCCGGAACACATCTCCTTACCCTGCCATCTAATCCCTTTTTGTAAAGGAATGGATCGTCCAACACATAAAACCTGCAATCATGCAAAAACTTTTTTTTCTATTAGAGTCAAAGTCATCAAGTATTAGTCCACCTACCACAAAGTTCGCGTAATCCGCGAACCAGGGGATATGCGTAATGGCTAGGATACGTTCATCGGTGAACTCATCTTTGATGGGGTGTGTTTCTTCTGTTTCTTGAATCGGAGTCATCTGAGACAAGTGATCAACAACAGTGTTTTCACTACCTTTTTTGTCTCTGATTTCCAGGTCGAACTCTTGTAGTAGTAGGATCCATCGCAGCAACCTTGGCTTTGATTCTTGTCTGGCAAAAAGATATTTTAAAGCTGCATGGTCAGTATACACAATTACCTTTGATCCCAACAAATAGGATTTGAACTTATCAAACACATACACAACCTCCACGAGTTCTTTTTTGGTGGTTGCATAGTTCATTTGAGCAGGGTTCAATACATGGCTTGCATAATAGATCATATGCAAGAGCTTATCCTTTCGTTGCCCTAATACTTCCACTACTGCATTATCGCTAGCATCGCACATTATCTCAAAAGGGAGAGACCAATCAGGGGCAATAACTATGGGGGCTGACACACGTTCCTTCTTCAAGGTCTCGAAGGCTTGCCTGCACTCCTTGTCAAATAGGAATGGTGTATCCTTCACCAGTAGACTAGTTATTGGTTTTGTGATCTTGGAGAAATCTCTTATGAACTTGCGGTAGAACCTCGCATGTCCCAAGAATCTTCGGATGCCTTTTTCATTTACCGGAGGTGGTAAATTAGCTATTACCTCCACTTTTGCTATGTCCACTTCTATACCTCGGTTGGAGATCTTGTGTCTCAACATTATACCTTCATGTACCTTAAAATGGCACTTTTTCCCTGTTCAAGATCAAATTTGTTTGGTGGCATCTTTCTAACACAAGTACCAAGTTAGTTCAACATTTATCGAAAGAAGAGCCGAATACTGAAAACTCATCCATAAATACTTCCATATGCTTTTCGAGCATGTCAGCAAAGATTAATGTCATGCACCTTTGAAAAGTGGCCGGTACGTTGCACAACCCAAATGGCATTCTTCTATAAGCGAAAATACCATAGGGGCATGTGAAAGCAGTCTTCTCCTGATCTTTAGGGGCAACCGCAATCTGCTTGTACCCCGAGTACCCATCTAGGAAACAATAGTAATCATGTCCGGCTAACCTTTCCAACATTTGATCAATGAATGGTAACGGAAAGTGGTCCTTTCGTGTTGCCACGTTTAATCTTCTGTAATCTATGCACACTCTCCAACCTGTAACAATTCGGGTTGGAATTAACTCATTCTTCTCATTTTTTATCACCGTAGTGCCCCCTTTTTTTGGTACCACATGGACTGGACTTACCCAGGAACTATCGGAAATAGGATAAATTAAGCCTGCATCCAACAATTTTACAACCTCTTAGCGTACCACTTCTCTCATGGCTGGGTTAAGTCTTCGTTGTGGTTGCACCGCCGGTTTGTGATCATCTTCCTTTAAGATTTTGTGCATGCAAACAACCGGGCTTATACCTTTCAAGTCCTCAATTGCCCATCCGATTGCACCTTTGTATTTTTTTACCACTTGAATGAGTTCTGCTTCTTGGACACTTTGTAGACTGACATTGATAATAGGTAGGCATTTTTTTTCAGTGTCCAGAAATACATACTACAGATTTGTTGGTAACTGCTTCAGATTTACCCCTGTTTTTGGTTCTTCCGTGACATCTGATGGTGGTGGTTGTCTTAAATCTTCCCACCGGTGTGGTCTAGATCTAATCCATTTAGGTTGTTTTTCCATTATAGCGAGCACCTCAGACTCTCCTTCATCTTCATCACTTTCAAAAATTGATAGACTTAATACCCGTTCTAGTGGTGACTGGGGTCTATGCTTTTCAATTTCTTGAGCAATTACTCGATCTATTATCTCTATAGTGTGGCTTGTGCCAATATCATCTTTGTATTGCATTGTGTTCCTCACATCTATTTTTAACTCTTCATCATAGACTTTGAGAGTCATTGTTCCTTCCTCGATGTCTATCATACACCGTCCTATTTCTAAGAATGGTCTGCCCAATATGAGAGGAATCTCCTCATCTTCGGGCATTTCCAAAATGACGAAGTCAACTAGGAAAACAAACTTGTCAATTTTTACAAGAATGTCTTCCACAATCCCATAAGGTCGCCTAACAGAGCGATCCGCAAACTGAAGTGTCATTTGAGTATCTTGAACAGTGCCAATGCCTAATTTTTTATAGATGGATAATGGCATCAAGCTTACACTTGCTCCTAAGTCAATCAGAGCCTTCTTGAATTTTCTATCACAAATAGTGCATGGAATAGTAACCGACCCCCTTTCTTTCTTTTTCACTGGAATTTTCATGCCTTGGAGAATGACACTGCATGTTTCAGTTAGGATGATCAGGTCTATATCAGTGGAACACTTCTTGGAGATGATGTCTTTCATGAACTTGACATATATTGGCATTTGTTCTAATGCCTCAGAAAAAAGGATGTTTATTTCAAGCTTTTTGAACATTTCCAGGAACCTCCCAATTTTTTTTTCATGTTGATCTTTCTTTTTCTGTCTTGGAGGGTAAGAGAGTTTGATGACTGGTTTTGGAACATTCTCTGTCTCCTTGACAGGTGGTAGTATCACTTCTTCATCTTGGCCCTTGGTTTCCTTGATTTCTAAATCCACTTGTAACAATACATCTTTTTCCATACTATTTTCCTCCGTTGACTTCCCACTTCGGGTTACGACAGCATTAACAGTTTTATGTTCCCGCGGATTTGTTACCGTACCACTAGGTAGGGTACCAGGGGCTTGAGAATTTGAAGCTAACTATTGTGCTATCTGACCCATTTGGACTTCGAGATTTTTTATGGAGACCGTGGTGTTTTTCTGATTAGTTCTTGTTTCTTCTTGAAACTGCATGTTGTGGGCGGCTAATTTTTCAATGGTGATTTCCCATTCATCCTTTTTAGGTGCCTATTGTTGCTACTGTTGTTGATACTGAGTCTGATATTGCCCTGTACCTTCTTGCGGAACATTCCCTCTCTGATCTTTCCAGGAGAAATTTGGATGATTCTTCCAACCTGGGTTGTAAGTGGTAGAGTAAGGATTATTCTTCTTCATGAATTTGATCTCTTCAATTTGTTGGGGGGTAGCAAAGCAATAGACCGTGTGATGAGGTCCATTACAGATTTCACAAGTGCTAGCCTGAGACGGCTGGACCTGCGCTATCTGTTGAGTACCTATATTCATAGCTTTCGACTTCTTGTCTACTTCGACAGCAATTGTGTCTTCCAGATGGATTTTATTTGTCTCCAATGTTAGATCAATCACCCCCTCTAGCTGAATAGCACACCTGTCGTATAATTCTAGATGCTCATTGGCAGCTATTGCTTCAATAGTCCTCTTAATACCAGTGGCTGTTGAGAAATTTGTTGAGCCACCGGCTGCTGTATCAATCAACTGTTTTGTTTTTATTTTCAGCCCATTAACGAACATCTGCATTTGTTCGGTCTGATCCATATTATGAGTTGGACACGCTATAAGACCCTTGTGAATCAATTGTAGGCGTCTCCCAATGATTCACCATCCTTCTGTTTAAAATTAAGGATTTCACACCTTTTTCTCAGGAATACTGATGCTGGAAAGTACTCATTTAAGAATGCAGTTTCCATCTCTTCCCATGATGTGATACTGCCAGCTGGAAGAGAGTAGAACCACTCTTCCACATCTTCAGCTAAGGTTAACAAGAACATTCCTAATTTCGTTGCTTCATCAGTGTGACCATCAATTTTCAATGTGGTGCTCATGGTCAGAATTCTTTGCAGGTGTTTGTTGGCATCTTCATTAACCTTTTAGGTGAAAGGTTTTCTTTCCAATTGATTGATTATGCTCGGATGTAATTGAAAATTAGTCACATTCACCGGTTGGTTGAGAATGGTCAGTCGACCACCTGGTGCGTTTGCACCTCCATAGTCACCTATGAGTCTTTCCGGAGGTGGAGGAGGTGGAATTGGAGGAATCTCAGCCATTGGTTCTTTGACTTCTGAGTGATCAAAGGTACTTTCTTCTTTGGAATCCACGCTTTGGTTTCTGCGTCTTCGGTGAAGGGTTCTCTCAATTTCTACATAAAAAAGAAATTCAGTTGAGGGTTCTCCTTGCATACACAAATTAGTAAATTATAAATGACAGAAAAATAATTTTATTGCAGAGCAACAAAATTTTAATTGAAATTAAAATTAAACTTTATATTTTGGCAGTCCCCGGCAACGACGCCAAAAACTTTATCGGAAAAATAGCAAGTGTACTATTTTTCCTTTTATAGTATTAATGGGGAAATTCCCCGAATGTCGATCTCAAGGACTACACATTAATATCGAGTTTAAATTATCATTCACTTAAATAAAAAGTATTAATTTGGTTTTTAGATGTAAAAATATAAGAATAAAGGTAAAGGCAAATAAGAATGAAAATAAAGGTTTACAGGGAAAAAGGAACAATGCCAGGGAAGGTGTATGATTTATCCCTTTAACAACTCTGAGTTACTATTGCATCAACAAATATCAATTACTACCAGTTCTCAAGGGTATTTTCTCCCAAGTCCTTGGTGAGAAAACCTTTAATCAGTCTACCCTAATTTCTATGTCCATAGGCAAATAAGGTGAAGTTAACCTTTATAATATCAAGAATACTCTGGTTCACATAGGGTATCCCTAGTCCTAGGTGATATCTACTGTAGTGTAACCTTATGAAAACCTTATCAATGGCGGCCCAGCCTAATTGATAACCACAAAACAATCTCGATTGGTCCGAAAGAGAAAGCATTAAACACATCAAAAGGTTACCGTAAAAATAATATTTTAAATACAAATGTAAACTCAAATTCGTTAAAATTCTAAATCAGGGACACCCCCTAGAATTGGGGGTTTAGCTACTCATATTGTTCAAAACCAATGCAAGATAAAAATTACACATATTTGGATGACTTTGATCATCAATCGCTTCCGCTCATGAAAACCTTCAGCTCTCTGAACGCCTTGCTCTCTGTAATACTTGATTGCTTCACAATATTGTGTTTTGCCTTGTTCCAAGATGATTTTTGCTTAGGCAGAAGGTGATAACGCAAAAATACATCCTATATTTTCCTTGATTTACACTCAAAAATCGTACCACTTTAATTTATATTCCGATTATTCCGGAAGTTTACGAATTATTTTTGCAGGTATTTCAATTCCCATGTTTAAATGAGCAAAGTATAGAAAAGGAAGGAAAAGAAGAAAAAACAGAAGAGAAAATAGCAGAAAAGCAGAAAATACAAATCATGTGCATGTGACGACCGTCACAAACCCTGTCACGACCGTCACAAGCCCATCCCGACAGTCACAAGGCCAAAAGCAGCGTATTGAATTTGTTAACAGAAGTGATTCACACGCCCATATTCCTCGCTCCTCAGCCCACTTTCCCGTGAATTTCTCACTCAACCAAGTCACCCTTATTTCTCTCAACTGCCAAGACCAAATGGAGAATATAAAAGGATGGAAGTTGGAAACCTACCGGGCACGCTGAATTTTCCTCCCTGAAGCCAGCTTTCAAGACCTTTCTCTGCATTTATTTTCCACAATAATTCTGTTTTTCTTTTATTTTTCTTCAGCAACATTGTTTTCTTTTACCGCAATTTGTTTACCGTTCAGAGTTTCCATTTTCCCTTTCCCTTTCCGTTTTTCATTTAGCCAAAGTAGTAGTTTCCTACACTGGGGAACTACTGCAATTTATTTAATTTAGTTTAAGCAATTATTTCGAAGAAGAAGAATCCTACCGACCTGTGGAGGACTGCTCAAGTACTTCAAGATTCGACATATTCTATTAATCCAATCTCCAGGTTTTTATTCAATTATTATAGTTATTGCTTTAGTATTATTATAATCATGTTTGCTTTATTATTGATCTGTTTATGTTCGTCTGTGTTTGCGTTATTTAACATGTCCGGCTAAACTACCGGTATCGGTATGTAAACAATTTAATTAGACGGGGTTTAATAATAATCGGTGTAAAGCTTCTTTTCTCAAAGAATCTTTCTGGTTGTGGTTTTTAATTTAAATTTAATTAACTTTGTCACGATAGTGAGAAGCTATTTAATACGGTTTTGCCACGAGAGTGGAAAATTAACTAAGGCGAGAACCGATATCGCGAGAGCGTGAGGGTCGAATTGGATAGTAAAAACTAGGCATTGATTTTAAAAACAGCGAGAGCACTTTAAAAGCAATTAGAACTTATTTATTTTCAAAAAGTATTTTTAACTTCAAATGGGACAGCGAGAGCGTACATTCTAACTTAAAAGTATAGTTCGAGTCAACAATCACAAGAGTGTGAGATAAAGCCTTCTAAATAAGTATTTTCTACTGAAAGATATTTGGTACTTAAAATATACACCGGTGACTTATCGTATCCCTGAAGATTAATGCGGTGCATACTGATATCCCTCTATTAATATTTTCTTAAAACTTAACTTCATTTAGATTTTAGTTTTGTTCACCCAAACCTCTAAAAATCATCTCCTTAGCTAAACATAGTAACGTCGATAGCATTAGTTTAACCATCGGTCCTTGTGGGTTCGATATCTTTTAAAACTAAAATGACTGGACTGTGCACTTGCAGTCAAGTACCCGATAAACTATATTTTATATACAGTCACGAGACGTATCAAGTTTTTGGCGCCGTTGTCGGGGACTGATTTAGTCAAATAGTCCGACTCTTTCGTTGCCCAGTATAGACTAAGGCACTTTTTTCTCTATTACTATGTATCACCCAAACTTTCTCTACGATTACCACTCCAAGTATTTTGAGGAATCACAAGATTCCTATAAATCCAACCTGGAAATATTAATGGAGGATTTCATTGAGACGCAAACTCACTCTAGGATAGAATCTATGATGGAACGCTTTGTGGCTACACAAAATCTTCAAAATGAAGAATTTAGAAAATAAAGTCTCTATACCAATGAAACCCTTATGCAACTGAACATTATGGCCGAGTCCCTCGTCACTCACAACGAGGCATTTGAGACTCAAATCTCCCTGCTTACGCAGACATCTCTAGGACCATTACCAGAGAAACATGCGGATGTTGTAACAATCACCAGTGAAAAATTTACCAAAAATCCTAAGGAAAGTGATAATGAGGAGGGTTCAGGTGAGAAAAGAGTAGAGATTGAGAAAGAACCACTGGCACCACCCAAGAGGGATGTTGTCAAAGAGGTAGAGAAGGAAGAACTATGTGTTGTTCCTCCTCCCTATAAATCACCAATTCCTTTCCCGTGAAGGTCTGTGGAAGTCAAGGTAGACCCCAAATCCGAAAGATATGAAGAGCTATCGGAAAGTATCCACACCAATACACCTTTATTTGAGACCCTGAACAAGAAGAAAAAAATAGAAGACCATGAAACTAGGGAACTCATAGTATTAAAAGGGGAAAACCAGACTTTGAGGTGGTGGATGCAAAAATTGAACGAAAACCTGAAAAGGTAGCTCTCAGGATAGAGCCAGAACCACCACCACAAGTTCAAAAGGATAAACTACCTCATAGAAGAAAAAGAAGAAAAGGTGACGGATATGAGAGATGGATTGATAAGTGGCCATGGAAATCGAGGATAATTAAAAGTTTGACCGAAAAGCTTCTACACGCCTTGAGAAAATACCCAACTGCTTTAGGCTACAATATCTCAGATCTAAAAGGAATAAGCCCTTCCATATGCATGCATCGCATAATGCTAGAGGAAGACAGTAAGTCCTCTAGAGAGTATCAAATAAGGGTAAATCCCATTCTGAGTGATGTAGTAAAGAAATAAGTGCAAAAGCTGTTAGAAGCAGGTATTATCTACCCGATATCCGATAGTCAATGGGTCAGCCCAGTACATGTCGTACCAAAGAAGGGAGGCGTCACAGTTGTGAATAATGAAAAGGAGAATCTATAGCACAAAAAGTGGTTACTGGAAGTAGAATGTGTATTGATTATAGAAAATTAAACAAATCTACTCGGAAGGATCATTTTCCTTTACCGTTTATTGATCAAATGCTTGAAGGATTGGCTAAGCATTCCCACTTCTGCTATCTAGACGATTATTCAGGATTCTTTCAAATTCCTATCCATCCTGACGACCAAGAGAAAACAACCTTCACATGCACTTGTGGTACATTTGCTTATCAACGAATTCCATTTGGACTATGCAACGCTCCCGCAACATTCCAAAGATGCATGATGTCAATCTTTACTGACTTTATAGACGACATTATGGCAGTCTTTATGGATGAGTTTTCTATTTGTGGGCAGAGCTTCGAAGGATGTCTATCAAACCTTGAAATGGTACTTGAAAGATGCGTAAAGGTGAATCTCGTCTTGAACTGGGAGAAATGCCATTTCATGGTCCAACAAGGAATCGTGTAAGGACACATAGTATCCGATAAAGGAATTGAAGTAGACAAAGCTAAGATCGAAATTATAGAGAATCTTCAACCTCCGAAAACTGTACGAGAAATACGAAGCTTTTTAGGACACGTCGGTTTCTACCGACGCTTTATCAAAGATTTCTCAAAAATTACCCAACCACTTAATGGTTTACTAATGAAAGACACTGACTTTATCTTTGATGAGAAATGTCTAACAGCGTTTGAACAATTAAAAACATCTTTAATCACCGCACCTATCATGCAACCACCTGACTGGATATTACCATTCGAAATCATGTGTGATGCGAGTGACTATACCGTAGGCGCAGTGCTAGGACAAAGAAAGGATAAAAAACTTCATGCTATCTACTACGCAAGTAGAACATTAGATCCTGCCCAAATGAACTACGTCACCACTGAAAAGGAACTTCTAGCCGTTGTGTTCGCTTTAGAAAAATTCCGTTCCTACTTAGTAGGAGCGAAAATCATCATCTATATTGACCATGCTGCTATTAGATATTTGCTAAGTAAGAAGGATGCCAAACCAAGAATCTTAAGATGGATCCTGCTCTTACAAGAATTTGACTTAGAGATTCATGGAAGAAATTCATGCGAATGCAACTCTGCCATGGTGTGCTGATTTTGTCAACTACCTAGATGTTGGAGTACTTCCACCGGACCTATCATACCAACAAAAGAATAAACTCTTTCATGATCTAAAACAATACTACTGGGATGAACCTCTACTTTTCAAAAGAGGTACCGATGATATTTTCCGTTGATGTGTTCCTGAGGATGAAATAGACAATATAATCTCTCATTGCCATTCCACTCCCTATGGTGGGCACGCAAGCACTTCAAAAACTTGTGCTAAGATCTTACAATCAGGCCTCTTTTGGCCTACTCTATGGAAAGATGTCCATAATATGGTTATAAATTGAGACCGGTGCCAACGCACAGGTAGCATTTCAAGACGCGACGAAATGCCACAAACATGCATCTTAGAAGTGGAAGTCTTTGATGTGTGGGGGATTGACTTCATGGGACCATTCCCGTCTTCTTTTGGTAATAAGTACATAAACATAGCTGTCGATTACGTTTCAAAATGGATCGAGGCTATAGCTTCTCCGACAAATGACACACGAGTAGTGATTAAGTTGTTCAAGAACATAATCTTTCCTAGATTCGGTGTGCCAAAACTGGTCGTTAGTGACGGTGGCTCCCATTTCATATCAAATCTCTTTGGAAAACTTCTTCTGAAGTATGGAGTCCGACACCGTGCAGCAACACCTTATCACCCAAAAACCAGTGGGCAAGTCAAAGTTTCGAATAGAGAGATCAAACAAAGTCTAGAAAAGACTGTCAATATATCTAGAAAAGACTGGTCATCTAAACTAAATGAAGCTATGTGGGCCTATAGGACAGCCTACAAGACCCCAATAGGGACCACACCCTTTAAATTAGTCTATGGTAAATCATGTCATCTCCTTGTGGAATTAGAACACAAAGCTTATTGGGCAATTAAGACCCTAAATCTAAATTATACTTCCGTAGACGAGAAGCGAATATTGGACATTCATGGGTTGGAAGAACTTCGACTAGACGCCTATGAGAATGCCAAGATATACAAAGAACGAACCAAAAAATGACACGATAAACGTATATCTAGGAAAGAGGTTAATGTCGGCGACGTAGTGCTACTATTTAATTCAAGACTTAAGCTTTTTCCGGGAAAACTTAAATCTAGGTGGTCAGGCCCTTTCGAAATTATAAAAGTTTTTAAAGCAGTGCTTTCGACCCCAAAACTAGTATATCGCAACGTTACTGTCAAACTTACGACATTAAACAATGTGCTTAGTGGGAGACAACTCGCCTCTTTTTAATTTGTTATTGATTTTGTTATTTTTATGTTTTTCATTTTAAGTGTTTTCCTTCTTTGACTATTATTTTTAGAGCACGCAGAGCCCAACGTCATGGGGAAGAGTAGCGATCCTCATGTTTCTTCCCTTTTCATTCTTTATATTGTCGGATTGAGGACAATGCTTTGTTTAAGTGTGGAAGGGAATCCTTGTCTTTCCTATATTTGTTTCTATTTTTAGCCATAACAAAAATTTTGTTTTTCGTATCTAATCGTTCATTTATTTCTATCTAATTTGCCATAACAACTTTTTTTTGTTTTTAAGTTAAATGCATACCCTACGAGTATATAGGTTGTCTTACAGAGGTTCTGTTAGGAAGCTGAGAAAAATCTAACTAGATTGATACCGTCCTGACACCTTAGATCTCTCACTTTTGCAAGATCAGTTTGAATATCCATTATACCGATACCTTAAGTCTCCGTTCTAGATTAACCCCTAGTAGTTTATACTAGTAGTCAACACCGTCTTAAACACAAACCATGTGAGGAGCCGATGAATATAAGTTATTGATGCCTACGAATTAAGAAGATCCTTCATACTTTTGCTATCGAGAAATTGAAAATGCACCATACAAACGGTTGCAAAATATACAAAAGGAAAGAAAAAACCCAATACTGGTTGGTTCAGAGGTACCTGGTACTAGACTCGGCAGGGAGAACTATGGTTCAATCTCCCACAACCTTCAAATGGGATATATAAAGGGTTACCACACTAGTATACCAGACCCCGTGCTAAAAAGGGTCAAAGCCACTAACCGGCTACTTCACTAAGTGCGTGTAAATGCAAAGGGCTTAATGTGATTACGCTAGAATGAAACCGGGTGAAATAGGAAAGAGAAGCATTAGGTTGAGCTATAATAGCATGATTCGAACTAGTTTGTACAAAGCAGAGATCTATGTTAATGCTTATTGCATGTGTCATCACTGTATCTTTAATGTTTTTCTTGAGTATCTATCATCTTAACTAAGTACCTAACAACCACGTACGAATTGGAAATGTGTTATGTATTCACGCTTAACTAGTGTTTTCAAATTTTATACTGATTATTTGCTTGAGGACAAGAAAAGATTCAAGTTTAGGGGAGTTTGATAACGCGAAAATACATCATCTATTTTCCTTGATTTACACTAAAAAATCGTACCACTTTCATTTATATTCCGATTATTCTGCAAGTGTTCGAGTTATTTTTGCAGGTATTTCAATTCCCATGTTTAAATGAGCAAAGAAGAAGAAAAGGAAGGAAAAGAAGAAGAAACAGAGGAGAAAACAGCAAAAAAGCAGAAAATACAAATCATGTGCATGTGACGACCGTCACAAACCCTGTCACGACCGTCACGCCCTGGGTGTCACGACCGTTACAAGCCCATCACGACCGTCACAAGGCCAAAAGAAGCGTATTGAATTTGTCAACAGAAGTGATTCACACGCCCATTTTCCTCACTCCTCAGCCAATTTTCCCATGAACTTCTCACTCAACCAAGTCACCCTTATTTCTCTCAACCGCCAAGACCAAATGGAGAATATAAAAGGATGGAAGTTGGAAACCTACCCGACACGCTTAATTTTCCTCCCTGAAGCCAGCTTTCAAGACCTTTCTCTGCATTTATTTTCCACACCAATTCTGTTTTTCTTTTATTTTTCTTTAGCAACATTGTTTTCTTTTACTCCAATTTGTTTACCGTTCAGAGTTTCCGTTTTCCCTTTCCCTTTCCGTTTTTCATTTATCCAAAGTAGTAGTTTACTACACTAGGGAACTACTGCAATTTATTTAATTTAGTTGAAGCAATTATTTCGAAGAAGCAGAATCCTACTGACCTATGGAGGACTGCTCAAGTACTTCAAGATTTGGCATATTCTATTAATCCAATCTCCAGGTTTTTATTCAATTATTATTCTTACTTATTTATTATTATTATTATAATCATGTTTTCTTTATTATTGATATGTTTATGTTCGTCTGTGTTTGCGTTATTTAACATGTCCGGCTAAACTACCGGTATCGGTATGTAAACAATTTAATTAGACGGGATTTAATAATAATCAGTGTAAAACTTCTTTTCTTAAACAATCTTTCTGACTGTGGTTTTTAATTTAAATTTAATTAACTTTGTCACGATAGTGAGAAGCTATTTAATACGGTTTTGCCACGAGAGTGGGAAATTAGCGAAGGTGAGAACCGACAATCGCGAGAGCGTGAGGGTCGAACTGGATAGTAAAAACTAGGCATTGATTTTAAAAACAGCAAGAGCACTTTAAAAGAAATTAGAACTTATTTATTTTCAAAAAGTATTTTTAACTTCAAATGGGACAGCGAGAGCGTACATTCTAACTTAAAAGTATAGTCCGAGTCAACAATCACGAGAGTGTGAGATAAAGCCTTTTAAATAAGCCTTTTAAAGCCTTTTAAATAAGTACTTAAAATATACACCGGTGACTTATCGAATCCATGACGATTGATGCGTTGCATACTGATATCCCTCTATTAATATTTTATTAAAACTTAACTTCCTTTAGATTTAATTTTTGTTCAACCAAACCTCTAAAAATCATCTCCTTAGGTAAACATAGTAACATCGATTTCATTAGTTTGACCATCGGTCCTTGTGGGTTCGATATCTTTTAAAACTAAAACGACTGGACTGTGCACTTGCAGTCAAGTACCCGATAAACTATATTTTATATATAGTCGTGAGACATATCAGAAGGTTCTCTTTTATAATGAAAATTCCAAGCAGCAGGTGGACATGTCCAAAAATCTCTCTGAAAAGCCCGATGATCAAAAGCCCGAGAAAAAGGGAAATTTTGGGCTTGGACTGACATGGTCCTTGTCAGCTGACATGGGTGGCCGTGTCAGCCTGCTGTCCTTATGACATGCCCATGGCCTCTTGACACGGTTAGGGGTGATGCCTGACACGGCTCGTGTCAGTTGACACGGGTGGCCGTGTCAGGCCACTGTCTTCCTTGCCATGCCCCCATTTTCCTGACACGGCCACTGTCTTCCTTGCCATGCCCCCATTTTCCTGACACGGCCACCCGTGTCAGGCCTCCTGTACAGAGGTTTTCCACTCATTTGCTTGCCGAAATCTCGCATTGTCTTGCTCTGAGTTCACTGGTTCTTCTACCTGGACCTGTCGGACAAAAACACAGCTATCCCACGCATAAAATCACGAAAATATAAATAAAATGTAACAATGAATGGAAATGTTTAAATATTATATCAGAAGGAAAATTGCATTGAAAAGTATAAAAAACACTTGCACAATGTTTTAAAATCCTCGGTTTCTTGTTGGATCAGTAATGAAAACTTAATGCAAATGGTGATTGATCAATTATCTTCTTACCCAGTAACTAGTAGTAGATAATACATCTCTTTTACTCTTGCGTTGAATATTTTTCTTCCCTAGTTGAGTTTGGTTTCACATTTCTTTGAGGAATTGAATCCCCTTTTGCGTGAATATTCCAGCTTTGTTATGATTTACGCATTTCCCCAACGAGTGTTTCTTGTTGTATTAGTGTTATCCCAATACATGCATCTTTTCTCTTTCCCAATCGAGTCTTTTCATTTACTTATTTTCATGGAAAACCCCTTGTGTCTCCAGCAGTTTTCAAGTCGTAGCCTAGCATACGCATAACTTTTATCCCTAGAGTCTCTGTCTCCCCAATGAGTTTTCCTTATGGAATGCGTTGTGCTCCTGTGGACTTTCGGTCTCTCCGGATTTTTTTCCTTTCTGGAAATATATTCCCTACAAAGATTATTTTTTGCATTCATAACACATGCATCATGAGGTCTCTTATGGACCAAAATTTGTTTCTAGATATTGTGATTTAAGTCCATTCTGCTGAGTTAATACAAAGATTTTAACCTTCACATCCTCATCTAGAATTTCCTTAAATAGGGGAAATTGTAAGACCCTAATTTTGACCCTAAGATCCATCATGATATCTCATCATTTGCATTGGTTTTATGATCATACCTTGGCATCCTCATTACCCCTCATTCTTTGGGTTTACATTGGGAGAGATCACCAAGCATATTTGATTGTATCATACTTTATTTTCTTTTATTTACTAACTAAAATACAAAAAACATGTCTATATATGTCTTTGTTTCTTTTCTAGGTAGTGTGTGTGTCCACCTATGCCCTATCAAGCTCACAAATAGGGTTTGAGACTCTCAATGCAAAGGGATCAATCCAACATTGGTCCACATTGGTTCAAAACATCATATATGTGTAATACCCCAATTTTGACCCTAAGATCCCTCATGAAATTCCATCATAAGCATTAGCATTGGGATCATACCTCGGAATCCTCCTTACCCCTTTTCATTGGGTTTGTTTTGGGAGAGATCACCAAGCACTTTGTGATTGTATCATACTTGTATTTTATCATTTCACTAACCAAAATATCAAAATATGTCTTTGCATTTGCCTAACTCTTTTGTAGGAAGGGCATGATCTCATTGATTCATCAAGTTCACATCTAGGGTTTGAGACCCTCATGAACAAAGAGCATAACTAAGAATTGATTCAAGAATGGTTATGAAAATCATATATGAGTCCCAATGTTCTCTACATGTTATATTGATAAAGTTTTCTTCAAGAGTTCGAGGGTGATTTGCCTTGGAAACCCTAGTTTGACTGGGTATCTTGAGTAACTTCTCCAACAAGCTATCTAACCAATTGATAAAACTTCTCAAGGGACACTTCAAAATTCATCATATTACGCATATATGATCTACCATGAGCCAAGAAAGTCAAGAGAATTGGAAGTTAGCAAGTTGGTTGATGGTGGTTGGCCAGATAGATTCATCTGATCAAAACTGGGTCTCCCTAGACCCTATCTCCTACAATTTTCACCATATGAAAATGATTCCAATAGAAAACATACTCTAAATGACATTCCAAACAACTTTTATGTTGATACCTAGAGCTATTTTTGCTTGGAAAATCATTTTCTATGTTGAAACATTATAGGTCATTTTGTCTAAACCCTAATTTGAAAGTCAACTTCCCAAGGCCATAACTTGCTCAATTTTTATGAGATAAGAGATTTCCAAGTTGCACAATCAAATTCTATGTGTTTACTTCAACTTTGATGTTTGGAGTGGGAGCTAATTCAACTTTTTTGAGCATGTTATATGAGGTTAAATTCTAGGTCACTTTTGACCTATACCATTGATCAAGTGATTTTTCTAAACTTCAAAAATGCATAACTTTATCATTTAAAATCCAAATGACATAAAATTAGTGACCATTTTTAATGTATTTGATAGAGCTACAACTTTGATGAAGACACGTTTCTCATTTGAAGTTCATATAAAAAGTTAAGCAAGGTGGAATATTGAGACACATGGCTTGACACTTAGAAATTTTTTGATATGTCAAATATTTCCAAACTTCCACCTCAAATTTATCCAAGTTCCAAGCTCCAAATGAAAAAGTGTTGAACATGAAAGTTGTTCCTCTTGATCTCACCTTTCCAAAGAGCTCAAATTCATTCATTTTGGACAAGGAATGCATAGGATGCACATGGCATGAACATGGTGACATCACTTGGCAAGGATCAAACTTCAAATCCAAATGCATACTTTCCTTGCAATCCAAGCTCAATTCAGACTATCTAACATTCATTTGTGGACTTATGGCAATGATTTTATAGGCTTATACGCACCCATGCACCCATGCATCATCAATGACCATATTTGGAAAGTGATTACAAGTGTGCAAAAAGCAATGGATTCAGCTATAAATAGAGCCTTAATTGCTCAGAATTTCACACACATTCGTGCCAGCTTTGATCCCCCATCTCAAACCCTCACTTTGCAAAGGATAAACCTGAGAAATTCATTTGAATTTGAGGTTGAATTTCCACTATTTTGAAATTCAAATTTCCAGGAATCCACAGCCTTGTAAGCATTCAATCCTTCTTCTGCAAGCAAGTGGAGTGAGATCAAGCACAAGCAAGATCAAGATCAGTTGAATCCAGACCTCCATTGAAGGTATTTTCCAGAAATTTTGAACTCTTTGATTCTCTCAAATTCTTGCTCAATTCTATTGATTTTTGGTTGTCTGAACTCATACCAATGTAGGCAAGAAGATTCAGTTTCTTTGAGGCCAAATCGAAGCAACTCAATTCATGTACCTCAAATTTCAACTCCATGTATCTCTCAATATACTTGGAGTTAGAGTGAATTGAGGCCAGTTTCGAGCTCAGTGCCATTTTTACTTAGAAATCATGTCCTTGTTTTTAATTTTGGTGATGGTTGATGGTGGACCAGTCCGGAGACCGGAGCTACAGCTCCGGCCATGCGCTGGCATGTCTCACAGCCACAGGATCCATGTAATTTGTTTTAATCTCACGCGTCCATTGTGATTACCAACTATGCAGCGCGCTGACTAATGACCATGGTGGAACGCACGTTTCCGGCCACTTAATCTGCCACCTTAATTAATGAGGGAGATCAAGTGGTCCACGTTTTTTCTGATATTTTAATTTTCATTTTAATTACATTATTTTCAATAATTCATATTAAATTCAATATTGATCCAAAAAATAGGGGACTTTCACCAAAAAAATTCAAAAAATTTTCTCTTTCATATTCTGAATTAAAATTATTTTTTGGAATATTTTTCATGAATTAATTGATTTTGCATTTGTTTTTAATTATTTAAAAATATTTTTAAATGTCTAAAAATTATGAAAATTTTTCTCCAAGGTCCTTTACCTTGTTTGACCTATGATAAATCTCATGGCCATTTATTTGGTGTTTGGATGAGATTTTAGGAATTGGACAAACCATATTTAGTTTAAATGCATTATTTTAGTATTTTTCATTTGAATAAATGTCAAATAAATTTGTTGACCAATTGAGATGACTTGTTAATGTTTAACTCTTGTTGTTGGGCCTTGGTCAAGGTTGATTTGACTTTGTCAAAATAATATCATTGGATTTAGGGGATTGATGGAATGTACATTCCATCTCCCAAAATGAATGGATGATATTAATTTGGTAAAATCCCCCTTTGACCAATTTGTGTTTTGATCCATTCCCCTCCCACTTCATCTTATTCCCTTTCTTCATTCATTCATGCCATTTGTCCTATGACATCTCAAAGTCCTAATGCTAGTTGATTGAAAAATTGACATGAGTATGGATGAAATTAGGTCACACCTTTTGCATATTCTTTTTGTGTGTGGTATGTTTCATGAGCATAGTCCATTATACTATGTCTCTAACATGCATTAACACCAAAATTCAATTGCCCAGCCTCAAATAGTTGTGACTTCTACATAAGTCAAATTACGATTGCTTAACATAGCGCTAATTTTGTGACATAAAAGGAATAAGCATTCTAGTTAGTGAGATTGTAAGTCTCCCCTCTTTCATGGTATTATGTGGAAACTTGGCCTTCTTTCCTTCCTTTGGAAGATGTTTGGTTCAAGGATTCATGCTTGTGATAAGTGGGTTGAGTATTCTCCAAAGAATGTCTTGAAATGAAAAGCAACATTCTAGTTAGTGAGATTGTAAGTCTCCCCTCTTTCATGGTATTCTGTGGAAACTTGGTCTTCTTTCCTTCCTTTGGAAGATGTTTGGTTCAAGGATTCATGCTTGTGATAAGTGGGTTGAGTATTCTCCAAAGAATGTCTTGAAATGAAAAGCAACATTCTAGTTAGTGAGATTGTAAGTCTCCCCTCTTTCATGGTATTCTGTGGAAACTTGGTCTTCTTTCCTTCCTTTGGAAGATGTTTGGTTCAAGGATTCATGCTTGTGATAAGTGGGTTGAGTATTCTCCAAAGAATGTCTTGAAATGAAAAGCAAAAGAAAAACAATACTAACTTCTAACCCATTAACTACTAACTTTTAATTTCAAGCCTTTACTTTAATGCAATTTACTTTTAGCACTCTATTTCATTTGCCATTGTTCATATCATTCTAATTGTTTATGTTAATGCAATTTTCACTTTGTCCATTTGGACCATATTGTGTGATATATTTTGTTTGTGTATACTTTTCTTGTTTGTGTGGTCTTTGGCCATTAACGTACTGTAGCGGTGTATTCGTCGCTATATGATTCATTGATTAAACCATAAGCAAAACATACAATGAATTCGAGTCGCCACCGCACTTTTATTTATCCAAAGGACTGGCTAAAAAGCGAACAAAAGCCTAAGAAGTTTTACGCGTAGAAAACTAATAAAAAGATCAGAGAGTCTGGGTAAGGGGTAAATTACGCAATGGGAAGGTGTTAGGCACCCACTACGTCCTAGGTACTCCTAGGGAGCCCTTTTCACACTTGTTGTACTAAATTGTTATTTGTTATGAAATATTTATTGTGCAAACATGAATGGGATGATGAGAAAAGAATATACAATTTTTATTATTTTTGTGTTCGAACGGATGAACCCATTGCCTACGTACCTTCCATCAAAGGTAAGGATCAAAACGCCGTAGTTCGGCTAAAAGATTTCCAAAAAAGTTAGTGGATTCAATTTTAAACACAAGCCCTAAGGTCTTACGTTATCCACGGGAGAAAACTCAACCTTATACCAACAACGAGTCCACCATGTGAGAAAAGCTTCAACTTGCTAGTGAGGGGTTAACCCTATAATAAGCAAGGAAGACTTACAATTCAATCAACTAAGGACAAATAGGTGAGATTAACATCAACCAACTAGGATAAATCAAACCTATGGCTAATGTATGAAAACTTAACAAGAATGGACAAAGCCACAAAACAATTGAATGGGTGGAATTAATTGATTATGATTATTCACAAAAGGAGGGTCAAAGTATGATTAAGATTGATTCAAAAGAAGTAATATGAAATGGAGTTTGAAAAAAAAGTCAAGGACTTGGGGTCCAGGTTTTTTTAATTTAAAAAGCATGAAGATGTTTGCACAATATTTATCTCATGTTTTGAAAGTAATGTGTGAAAAGGTTTAGGACAAAATGGATGAATGGATGAAGATGGAGTGTAAAACTTCCTAGAAGGTTCACCTCTTGAAATCATATAGAAGATGATTCAAGTGTGTCCTTTGGAATGGGCAATGAGCAATAACAAACAAGCAAAGGAAGAAAGAAAGTCAACAAAAACGGATACCGGATGCCAATCACTGGTCTTATACCAATCTCCTAAAACAGAATTGGATATCAGAGGCCACTCTATGGACTTATACCAATCTCCTCAACAAAGAAATAAAAAGTGGATACCGGATGCCAATCTATCTGGACTTATACCAATCTCCAACAAAAACAAAGCAAACACTTGGATGTCAGATGCCAATCTATCTGGGCTTACTCTAACCTCCAACATATGATCATGGGAAAACAAATGCCAAATTACATGGACTTACAATTGCATCCTCACATAACAAACAAATGCATCAAGCAAAGAGAAGATGAGTGGCCAATGAAATGGTCTTATACTCACCTCCATATCATAGGAACAATGGCCAATGAATGGTCTTATACTTGTCCTCAATGGGCAAACAACAAAGATATGTCACAAAGACAAATGAAATGATCATGCACTAATGAGCAATTAATGATGATAAATGCACAAAGCATGCAAGCAGACATGTACAAATGAACTAAGTAATCAATCAACCAAAGTCATTCAGCACACTCTATAACCAAACAATTAGGCTCATACAAAGGGTGGGCATTGAAGCCAACTGGAATAGGGTTAATGGTGCTCTTAACCTTGACATTGAGAGCCAAGGTGAAGCAGATGAAAGGATATGAGGGGTGTGCCTCATGCTCTTATCCCTGGTCAGGGAGAGCTTTAAATATCAGAAGGTGTGGGAGTTCAGAAAGATGGAACTCTCTCCACAAGTTAGACTCGATAGATCTTGGGTTTTTACTCACTATGCATCAACACAAGTAGTGTGAGCAAGGTGAGTGACTCACAAGATAGTAGGAGATAGGCTACATATCTCTTTTGTCTACCAATTGCCTTATTCAAAGGTCTTTTCCTGCTTGGGACAAAAGTAAACAAGCAAAAACATCGCCTCTTAAGGAGGACTTCAGACAGTTGCCTGGCCAAGTAACAGGCCAGGTCTTCCAGACTACATGAAGAAAAAGGATTCTACCTCAATGCAAATGCTATCAAGCAAAGCAAAGCAAGTTCTTAAAAGAACTGAGCAACTAATGGTACCTGAAACCAGTCAAACAGAATCAGTATACAATTCAACTCAAAACCAATATAAGATAAGGATCAACAGTCAACACAATCAGTCAAATGTGCAATGCACAAAGCTCAAAGCATATGAGCTAAGCATCCTACAAAACAAACAAGTTAGTTCATGATAACCAATCAAACTTAATCAACTTGCATAAGTTTCCTTAAGGCATTTGCTTCTTAACCTGAAAAGCAAACTTAAACATGAGAAACAAGACCACTAGGACAAACCTAGGGTCAAAAAGAGATAAGAAATCCAAAACAGCAAGTGAAAGATATCCAAAATCAAATTCAAACAATTAAGAAGCAAACCCAAGTGGTTCCATGTTCATATCATTCATCATTATCATTTCACAAGCAAATTAAGTCAAAGCATGTCATATAGAACCTCAAAGAAGTCAACAGAAAGATTCAACTCAAATCCAATCACAAACATTTCAATAAATTCTCAAATAATTCATTATCAAATATCATCCATAACATGATAAGCATATCAAATTTCAGCTCATTTGGATCAAGGGAAGTAGGTCAATGAAAATCAGAAAGTCAAAGCAAGTTCAAGCAAACTCATACAAAGCATCAAAACATGCACCAACTTCAATAAATCATAAAACAGTGACAACATATGATAAATGAATGGGACCAAAACCATGACAAACTTTAAGATGTCTACAAATCACATGTCAAATTTCAAGTCCATCCAATAATGCATGAGGATTTCAAAAATCATATAACGTCATGTGTCACAAAAGGTCAACAATTTGGTCAAACAGGGGAGAAATTATCAATCAAATAGGAAATGCCATTAATAATTCCAGAAACATTCACATGTAAACTAGACATCCACAAGTATCTTCATGCAAAAATCCAGACCAATTTGAGTTCAATAAGCATGGTAACAAAAATCAAGAAGTTGGACATGAATGGTGTGACACAAATTGTCACACCCCTATTCAAAAAATCATATCTCATCAGCCAGCAATGATATATTCACAAACTCTACACCAAAATCACCATGAACATGTCTAGTTTAAGCACAAAAAATTTGAGAAGCATTGGATAATGTATCATCATTTCGCAAGCAATTTGGCAAGACATACACAAAATGGACAACATGAACAAACCCTAGCACATTTTAAAATCCACACATGCAAAAAATCTGGAAAAATCATCATAATAAAATAGAGATCAAGAGAAGCAATCCACAAAAAATCCCACCAAATTTGGATTAAAATTGAAGCACTTATGATTTTTGGAAGATTGGCATATCAAATGAAATAAATATTGAAATAATGAAATGATTTAAATAAATATGAAACCGGGAATGGCAATTTGGTAATATCCCGGTCCCTTAAGTGAAACGATGCGTTTCACTTAAGGAGGTGGCAAGCGCCCATTGGCTTCATGGCCCACAAACGGGAAAATCATGCAGAATAACATTTCCACGGATCAAACACAACTTCTGGGCTTGGGATTTAGGGTTTAAAGCTACAGTCATCATGTTCATCCACACGATGAACAAATTTCTCAGTTTTTGGAAACAAGTATATCATTCGAATCAGCTAACCATGCTCATCAACATTCTAACCCTGATTTTCGCTAACTCATGCTAACAAAAGAGAACTAAGCAAAAACATATTCACATATGGAACTTCATGACAACATAACTCTCAAAATACTCAACCATTTTCCACGATTCAAAGTTCAAAATAATCAGCATGGCAAGATCTTTCTAAAGCATAGCATGATTTTAAGAATGGCTAGGTTCTAAATTTTACCTAGCTTGAAGAACAGTGATGATTTGGTGGTTGTTTGGCTGTGTTGAGCTAAAACAGATGCGCAGGGAGGTTGGTATTGATGAATGGACAAGTCTTGAAAGCCCAGCTGCCTTGATTCTAGCTCAGAATTTGAACTGCCATAAGAGAAAGCTTAATGGAACAGTAATGATCTTGGCCTCACAGTCATGATTTGATGCTTGCAATGGCTTCACAAATGTTGGTGAATGATGAAACAACCAACAGGGCACGAGTTCTTTTGAGAATTTTCAGAAAAAGTTCCAAGTGAGGAAAATGAGAGCTTGAGAGAAAATGAGATTTGATCTGGTTTGGTGAAGTGTGGCTAGGGTTTTTCCAATCAGAAATGAAGCATATATACTCTGTTTAATGTTGCTTAAGTTTGGTTAATTGAGTGGTAATGGAGATTAGCTTAAAATGAAGTGTTTTGGTAATTAATGAAATTCACTCAAATGTTGCATGTGCATGAGCTACAGTGTGAAATGGGCTTAGGCAACACCTCCCAAATGAGATTTCTGAACATTTGTAATTGGTAAAATGCATTGGAAATGGTTAATTTGAAAGTTCATTTTTCACCTCCCTCATTTTTAATTCAAGCCACTTGAAAAAGGCCATTTTGATTGGTTGATTTTTGGTGAATTGTGATGGAGGATTTGGATAGAGCACATCAAATATGACTTGTAGCAAAAAACCTCACTCAATTTGGCCAAATGGTTTGGAAGATATGCCACTTTGAAGTTCAAATTTTTTTGAGAATGATTTGATCATAACTTTCCAACCATAAATGAGAAATGAGTGTTCTTGGACTTTTTGGAAATGGGAGAACAAGATATTCAACTTTCATGTTGGGAAAAAATTCATTTGAAGCTTGTATGATGATGTAATTTTGAGGAGAAGCACTTTCCATTTTTGGCAAATTCCAATTACAGGTCAACTTTCTATTTTTGGAAAATTCTTGTCTGACCTCCAATTCTTCACTGATGATGTTTGACATGTTATATGAGGCTTATATGGACATGAATGTTCTGATGAATTCCAAGCCCCTACCACTTGATATCTTGATTCAAAATGATGTCACAACTCATATGAACTCTTGATGAATGATCATGGTGCCCAAATTCTTCAAGAATGGCCACTATCTATTGCTCAATGGCTGATTTGACTGATTTGACCTAGCTGGCTTCATCTGCAAGTAACATGGTTAGATGACAATATTTTTGTACTTTTGGTTAATAGACAGATGAAAAGCAATGATATACAAATGCAATAACATGCTTGGTGATCAAGAACCACACTCACAAGATAACCCACCCACTAGGAGGGAAGTTAGGGTATGCAATGATCCTTGAGGCCATGATATGACATGTTATGATGCCATGAGGGATCTTAGGGACAAAATTGGGGTCTTACAGATGCCCCTATTTAAGGTCATTCTAGCCAGAGAAGTGAAGTTTAGAAATCTTCATCTCGACGTGGTAGAATGGGCTTAAATAACAGTAATGAGACAAATTTTGGTCCCTAAGAGACCTCATGATGCAAATGTATGTATGCAAAAGACACAAACTCTGTGGGGAATATGGTTCACACAGAAGAAAAGATGGTCCGTCGGAGTAATACACTCACCAGGAACAGAGACTCTAACAAGACTCTTGTTGGGGATAGTAAAAGAAAAAGAATGCGTGAGCAGGACACGACTTCAAGTTGGGGAAAAACAAAACTGACACAGCGTGAACAAGACACGACTCTGATTAGGGTAATAACAGAAATCAGACTGGAGACCTCATTGGGGAGTGAAGGACTCACACTGGGGAAAAGAAAATCCCAAAGGAAGAACATCCATTGGAGAGACACAAGCTGACTCCTGGGAAAAAGCAAAAGGAAACTCCACTAAGGAAGCACCAAAGAATGAGATGTTACCGGTATAAGGGTAACAAACTCAGGAAGAATGAATATCTAAGACCGGTATAAGGGTGAGAGATATCAATCAACCAAACATCTGAGAAAGACCTGAAAAAGGTACATAAACTCAGGAAAATCTGACTCCACAGGGGACCGAGGTCATAATAGGGAGTAGAAAGGAAGGAACACCAGGGATACCGAGGTATATAATAGGTGACCAACCAAAGCGTGAATTGGTATATATGCCAAAACACTCATCATCCGAAACACAAACTGGTTAAAGGATGGATATTCGATTCTACAAAGAATACGAATCTTGCTCAACTGGGGACACAAACCCAAAGAGTGCATGAGATATAATATCCATTACCGGCAGACCGTGGATAAGAATACTCGCATGAGATATATTATCTATTACCGTCAGAACGAAGATAATAAACTCGCATGGTAAGAAACACCAGAGATACCAAGGTATATAATAGGTGATCTACCGAACACGTGAATTGGTATATATGCCAAAACACTCATCATCCGAAACACAAACTGGTTGAAGGATGGATATTCGATTCTACAAAGAATACGAATCTTGCTCAGCTGGGGAAAATCAACAAAGGATTCCAACTAAAGAGCGCATGAGACATATTATTCATTACTGGCAGACCGTGAATAATATACTCGAAAGGAAAAGACACCAGAGATACCGAAGTATATAATAGGTGACTAACCAAACAGAGAGACAATCGATACCAAGCATCCGGGTACACGAAAGACAACTCAAAGGGATAAATTGCAAGCATCCGGCAATTATCCAACAACAGAGAATATTCGATTCCACAAAGGGAAATAACGAAACTTACTCGACCAGGGAAACACAAAAGGCTTCGACTAAGGAGTGCATGAAATATATTATTCATTACCGGCAGACCGTGAATAATATACTCGCATGGAAGATTATCCACAACCGGTTACTGGGTTAATAAAGGATAAATCAACCGAAAAGAAAGGCGTCGGGATACCAAACTAGGTATATAATGATGACCAATCAAAGGGAACAACAACATTACCAACAAGAGGGTAAATGAAAGGCGATCTGCTAAGGATTCACTGGTGAGAATCAATGATCCGGGGATGAATTGCATAAACAGCAATTATCCACAACGACAAGCTGGGGATATATTGATGACAATCAACTATCCGGGGAACGCAATCACTGACAAACGGTGAAGGGACCCGCTGGGGATAAATTGCAAGCATCCGGCAATTATCCAACTGTACCACAAGGCACAAACTCCACTGGGGAGAAAACATCAACACCTGGGATTTACAACTACCGAATATGGGGTAGAAGACCACAAACTCAACTGGGGATAGAAATCACCACAGGGGGACACCAACTCTGTTAGGGATAAAACCACTACAACAGGAATCCACTTACAATCAAGACGAACCACAAAGGTTACTCTGTAAGGGGAATAGAGATAGGACTTACAATTACCGAATACGGGGTAATAGCGATAATCTGGTGGGGATAACCAATGAATTAGGGTTTACATCTACCGAACACTGGGTAGAAGACCAAAAACTCTGCGTGGGGATAGAACAAATCAGAAATCCGCACGGGAAACCAAAATAGGGCTCATAACAAACCACAAACTGCTGGAGAGCAGGAAAAAATAGGATTTACAAACTACCGATTGCTAGGTAGAAAATCAAAACTCTTGCCGCGGAATAAAGGTATATAACCACCAATTCCATCAAAAGGACAAGGAAAATAGGACTTACAACTACCGGTATGAGGGTAGAGGCCCGAAAAAACTCCGCTGGGGAACAACCCACTGGGAAGTACAAGACATTTTGATAAAATAGCCAATTCGGGAATAATCCGAAAAGACAGACTGAATCAAGACACGTCCTAATGAGGATGTAACTCAAATAGGAAAATCCATCCCAATGTATATGTTGGGAGGGAACGGAAGAAACCGTCATCCACGAGGATATATATCTCAGTGGGGAACCGCAGAAGGAAAGATAACAGACACTTTCTGCTTATGGGGCTGACTCTATATGGAGAGATTTAACACCCGACATCTGCTAGGGGAGATCTATTAGGGATCTGCACCACCATCAACAAAAGATATATGGCGAGAAATGCAACATGAATATCTGAATGTTTATGAATATGCATGAATATGCGTGATTTATGTTTGATGAATGCTGACAAAACAGACATATCTAACACAAACAGGTCTAGGAATCAAACGTCCGGTATTATACTTCCAGGGGAGAACCAACTGGAAAGTCAATCTGCGGAGATCTACATGCTATAAAGCATAGATCTGCTGGTACTGCTAAGGGAGCAGAGGATTAGAGATATCAGGAAACACCAAATCTCTGAGTGATGGATCAACAAACAACCCAACCAGGGTACAGAAAGTCACAACGGGCAAAACAGCCACCAAGACGAATCTGTCGGGGAACAAGAGAAAATCTCGAAGATCCGCAGGGGATCTCAGCATCAACTGAGAAACAAAAAGTTCTGTAAATCCAAACAACTCCGGGGAACAACCCACTGAAGGAGAAGAAACATCATTCAAGTAGAATCTAACTGCATAAGCAACTCTACTGGGGAAAACTGCTGCTGGAGAAAACTGAGTCTTCAACAACACTATGCTTGCAACTATGCTGGGGAACAACCCCATCACACGATCTGGAGAAAGAAGATACAACCAAACCAGGAACATGAACCAAATGTCTTACCTGTTGGAGATCATGCCAGCCTTGGGAGAGCAATGAGACATTCTTGAGTATCCTTTCAACCTTGTGAATATTCACTTTGTTTAAAACAGCAAATTTTGAAAAATTTGATTTGGTTAAAAACAATGATATTTTATCAATTAAAACATGCAAAACATTTGTTGAATTGAAACAAATAAGAGTGCAAATAATTGGATAAAAAGCTCAAATTGATTTGATGGAATGGTAGCCTGCAAATGGCAAGACTCCATAGATCTGTACAAATTTGAAATCAGTGATATATATTGGAAGAGGGCTACATTGAACATAATGATCCTTTCTCTACCAATTTGAATCTCGATGTATTCGAAGCTTCAGTTTGACGACGAATCGAGAATCTTCTGACGAAATGACAGCTGTGGACCAGAAAGTCTTGTCAGGATGCAGTTACTTGCCAAATCCCTAATTTTTGCCTAGATTGCCCCAGGGTGAGGTACTCAATCTAGCGGGATGCAAATATTTTCTTTTTTTCAAGTCTCTAATTTTTGCCTGGATTACCCTTGCGGGTTTTCCACCGAGACGCTCATTTTTGCCTAAGCCGCCCTTTCGGGTTTTCAACTTAGCCAGCTATTCTGTTTTTTTCATTTGCATATACTTTTTTTTTCTAGGCAAAGTATTTCTTGACTGCATCTGAATTCACAGGACGAGTGAAATCCTCCCCATCCATTGTTGTAAGCATCAAAGCTCCGCCTGAAAAGGCTCTCTTAACAACATATGGACCCTCGTAGTTTGGAGTCCACTTGCCCCTGGAATCGGGCGCGAAAGACAAAACTTTCTTGATCACGAGGTCACCTTCTCGGAACACACGAGGCTTGACCTTCTTATCGAATGCTTTCTTCATTCTCTGCTGATATAACTGACCATGACACATGGCAGTTAAACGCTTCTCTTCAATCAAATTCAATTGGTCATAACGACTTTGAATCCATTCAGCGTCAGTCAACTTGGCTTCCATCAAGACTCTCATTGATGGGATCTCCACCTCTACTGGGAGAATAGCTTCCATGCCGTAAACAAGAGAGAAAGGGGTTGCCCCTGTTGAAGTGCGTACAGACGTACGATATCCATGCAAAGCAAATGGCAGCATCTCATGCCAATCTTTGTACGTGACAATCATCTTCTGGATAATCTTCTTGATATTCTTATTAGCAGCTTCAACAGCCCCATTCATCTTAGGTCTGTAGGGAGAGGAATTATGGTGTGCAATCTTGAATTCAGCGCACAACTCATCCATCATCTTGTTATTCAGATTAGATCCATTATCAGTAATGATCCTCTCTGGCACACCATAACTACAAATCAGCTGGTTTTTGATAAACTTCACAACCACCTGCCTGGTTACATTCGCGTACGAAACGGCTTCAACCCATTTGGTGAAGTAATCAATTGCTACGAGAATAAACCGATGTCCGTTGGACGCTTTCGGCTCAATCATGCCGATCATGTCGATTCCCCACATAGAGAAAGGCCATGGTGACGAAATCACATTCAGAAGTGTCGGAGGAATATGAATCTTATCCGCATAAATTTGACACTTGTGACATTTCTTCACATACTTGCAACAGTCAGACTCCATTGTCAGCCAATAGTAGCCTGCTCTCAACATCTTCTTAGCCATGGCATGTCCATTGGAGTGAGTACCAAATGAACCCTCATGGACCTCAGTCATCAACAGGTTTGCTTCGTGTCTATCCACGCATCTGAGCAAAACCATATCAAAGTTTCTCTTATACAGCACTTCACCACTGAGGTAGAAACTGCCTGACAACCTTCTCAAAGTTTTCCTATCTTTCACAGATGCCCCAGGCGGGTAGACCTGGTTCTGGAGGAAATTCTTGATATCAAAATACCAAGGCTTGTCATCTTTCACTTCTTCGATCGCAAATATGTGAGATGGTCTGTCCAAGCGCATCACAGTAATATTGGGGACATCATTCCACCGTCTGACTACAATCATGGAAGCAAGCGTAGCAAGAGCATCTGCCATCTGATTATCTTCTCGAGGAATGTGATAAAATTCAACTTCTGTGAAGAATGTTGAAATCCTTCTTGCATAATCTCTGTATGCGATGTGACCAGGTTGATTCGTCTTCCATTCTCCCTTGATCTGATTAACCACCAGGGCCGAATCACCATACACATCAAGATATTTGATTCTCAAGTCAACGCATTCTTCAAGTCCCATAATACAGGCTTCATACTCCGCCATATTATTCGTGCATTTGAAAGTTAGCCTTGCTGTAAACGGAATGTGTGAACCTTGAGGAGTAATGATCACTGCCCCAATTCCATTTCCATATTGATTAACAGCGCCATCAAACACCATCGTCCACCTGGAACCAGGTTCCAGACCTTCATCAAGTGTAGGCTCATCGCAATCTTTCATCTTCAAATACAGAATTTCCTCATCAGGGAAGTCATACTGAACAGACTGATGATCTTCGATCGGCTGGTGCGCTAAATGGTCAGCCAAGATACTACCTTTGATAGCTTTTTGAGCTCGATACTCAATATCATACTCAGACAACAACATCTGCCAACGGGCAATCCTCCCAGTTAAAGCAGGCTTCTCGAAGATATACTTAATTGGATCCATTCTGGATATCAACCAAGTTGTATGATTTATCATGTACTGGCGCAATCGCTTGGCAGCCCAAGCTAAAGCACAGCACGTCTTCTCAAGCATAGAGTACCGAGACTCACAATCAGTAAACTTCTTACTGAGGTAGTATATAGCAAATTCCTTCTTCCCTGATTCATCTTGTTGACCGAGTACACAACCCATCGAGTCTTCAAGAACTGTTAAATACATAATCAAAGGTCTTCCTTCCACAGGCGGAGACAATATCGGAGGTTCAAACAGATATTCTTTGATACTGTCGAAAGCTTTCTGGCAATCCTCGGTCCAATCATGAGACTGATCTTTCCGGAGGAGCTTGAATATCGGCGCACATGTGGCAGTCATGTGGGATATAAATCTGGAAATGTAATTCAAGCGGCCAAGAAAACCTCGGACTTGCTTCTCAGTTTTGGGTGCAGGCATCTCTTGTATTGCTTTGACCTTTGCAGGATCAACCTCAATACCTCTTTCACTTACCACAAAACCCAACAATTTGCCGGAACGGACTCCAAATGTACATTTGTTCGGATTCAGGCGAAGTTTAAACTTCCTCAAACGCTGAAAAAGCTTCAACAAATGCTCAACATGCTCAACTTCCGTTCGAGACTTAGCAATCATATCATCAACATAGACCTCTATCTCCTTGTGCATCATATCATGAAACAAGGTAGTCATAGCTCGTTGATACGTGGCTCCGGCGTTCTTCAAACCGAAGGGCATCACTCGATAACAGAATGTTCCCCAAGGTGTGATGAATGTTGTCTTCTCCATATCCTCTGGTGCCATCTTGATTTGATTATATCCGGAAAATCCGTCCATAAAGGAAAAGACTTTGAATTTAGCTGTATTGTCTACCAACATGTCAATGTGTGGTAGAGGAAAATCATCTTTCGGACTAGCTTTGTTCAAATCTCTATAATCAACGCACATACGGACTTTTCCATCCTTCTTAGGAACAGGCACAATATTGGCCACCCATTGAGGATATGTAGAAGTCACCAGAAACCCCGCATCAATTTGCTTCTGAACTTCCTCTTTGATCTTCACTGCCATATCTGGATGAGTTCTTCTGAGCTTTTGCTTCACAGGCACGCACTCAGGCTTCAAAGGCAGGAAATGTTGCACAATATCTGTATCTAAACCCGGCATGTCTTCATAGGACCAAGCAAAGATATCTGAATATTCTCGTAGCAAACTGATCAAATCTTCCTTGACAGACCCTTCAATAAGTGCCCCAATCTTCACCAGACGAACACAATCTTCAGACCCCAAGTTGACTGTTTCCAAGTCTTCGAGATGCGGCTGAATGATTTTCTCTTCGTGCTCAAGGAGACGGGTAATCTCATCAGGAATCCCATCAACGTCATCTTCCTCTGCCTCAAATACAGGGAATTCAAAATTGGGAGATGGCGTTGGATCATTATGTTCAATGGGTTTTAGGATCAACCTGCATAATGATTTTGGTTAATGAAAAACTTCAGAATTTAAACAAACAAACCATTATGCAGATGAAAAAATGTTGCTTTTATTCTTGTTTTTTTTCATGGGTTTTTTGTGATCACTGATTTCATGCAAAAAGCAAAAAGTGAAAACATAGGAAAAACAAATGTTTTAGCAATGCATTAATTGAATGAAAACATCATTGTATATATGCTTTGCCAACAATGTCATCACTTCTCCTTTTGGCATGGGAGAAGGGTTTCAAACAAAGTGAACAATTACTCTGATCTATGGATGACCGTAGGAACATCTACAGCGACCCAATTGTGGCAGACACCACCAGGAATAACGAAATTGTTCACGTCCTCTGTATCTTCTTCCAAGATAGCAGCAGCTTCCTCCTCAGGTTGATCAGCATGGATGAATCCTCCTCTTGTGAACAAACCTTGCTCATTAAATGCCCTAGAACAGTAGCCAATGCCAGCCCGGGATCTATTGTCTTCAAGTTCAATCACCTTCCCTAATCCAGCAACTGCACCACATTCAATGGCCAGCTTCGCGTCACGGTAGGAAGTGAATGAAGGAGACTTCTTCTCGATTGGTTCATCAATAGATAAAGCTTGGAACGGAGTTCCAACTTCATCCTCAGCGTCAATGTACGAGAAAGAAGACAGATGGCTAACCAGGAGAGCCTTTTCTCCCCCTACTACAACCAGTTTCTTATTTTTCACAAATTTCAGCTTCTGGTGTAGGGTGGATGTCACGGCGCCAGCCTCGTGAATCCATGGTCTGCCTAAGAGACAGCTATAAGATGGGTGGATATCCATTACCTGGAAGGTAACCTGGAAATCACTTGGTCCAATTTTGATTGGGAGATCAACTTCTCCAATCACTGTCTTGCGCGACCCATCGAATGCTTTCACAACAACCCCACTCTGCCTCATGGGAGACCCTTGATATGACAATCTGGAGAGTGTGGTTTTTGGCAATACATTTAAAGAAGATCCAGTGTCCACCAACACATTGGACATTGCATCAGATTTGCAATTCATGGAGATATGTAAAGCCATGTTGTGGTCTCTTCCCTCCTCAGGGAGATCAGCGTCACAAAAGCTCAAAGTGTTGCAAGCGGTAATGTTTGCAACAATACTATCAAACTGCTCGATGGTGACATCGTGATCAACGTACGCCAGATCCAAGACTTTTTGCAGAGACTCCCTATGGGGTTCTGAATTCAGCAGCAGAGAAAGAATAGAAATCTTGGATGGTGTTTGTAGAAGCTGGTCTACAACGTTGTACTCACTCTTTCTAATGAGCCTCAGCATCTCATCAGATTCTTCATCTACAATGCCACTCGGGCCAACTGAAGAAACAGGAGTCTTTTGTACAGAGGAGGATGGTTTGGCAACATCACGTGCCTGATTCTGAACATTCACAGCGGTCCCAACCGGACGCTCAACAGTATCAGAAGCAACAGCCTTTGGAGGCGCAGAAAACACACGACCACTTCGGGTCAATCCACTTACATCAGCAACGTTGGTCACGGAAGTTGAAGGCAAAGGCACTTTTACCCCACCCTGCACAGCAACAGGGTTATATCTAAATGGTACGGCTTTGTCTGAAGAGTAAGGCACAGGGCCTGCAGGTTTAATGACCAAAGAAGGGGAAGCCTTCGGCTTGCTGCTATTGTAACGAATAACAACAGGCTCGGGCAGCTTGAACACTGGTGAAATCACATTCACTTCAGGCTCGTCTTTGTCAACATTGCGATTCTGCAAAATCTCAATGGTACCCTCATCCAACAACTTTTGGAGTTCTCTTCGCATCTGGTCGCAACCCAAGCGATTAACCGAGCAGACGCGGCACTTGTCGTGGTCATGCTCTAAGTAGCTGTACTGACACAGCAGACGATGTAATTCAACCAACGACTGCCTAATGTGGCTCACATATCTGACCTTGTACTTCCCAAGGCATTCCTGAACCATATTAACTGACTTCCCATGCGCAGGCAATGGGTTCTTGGTGACATTCGGGCCTGAATCTTCAAAACTCAAGATTCCACATCTCATAAGGTCTTGAACCTTAGTCTTGAGTGGGTAGCAATTCTCTATGTTGTGGCCCGGAGCACCGGAATGGTAAACACAATGCTGATCTGGTTTATACCACCACTGTGGATTTGCAGGAATGGCAGGAGGATCCCTGGGAGAAACCAATTTCCTTTCCAATAAGGAAGGATAAAGCTCTGCATATGTCATAGGAATTGGATCGAAGCTGATCTTTTTCCTATCATAATTCACGTTAGCTTGATTGGTTGTACTTCCACGAGGCTGGTAAGCCTGTTGCTGTGGACGATGTTGTTGCTGATACTGAGGTTGTTGATATTGTTGCTGATGCTGATATTGCTGATGTTGCTGAGCATTGTCTTTAAAGACAGGTGCTATATGAGCCACCTGGTGCTGATGACCGGCACGACGTGCAGGCTTCCTCTGAACAGAGGGTCTTCTATGCTTGGGCTGGGATTGCACAGCATGTGCTTCCCCTTCCTTCCTCTTAAACGCCCCATATCGTTTAGAAGAAGAGCTATCATCCTTCGCCAACCGTCCTTCACGGACACCTTCTTCGAGACGCATCCCCATGTTCACCATCTCGGTGAGATCAGAGGGAGCGCTTGCTACCATCCGCTCATAATAGAATGAGCCAAGAGTCTTCAAAAAGATCTTGGTCATTTCTTTCTCCTCCAGCGGTGGAGTAATCTGAGCTGCCAGCTCTCGCCACCTCTGGGCGTACTCCTTGAGCGTTTCCTTGTCCTTCTGTGACATGGACCTGAGTTGATCTCGGTCAGGCGCCATATCGACGTTATACTTATATTTCTTGACGAAAGCTTCGCCAAGGTCATTGAAGGATCTGATATTGGCACTATCCAAGCTCATGTACCATCTGAGCGCGGCACCAGATAGACTGTCTTGGAAATAATGAATCAGAAGCTGATCATTATCAGTCTGGGTAGACATCTTCCTGGCGTACATGACCAGGTGAGCGAGTGGACAGGTGTTCCCTTTATACTTTTCAAAGTCAGGTACTTTGAATTTAATCGGTATCTTCACACCAGGAACAAGGCACAACTCGGCAGCAGACTTGCCGAACAAATCTTTACCTCGAAGGGTCTTCAATTCCTTTCTCAGCTCAAGGAATTGGTCGTTCATGGCGTCCATCTTTTCATAAACGTCCGGGCCCTCAGACGGCTCGGAGTGATAGATGGTGTCGTCTACCCTTGGCATGGTATGCACGACAGGAGGAGCGGGAACAGGGACCGGGCTAGATGCCGGCATGTGAGCAAAAGTTGGAGCAGGCCGATCAGGCATAAAACCTGGAGGCATCCCCCAAGGGAACCCGGCTGGCATAGCATTGGGCACTGGAGCACTGGCTGGCACAGTCGAAGTGGAGACCTCTGAAATGACCGTCCTCTGAACAGGAGTTGCAGGCGATTGAGCAGGTTGATTTTGAGCAGCGAGGAGTTGCTCCATCAAAGCGCCAAGTCTGACGACCTCTTCTTTCAGTTCTCTGTTCTCTTGTTCTAGCTGCTCCATAACTCTCGCAGAATTGACTCGAGTATAATACCGGTGAGTCAGCTTGTCTTCAAAATAAATGAAGAACACAGAGTTAGGACAAGAAGACCAGAAACAAAGGGGTACCTGCTTATGCAAAAAATGATGCATGAAATGCTTGTGCAGATGCTTTGTTTATTTTCAAGGAACCCTTAGGGTATTATTTGTAGTATTTTGAATAGTTAAAACATTTTAATTTCTCATGGAAAATATTTCATTCAATATATCAAGACAAAGAAGTACAACATTTTTGATCATTACAAAGAGAAAAGGGAAATAAACATCCTATGGATCCCTAGGAGCTCGGGATGCTGGAAGACGAGAAGTACACAGCTTCTTGATCTCTCTCATAGGCAGCTTCCATATCTGCTTTCTCCTTTGCAAGTCGATCATACCTCCTTTTCCAGAATTTGGAAGACTGAGGAAGCAGAGAAGTCCAAGTGTCGTTCGGATCGTCGATCACTCGGTGCTTAAGGAACTCAATCATAGCGTCCTTCTCCTTAAGCTGCTGAAGCAATTCCTCTCTTTCACGGATCCAAGCACGTGAAAGGTCTTCTTCTCTCAACTCCTCTACACGTTGGGTAGGGAGGGTTGAAGGCCCAGCCACATCCAACGGTGTAGGTCTCGGATAGTCGTACGGCATTAGGTACACGGCAGCCCTCTGTCTGACCCAAGAGGTGTATGGCTCCAAAGCGATGCAGTTCTTTGGACCCAACTCGTTCCTACTCTTCTTGTGAATATTGCGCCAAGCACGGACAAATCTGGCTTTCAGGCCTTGGGGATCTTTACCCTCCTGGAAGAACACACCTTCTAACAGAATGTTATGAGGTTTATCCTTTAGGGGGAACCCAAGCTGACGTCGTGCGAGAATGGGATTGTAGCTAATCCCACCACATGTGCCAAGAAGAGGCACATTAGGGAATTCACCACAATAGTCAATGATCTGGACGGTATCATACACGCGATCATACCAAGTGATATCATCATTGGTGAGAGACATAAGTCTCTGAGACCACCGTAGACATCCCTTGTTCTCCTTGAAAGCAATTGTCTGCGGCAAGTGCGAAATAAACCACTTGTATAGCAGGGGTAGACAGCAGACAATAAATCCTCCACCCTTTGTGTTCCTCAGATGCAAAGAGACATAGGCATCGCCCAACAAAGTCGGAACGGGATTAAGAACTGAGAATATCCTAATGGCGTTCATGTCCACGAACTTGTCGAAGTTGGGAAACAACACCAATCCATAGATGAGCAGCACAAACAAAGCCTCAAAGGCATCCTCACTCATGGCCTTCCCATAAAAGGTAGCTTGATCAATGAGGAACTCGGAAGGGAAACCCTGAATTCCGCCTTTGGTAGTCAGATTAGCCCTAATCAGATCTTCATCTATGTGCAACAAACTGGCAATCTCTCGAGCAGTCGGAATACTCTCTAGGCCACTGAACGGCACTTGATCCAGAATAGGAATCCCAATGAGATGAGGATACTCTTCCAAAGTAGGCAGCAACTGGAAATCCGGAAATAAGAAGCAGTGATACAGCGGATCATAAAACTGCGCCAGAGTACTCATCAGCCCTTCATCAACCTGAGTAGTCAGCAGAGGTAGAAGCTTCCCATAGCGAGCTTTGAAACCCAAGGGATCTAATACATAAGATGTCAGATTCCTTAACTCTTTTACATCGGGCTGTCTAAAGCTGTACTTCTTTGTATGCCTTTTTGGTCTTTCCATGTCTGAAAATTTTGCAAATAAACCCTTTTAAGTTCCTTGAATTTTTTTTTTTTTTTTTGATGACATGAAGTGCAGATGAATGCATGAATGCATGAATGCAACAATCACACTCAAGGATCAAGCAAGTCACACCAAGCAAAGGTCGTGGGAAAGCTCATTGTATCCTTAATATCAATCATCCATTTTGGTGGATTTAGGTTTTCACCTTATCGACACCCAAGTTCCATTGATATTAACGGTACATGAACCGGCTCGAACATCCTTAATATCAACCATCCATTTTGGGGGATTTAGGTTTTATACCTGATCAACACCCAGGTTCCATTGATATTAAGGTTGTCTGAACGACTCAACCACGAATCACGGGTTTGTTGAGAGTCACGAGCATGGAGTCTCGGTTAAGAACCACCCAAAGGGAGTGTACTAGGGTTTAAACCTGCCAGACATGTTCTACCAGAGGTTCCCATAATCATCGTTCCATCTTTCGAATATTATCGGAGGAACGAATACTCGTATTACAAAAATATTCTCAAGAGAAACTCTTATGAGTGTAGTATCGTGTAACAATCGCATCAGAACTTACATCTGAACGACCTCCGCACTACGTCCTAAAAATAGGCCAAGACGGGTTTGGTAAACTACGGTCCTTGGCTTCTGCGGCACATGATTGAAAGAATAATGCCTAACCACAAATAACTTGTGTGACATTATTAATCCAACATGACCTCCACCAAGTGAATGGACTCGCAAGTCAACTGGCTAAGGAATACTCCACACCAGTCAACAAGACTATGCCATTCTCCTATCCTAGAGTGCACTCGAGTTCGGGTATAGAACTCATCTCACAGAGATCACCAAAGCAAACAGCAATTGTATATCAAGCAATTCAAACATTACAATCAATACAGTTATCCCAAATTGTACAAAAATATGTCATATAACAAATAACAATATAGCACACAACAAGGGTGAAAAGTAGACAATACCACCAAGGATCATTGTCCCCAGCAGAGTCGCCACTTTTCTGTAGCGGTGTATTCGTCGCTATATGATTCATTGATTAAACCATAAGCAAAGCATACAATGAATTCGAGTCGCCACCGCACTTTTATTTATCCAAAGGACTGGCTAAAAAGCGAACAAAAGCCTAAGAAGTTTTACGCGTAGAAAACTAATAAAAAGATCAGAGAGTCTGGGTAAGGGGTAAATTACGCAATGGGAAGGTGTTAGGCACCCACTACGTCCTAGGTACTCCTAGGGAGCCCTTTTCACACTTGTTGTACTAAATTGTTATTTGTTATGAAATATTTATTGTGCAAACATGAATGGGACGATGAGAAAAGAATATACAATTTTTATTATTTTTGTGTTCAAACGGATGAACCCGTTGCCTACGTACCTTCCATCAAAGGTAAGGATCAAAACACCGTAGTTCGGCTAAAAGATTTCCAAAAAAGTTAGTGGATTCAATTTTAAACACAAGCCCTAAGGTCTTACGTTATCCACGGGAGAAAACTCAACCTTATACCAACAACGAGTCCACCATGTGAGAAAAGCTTCAACTTGCTAGTGAGGGGTTAACCCTATAATAAGCAAGGAAGACTTACAATTCAATCAACTAAGGACAAATAGGTGAGATTAACATCAACCAACTAGGATAAATCAAACCCATGGCTAATGTATGAAAACTTAACAAGAATGGACAAAGCCACAAAACAATTGAATGGGTGGAATTAATTGATTATGATTATTCACAAAAGGAGGGTCAAAGTATGATTAAGATTGATTCAAAAGAAGTAATATGAAATGGAGTTTGAAAAAAAAGTCAAGGACTTGGGGTCCAGGTTTTTTTAATTTAAAAAGCATGAAGATGTTTGCACAATATTTATCTCAAGTTTTGAAAGTAATGTGTGAAAAGGTTTAGGACAAAATGGATGAATGGATGAAGATGGAGTGTAAAACTTCCTAGAAGGTTCACCTCTTGAAATCATATAGAAGATGATTCAAGTGTGTCCTTTGGAATGGGCAATGAGCAATAACAAACAAGCAAAGGAAGAAAGAAAGTCAACAAAAACGGATACCGGATGCCAATCACTGGTCTTATACCAATCTCCTAAAATAGAACTGGATATCAGAGGCCACTCTATGGACTTATACCAATCTCCTCAACAAAGAAATAAAAAATGGATACCGGATGCCAATCTATTTGGACTTATACCAATCTCCAACAAAAACAAAGCAAACACTTGGATGTCAGATGCAAATCTATCTGGGCTTACTCTAACCTCCAACATATGATCATGGGAAAACAAATGCCAAATTACATGGACTTACAATTGCATCCTCACATAACAAACAAATGCATCAAGCAAAGAGAAGATGAGTGGCCAATGAAATGGTCTTATACTCACTTCCATATCATAGGAACAATGGCCAATGAATGGTCTTATACTTGTCCTCAATGGGCAAACAACAAAGATATGTCACAAAGACAAATGAAATGATCATGCACTAATGAGCAATTAATGATGATAAATGCACAAAGCATGCAAGCAGACATGTACAAATGAACTAAGTAATCAATCAACCAAAGTCATTCAGCACACTCTATAACCAAACAATTAGGCTCATACAAAGGGTGGGCATTGAAGCCAACTGAAATAGGGTTAATGGTGCTCTTAACCTTGACATTGAGAGCCAAGGTGAAACAGATGAAAGGATATGAGGGGTGTGCCTCATGCTCTTATCCCTGGTCAGGGAGAGCTTTAAATATCAGAAGGTGTGGGAGTTCAGAAAGATGGAACTCTCTCCACAAGTTAGACTCGATAGATCTTGGGTTTTTACTCACTATGCATCAACACAAGTAGTGTGAGAAAGGTGAGTGACTCACAGGATAGTAGGAGATAGGCTACATATCTCTTTTGTCTACCAATTGCCTTATTCAAAGGTCTTTTCCTGCTTGGGACAAAAGTAAACAAGCAAAAACATCGCCTCTTAAGGAGGACTTCAGACAGTTGCCTGGCCAAGTAACAGGCCAGGTCTTCCAGACTACATGAAGAAAAAGGATTCTACCTCAATGCAAATGCTATCAAGCAAAGCAAAGCAAGTTCTTAAAAGAACTGAGCAACTAATGGTACCTGAAACCAGTCAAACAGAATCAGTATACAATTCCACTCAAAACCAATATAAGATAAGGATCAACAGTCAACACAATCAGTCAAATGTGCAATGCACAAAGCTCAAAGCATATGAGCTAAGCATCCTACAAAACAAACAAGTTAGTTCATGATAACCAATCAAACTTAATCAACTTGCATAAGTTTCCTTAAGGCATTTGCTTCTTAACCTGAAAAGCAAACTTAAACATGAGAAACAAGACCACTAGGACAAGCCTAGGGTCAAAAAGAGATAAGAAATCCAAAACAGCAAGTGAAAGATATCCAAAATCAAATTCAAACAATTAAGAAGCAAACCCAAGTGGTTCCATGTTCATATCATTCATCATTATCATTTCACAAGCAAATTAAGTCAAAGCATGTCATATAGAACCTCAAAGAAGTCAACAGAAAGATTCAACTCAAATCCAATCACAAACATTTCAATAAATTCTCAAATAATTCATGATCAAATATCATCCATAACATGATAAGCATATCAAATTTCAGCTCATTTGGATCAAGGGAAGTAGGTCAATGAAAATCAGAAAGTCAAAGCAAGTTCAAGCAAACTCATACAAAGCATCAAAACATGCACCAACTTCAATAAATCATAAAACAGTGACAACATATGATAAATGAATGGGACCAAAACCATGACAAACTTTAAGATGTCTACAAATCACATGTCAAATTTCAAGTCCATCCAATAATGCATGAGTATTTCACAAATCATATAACATCATGTGTCACAAAAGGTCAACAATTTGGTCAAACAGGGGAGAAATTATCAATCAAATAGGAAATGCCATTAATAATTCCAGAAACATTCACATGTAAACTAGACATCCACAAGTATCTTCATGCAAAAATCCAGACCAATTTGAGTTCAATAAGCATGGTAACAAAAATCAAGAGGTTGGACATGAATGGTGTGACACAAATTGTCACACCCCTATTCAAAAAATCATATCTCATCAGCCAGGAATGATAAATTCACAAACTCTACACCAAAATCACCATGAACATGTCTAGTTTAAGCACAAAAAATTTGAGAAGCATTGGATAATGTATCATCATTTCACAAGCAATTTGGCAAGACATACACAAAATGCACAACATGAACAAACCCTAGCACATTTTAAAATTCGCACATGCAAAAAATCTGGAAAAATCATCATAATAAAATAGAGATCAAGAGAAGCAATCCACAAAAAATCCCACCAAATTTGGATTAAAATTGAAGCACTTATGATTTTTGGAAGATTGGCATATCAAATGAAATAAATATTGAAATAATGAAATGATTTAAATAAATATGAAACCGGGAATGGCAATTTGGTAATATCCCGGTCCCTTAAGTGAAACGATGCGTTTCACTTAAGGAGGTGGCAAGCGCCCATTGGCTTCATGGCCCACAAACGGGAAAATCATGCAGAATAACATTTCCACGGATCAAACACAACTTCTGGGCTTGGGATTTAGGGTTTAAAGCTACAGTCATCATGTTCATCCACACGATGAACAAATTTCTCAGTTTTTGGAAACAAGTATATCATTCGAATCAGCTAACCATGCTCATCAACATTCTAACCCTGATTTTCGCTAACTCATGCTAACAAAAGAGAACTAAGCAAAAACATATTCACATATGGAACTTCATGACAACATAACTCTCAAAATACTCAACCATTTTCCACGATTCAAAGTTCAAAATAATCAGCATGGCAAGATCTTTCTAAAGCATAGCATGATTTTAAGAATGGCTAGGTTCTAAATTTTACCTAGCTTGAAGAACAGTGATGATTTGGTGGTTGTTTGGCTGTGTTGAGCTAAAACAGATGCGCAGGGAGGTTGGTATTGATGAATGGACAAGTCTTGAAAGCCCAGCTGCCTTGATTCTAGCTCAGAATTTGAACTGCCATGAGAGAAAGCTGAATGGAACAGTAATGATCTTGGCCTCACAGTCGTGATTTGATGCTTGCAATGGCTTCACAAATGTTGGTGAATGATGAAACAACCAACAGGGCACGAGTTCTTTTGAGAATTTTCAGAAAAAGTTCTAAGTGAGGAAAATGAGAGCTTGAGAGAAAATGAGATTTGATCTGGTTTGGTGAAGTGTGGCTAGGGTTTTTCCAATCAGAAATGAAGCATATATACTCTGTTTAATGTTGCTTAAGTTTGGTTAATTGAGTGGTAATGGAGATTAGCTTAAAATGAAGTGTTTTGGTAATTAATGAAATTCACTCAAATGTTGCATGTGCATGAGCTACAGTGCGAAATGGGCTTAGGAAACATCTCCCAAATGAGATTTCTGAACATTTGTAATTGGTAAAATGCATTGGAAATGGTTAATTTGAAAGTTCATTTTTCACCTCCCTCATTTTTAATTCAAGCCACTTGAAAAAGGCCATTTTGATTGGTTGATTTTTGGTGAATTGTGATGAAGGATTTGGATAGAGCACATCAAATATGACTTGTAGCAAAAAACCTCACTCAATTTGGCCAAATGGTTTGGAAGATATGCCACTTTGAAGTTCAAAATTTTTTGAGAATGATTTGATCATAACTTGCCAACCATAAATGAGAAATGAGTGTTCTTGGACTTTTTGGAAATGGGAGAACAAGATCCTCAACTTTCATGTCGGGCAAAAATTCATTTGAAGCTTGTATGATGATGTCATTTTGAGGAGAAGCACTTTCCATTTTTGGCAAATTCCAATTACAGGTCAACTTTCTATTTTTGGAAAATTCTTGTCTGACCTCCAATTCTTCACTGATGATGTTTGACATGTTATATGAGGCTTATATGGACATGAATGAGACCTCTCAAACCAATTCCCACCATCAAATCACTGATTAAATGCACAGTTGACCACAGTTGACTTCTGTTGACTTTGCTAGGGTTTTGGTTGACTGAACCATGTTCTGATGAATTCCAAGCCCCTACCACTTGATATCTTGATTCAAAATGATGTCACAACTCATATGAACTCTTGATGAGTGATCATGGTGCCCAAATTCTTCAAGAATGGCCACCATCCACTGCTCAATGAATGATTTGACTGTTTTGACCTAGCTTGCTTCATCTGCAAGTAACAAGGTTAGATGACAATATTTTTGTACCTTTGGTTAATAAACATATGAAAAGCAATGATATACAAATGCAAGACATGCTTGGTGATCAAGAATCACACTCACAAGGTAACCCACCCACTAGGAGGGAAGCTAGGGTATGCAATGATCCTTGAGGCAATGATATGGTATGTTATGATGCCATGAGGGATCTTAGGGACAAAATTGGGGTCTTACACGTAGATAACAATAACAAAAAACCCTAAAAACTTTTGAGTGGACTATTGGTTTGATCTTGGACAAATGAACTTAGAATCTAGGAAACCTTCCTATGCTAAAGGACTTGGCCAATGCCAACTTGCTGAGAAATCAAATGCTTGCAATTTGAACTTCATCTGATACATCTTTGAAGACCTCTCTAAGTTCATCTGCAACATGATCATTGTGAAGCTGTTATTTTTGAACCTGTGACTTGTGGAATTCATCTGTTGCATGGGCTATTTTGAAGAAGATCATGGAATGGATAAGCTTGGATGGGTTTATCTTTATTTGATGCCTTGCTCTTCAAGATAATATAATTGTGCATTTGTGTGTTGCTTGATTCTAAAAGTCCAAGGGAATTCTGGGTTTCTATTGACATTCTGGTCTATTGGATTGCTACCCATTTGGTCAGATCTTTTCAACTCTAAACTTTTAATTTTGTGCATAGGATAGTTTCTTCATCTTCTCCCCATTTCTTTAATTTCAAAATCTCTCCCTCCATTTTTCAAAATCTTCTTTGTGTGAACTATTTTTGTTCTAAACTTTGACCACTTTTGCAAAAAAGATAGAAACTTTGGCCTTATGCCATTGCATTTTCAAACTTCTTCTCTTAAATCAAACTTGTAAATAGACTTAACTATACTTAACTTAAACTTTCAAAAAGCCAAAAAGAACTAACTCATTCAAACCATTTTTAGGCCTTTGTGTCTTTCAAACTTAATTTTGTTAAAAGCAATGCATCCACTTTGAAATTCGTATCACGAACTACGAGGTTTTGATCCCTCATTTTTATGTTGGTACGTAGGCACAAGACCGAAGGTCTTGTCAAAAACAAAAATATAATTAATGAATTCTTTTCTCATCCCCCATTCTATTTGTTTGTAAACATCACTTTGTACAAAAATACACATGCACACAAAAAGGGCTCCCTAGGAGTACCTAGGACACTTTGGGTGCTAACACCTTCCTTCTGTGTAACCATCCCCCTTACCTATGATCTCTGACTTTTTATTAGTATTGATTTGAAAACTTCTTACTTTTGGGTTTTATTCGTACTTTTTCCCTTTTCCCTTGGAAAAAATAAAAGCGCGGTGGCGACTCTTGTTATTTGATCTCTAGCTTGTCAATAGCTTGATGATCATGAATTTCCCGCTACAGAAATTAAATGGTGAGTCTGCTGGGGAGTAGTCTCCAATGGGTTTAGCCTACTTTTTGTGTGAATATATTTGTATATATGTGATGTTTGTATATATGTATGTGTGATATAATCTGCTTGTTGTGCTTGATGATCATTGAGTGGTGAGATAAGTTCTAACTCGAACATGAGTGCAATTAAGATAGGAGGATGGTATAGTCATGTTCGACTTATGTGGAGTAGTCCTTAACAAGTTGGCTTGAGATCCATCTGCTCAGTGGAGAGTCCTTTGTATTTGGAAATGTCACATAAGTATTTGTTGTTAGGAATTACTATTTCTAATTGGGTCTGAGAAGCTGAGGACCTTAGAACATCTAACTCATCTTGACATATTTAGGACGTAGTTCGGAAACTGTTCAAGTGTAGACTTGATAATAGTTGTTACGCGATACTACACTCAGACGAGTTTCTCTTGAGAATATTATGGGTCGATGACTTAGTCATCTTAACCTGTAATATCCGATAGATGGAATTAAGACTCTGGGAACTTTTTAGAACATGATCTACAAGTTTTTATCCTTAGTTCACTCCTTTGGGATGATTCTTACCCAGACTCCATGCTCGTGACTTGCAACAAACCCTTGATTCTTGGTTGATCCAATCAAGTCTTGTCAATATCAATGGAACTTAGGTGTTGATAAGGTGTAAACCATAATCCACCAAAATGGATGATTGATCTTGACAATGATATGATTCATCCCTTGACCTTTGTTTGCCTTGTGTGTGATCCCTTATTTGTGATTGTTGCATTCATGCATTCATGCGCATCATAACATTCATCACACGAAAATTTCAAGGAACTGAGGTATTATTTGCAAATATTTTCAGACCATGGATTATGGACGAAGCAACACTAAGAAGTACAGTTTCAGATGTCCCGACTTGAAAGAGTTAAGGAAGATAGCATCTTTTGTATTAGATCCCTTGGACTTTAAACAACGTCATGGGAAGCTTCTGTCTATCTTGTCTGATGATGTGGTTGAAGGACTATTGAGTGTGCTAGTGCAGTTCTATGAACCTCTCTACCATAGTTTCACTTTCCCGGATTTTCGGCTTGTGCCTACCTTAGAGGAGTATTCTCATCTTTTGGGGATACCTATTTCTAGTAGAGTGCCTTTTAGTGGATTGGAGGAGATTCCCCGATCTAGTATTATTGCTGAAGCTCTTCACTTGAAGAAGTCTGAGATAGAGATTCATTGGGTGAAGAAAGGAGGGTTATTTGGGTTGCCATCTGTTTTCCTCATCAAGGAAGCTACTACTTTTGCTCAAGCTGGTAGTATGGATGCTTTTGAAGCTATCTTTGTGTTGGTCATCTATGGATTAGCTTTGTTCCCTAACATTAACGGTTTCGTTGATTTTAACACCATTAGACTTTTCTTGATTGAGAATCCTGTGCCTACTTTGTTGGGTGATATGTATTTCTATTTGCATCAAAGGAATTCTAAAGGTGGTGGAATGATTGTCTGTTGCATTCCTCTTCTGTACAAGTGGTTTATTTCGCACTTGCCTCAGACGCCTGCTTTTGTAGAGAACAAACAATGTCTAAGGTGGTCTCAGAGACTTATGTCTCTCACTAATGATGATATAGTTTGGTATGATCCGTCTTTAAGCAGTTTGGAGATTATTGATAGTTGTGGTAAATTCTCTAATGTGCCTCTCATTGGTACACAAGGAGGAATTAACTACAACCCTGCTTTGACTCGTTGTCAACTTGGGTTCCCCTTGAGAGACAAACCTAAAAACATGTTGTTATAAGGTATTTTCTATCAAGAGGGTAAAAATTCCCAACATTTGAAGCAGAAGATCGTACATGCTTGGCATAATGTGCATAGGAAAGGAAGATCCGAGCTTGGTCCGTGCAATTGTGTAGCTTTGGAAGCTTACACTCTTTGGGTGAAGAAGAGAGCTATGGAGTTGAAGATTCCTTATCCTTGCGAAAGACCTATGTCTATGGTTGTGGTTGAGCCATTAACTCTCCCTAACCAAGATGTGGAGGAGTTGGAAGATGCGCTCGTCAAGATGAAGCAAGAGAAGGATATGTGGGAAGAGTGTTTCCATGCTTTGAGAAAAAATCATGAAGAGTTGCAATTGGAGTCTAAGGACAAAGATGCACTTATTGAGCTACTTGAAGACCGAGTGACGAAGAGACAGAGAGAGCCAGAGGTTTCATCTTCTAGAATACCTCAACCTTCCGTTGCTTGGAAGAAGATTATTGATCAGCTTGTCCTCGAGAAGACTCAGATGAAGGCTTCTTTTGAGATCGAGATCCGTCGCATTCAAAGGAAGTACGCGCCTTCAGCCAGATCTTCTGACATTGTTGTTAGGGATCCTTAGGATGACTAGTCTCCTTTTCTCTTGTATCTTTTTCATTTGGTTTCTGAAATTGTACTCAGTGTAATCCTTCCAATTTATATAAATAAAAAGGGATTTTTGGTCATATCAAATTGTGCAATTGCCATTTAAATATTATATATTTGCAAATGATATAGTAAGTTCCTTGAAAATAAAAATAATCAAGCATTGCATTTCATGCATCATTTGCATAAGCAGGTTTTCGCCAAGCTGACTCACCGGTACAACACCCGAGCCAATCATCAGAAAATCATGGAACATTTGGAGCAAGAGAACAGATAGCTGAAGGACGAGATCGCCCGCATGACTGCCATGATTGATTCGATTCTTGCTACTCAAAACTAAGCTTCTCCAACACCTGCAACTCCTCCCGCGAGGACTGTTACTTCTGAAGTGGTTACCTCTACCGTGCCTGCTGCTACCGCCCACTTCGCGCCGAATGTGCCTGCCGGATTTCCGTGGGGAATGCCGCCCAACTTTGTGCCCGAAGGCTTTGTTCCTACATTTTCTTCCATGTCGGCATCTAGCCCGGTCATGTCCGTGCCACCTCCGTTGTGCACACTTTGCCTCGCGTAGTGGATACCATTTATCATTCCGAGCCGTCTGAGAGTCTGGACGTTTATGAGAAGATGGACAAAATGAACGATTAGTTTCTTGAGTTACGCAAGGAATTGAAGACGCTGAGAGATAAAGATCTGTTTGGGAAGAGTGTTGTTGAGTTGTGTTTGGTGCCCAATGTCAAGATCCCAATGAAGTTCAAAGTGCCTAACTTTGAAAAGCATAAGGGGAATTCTTGTCCGCTCAGTCATCTTGTGATGTATGCTCGCAAGATGTCTACTCAGACAGATAATAATCAATTTCTTATTCACTACTTCCAAGATAGTCTAACTGGTGCTGCACTCCGTTGGTACATGGGGTTGGATAGTGCAAGCATTCGCACTTTCAACGACTTGGGAGAGGCTTTTGTGAAGCAATACAAATATAATATGGACATGGCACCGGATAGAGACCAGTTGAGGTCTATGTCTCAGAAGGACAAAGAGACATTTAAAGAGTACGCGCAAAGATGGAGGGAGTTGGCTGCCTAGATCACTCTTCCTTTGGAGGAGAAAGAGATGACAAAGATCTTCTTGAAAACTCTGAGTTCACTTTATTATGAACGCATGATCGCTAGTGCCCCAGTGATTTTACTGAAATTGTAAATATGGGGATGAGACTTGAGGAAGGAGTCCGTGAGGGACGGTTGTCAAGAGATGAGGCGTCAATGAGCAAGATATATGGTAGCAACTTTGGTAAGAAGAAGGATAGTGAGACCAATGCAGTAATTAGTGGGAGGCAGAGGAGGCCTCAGATCAGAAGAAATTCACCACCCTGTCAACATCATCATCATCAAGTGTCATCAGTAATTCCGATATTTTCTAATCAACAAGCAACACCCATTCAACAACAACAACATCAACGTCAACAACAACAACCGCAACAAAGAGCGAACACCTACAACAACAACAATACCAACAACAATCATCATCAGCAGAACTTTGAGAGGAATAAGGTCTCTTTTGACCCGATTCCTATGTCGTATGCAGAGTTGTATCCCTCGCTAGTTCTCAAGAACTTAATTCAACCGAGGAACCCACCCCAGATACCAGAACCACTTCCCTGGTGGTATAAACCTAAGCTTCGATGTGCTTCTCATCAAGGTGTACCCGAAAATGAGATTGAAAATTGCTACCCATTGAAGTATGAGGTTCAAAAGCTTATGAAGAGTGGTATGATGTCCTTTGAGGACCGCGCGCCTAATGTGAAAGCAAACCCTCTGCCCGCTCATGGGAACTCTTTAGTGAATATGGTGGACGTTTGGCCTGGAGAATTCAAAGTTTTTGACGTCCGGTTTATCCAAAGATCCTCGGTGCAGATGCATAAGGATATTTGTATGGTGAGTGACTGTGAACATGACCATGATGATTGTGTTGTTTGAGTGTGAACCCAAGAGGGTGTGATGTAGCGAAAAGGTACATCCAACGTATGATGGATGAAGACATGATCCAAATTGTCCAATCTCGTCATGTAGATGACGACGTCAATGTCATAGTCCCCGTTTTCAAACAAAAAGAGCGGTTGATAATATAATATGATAGCAGCAATAATAAGAATGTCAGTCAAAGATCAGTATTGTCGTTGGTAATACGGTTAGCGGGCCCAGTCCCGTATTCATCTGATAAGCCTGTACCATACCAGTACAATGCTACAATGATAAAGAATGGTCAAGCGGTCTCGTTACCTACGACTAGTTAAGTAGTGAGCATTGCTGATGTAACGAAGGTGACCCGCAGTGGTCGAGTGTTTGGGCCGGTGTTCCCAGAAAGTACAGAGGAAACGATTGTTGGTAAGAAAGTGGAGGTGCCTAATGTAGATCCGATTGGTTGTTCAAAAGGTAAGTCTGGTGAATCCAGCAACTTGAAAATGAATGATGATGATGAGGTACTCCGATTAATAAAGAGGAGCGAATTTAATGTGGTTGAGCAGCTGCTCCAGACTCCCTCAAAAATCTCAGTGTTGTCTCTGCTTTTGAATTCCGAAGCACACAGAGAAGCACTACAGAGAGTTCTTGAACAAGCATACGTAGAGCATGATGTTACTGTGGATCAGTTTGATCACATCGTGGATAACATCACTTCATGCAATAATCTGAGCTTCTGCGACGAAGAACTCCCTGGGGACGGAAGAAATCATAACCTGGCTTTGCATATTTCAATGAATTGTAAGGAAGATGCTTTGTCAAACGTGCTTGTTGACACCGGTTCGTCACTGTATGTGCTTCCGAAGTCAACTTTGTCAAAGCTATCTTACCAAGGAGCGCCTATGAGGTATAGTGGTGTAATCGTCAAAGCCTTTGATGGTTCGGGCAAGACAGTCATTGGTGAAGTGGACCTTCCAGTCAAGATAGGTCCGACTGATTTTCAGATTACTTTTTAAGTAATGGATATCCACCCGGCCTACAGCTGTTTATTGGGAAGACCATGGATTCATGAGGCAGGGGTTGTTACCTCCACTCTGCATCAGAAATTGAAATTTGTCAAGAATGGAAAGCTTGTGATTATTGGAGGAGAGAAGGGGTTGTTGGTTAGCGATCTGTCATCTTTCTCGTATGTAGAAGCTGAGGATGGGGTTGGAATTCCGTTCCAAGCCTTGTCTATTGCTGCTGAGAAGAGAGTTGGGGCACCTATGTCCTCGTTGAAAGATGCTCAAAAGAATGTAGAAGAAGGTACTGTTGACCAGTGGGGGCGCATGGTAGAGGTCTAGACAACAAAGACAGAACTGCTTTGGGGTACCAGAAAGGCTCATCAACTGCTAGAACTGAAGATATGCAAATTAGCTTCCGTAGCGGAGGGTTCATTCATGGCAATGAACAACACTTAGCTGTTGTGCTAGAGGATAGTGAAGAGGAAGACTGGACCAACTTTGTAACGCATGGAAAGACATGCAACAATTGGACTGCTGTTGATATTCCAGTTATTTTGCATCGATCTAAGTAATGGCTTTTATATTTTAAAATCCTTCTCTTATGCCTAAGGGAGAAGTGAACATTGTTTGGGCATTTTAAATTGATCATCAATAAAATTAATTCTATTCATCCACATCTTTGATGTTTATTTTTACTTTTTGCTTTATTCTGAAAATGGTAATCACAAAAAACGTAAATAAACAATATTATTGTCCATCTACATAATATTTTATCACAAATTCACTTCTCTAAAATCAAAATATCAAATCATTCTGCAGGTTGGTTCCTAACCCCATTGAATACAATGATCCTTCTCCTTCTCCAAATTTTGATTTCCCTGTGTTTGAGGCCAAGGAGGAAAGATATGTAGAAGTGAGTGATGAATTGTCTCGTCTTCTTAAGCAAGATGAAAAGATTATTCAGCCGTTTGAAGAGCAGATTGAGCTCGCCAACTTGGGTTCTTAAGATGATGTGAAGGAAGTCAAGATTGGGTCTTGTGTCCAGATGCTAAGGGGTTGATTGATCTTATTCGAGAGTATTCAGATGTGTTTGCTTGGTCCTATCAAGATATGCCTGGGTTGGATTGTAAGATTGTGGAGCATAGATTGCCGTTGAAGCCAGAATGCCCGCCAGTCAAGCAGAAGTTGAGAAGAACGCATCCTGATATGGCTGTAAAGATCAAAGAGGAAGTGCAGAAGCAGATTGACATCGATTTCCTTGTGACCGCTGAGTGTCCGCAATGGGTGACCAATATTATGCCTGTGCCGAAGAAAGATGGAAAAGTCCACATGTGTGTTGACTATAGAGATTTGAATAAAGCCAGTTGATCGGTGAATTCGCAAGTGCACGAATCGCGTCAAAGTAATATAAAAGAATATCATTCCCATAGAGACCAAATCGTCAATCTATCGATTACTATCGTTACAGTGTTTATCTAAGGAGGTATAAAAGAGATATTGATGTTGCAAAATAAAGGTAAATAATAAATGCAGGTAAAGAAAGGTTGAATGTATTTCACGCCAGTTAAGTGATGTTTCGATTGTCTAAATAGAACTACTTATGAGGCAATATTTTCTACTCTTGAAAAGAATCCATTTAACAAGAACTGTTGCTTTCGCGTATTCAGAATAGAGTTTACCCTTAAATTAAGGCCTTTTATTCTCACTTATAAAAGGTGTGTAGAAGGCTAAAGTAGTAAACTTATTTTTAAGAAATAAGACTCATAAACTTAGTTGAAAAGTGATTTTGATTTGGAAAGTTTTACCAAAGGGGTTTCCTGATTTTAAATCTATTAACGTGTCCGAAAACAGTTTCAAAAATAGTTTTTCCTTAAAGTGATAAAAATTCCTAGTTAACTAAGCCAGGGTGCTTTCGCACTCCTTGAATAGTTAAAACTAACCATGTTTGTTTCAGAAAACTCAAGTTAAAAATCAAAACAACCTTTAAAGTATTTCTACAAATTCAATATGTGAAACATCTCTTTAACCGCGATCCTTACATTCTAACCTTTAAAAAATTTAGCCAGACATGGTAATTTCAACAAACACAACGATATTGATCATGATGAAAAGTTGTTTTAGGATGTGAGACGTAAGGTACGAGTAAAGCGTGGAGAGAAAGTAAATAAAAATAAAGCGAGACGGAAAATAAATAAAGGAAAGCGAGACGGAAAATAAATAAAGTAAAGCGAGACGGAAAATAAATAAAGTAAAGCGTAGGCAGAAAGTAAATAAAGTAAAGCGAGACGAGTAAATAAATAAAACAAAGTGATAAAATAAGAACCTTGCCTCAAACGGAGGCTTTAATTCTGGTACAAGGAAAATAAACCTCCGACTCTGAAGATAAAGACGACAACAACTCGAAGTGACCCAACTCAATCTCACTAAAGTGCGATAACCCCCCGATGTGACGGATTACCGCTTTTATAGATGAATAATATAGGCTTAGTGTTGTAAATTAAGTTGGATGATTTGAAAATGAAATGGAACGAACTATTTATAGAGGATTTCAGCAGCTTGGAAAGACCATGGTTCCCTCCAACTTCTCCTTAATGGGAACGTGGAATACAAAGGTGGCGCCCACCATCCCTCCATGGTTACCTCCTGGTTGAGGGCTGATGAGTCATGGCTTCTCCTATGGCGGCCGCCATGTGCAACACCATGTGTACAATATTCGCCAAAAAACCCTAATTTTAGGTCTTTTTGCTTCGTTTCTTCTAAAAGGGTCTAAAAGAGCTAAATATCTGAAAACAACATAAAAGAGAGCATAAAACAAACAAAATGATAATAAAGTCCTAATAAACATATGAAATCCGAGTCAAAAATACGATGTAATTCAGTGTGATCAAATTCTCCCACACTTAAACTTTTGCTTGTCCTCAAGCAAAACTCTTTATAGTTTATGCAAGAAAAACAATATCAACTAGAGTTAATTCAAGGCAAAAAGACTAATGAGTTCATTCAAGGAATGTATCGATAGGTACTAATTGTCGCAACCAGGCGAAAAAAAACAACAGGTGAAGAAAAAGAAATAGAGAGTCGCCACCGTTCGTTATTTATCCCAAAGGAGGGAAAGGAAACGATCGAAGAAAACTTGAAGAGAAGGAAAAGACAAGGTCTCGCAACCAAATCTTGGGTTCGGGAGTCGATTATCCGAAGGGAAGGTATTAGCACCCCTACACATCCGTAGTACTCTACGGGATCCACTCTTGTTGTTCTCGTCTAAAGGGTGTAGGAATATCTAATGTACTATTTACTAAAAAGGAAAGTTAAAAGAAAATGACTCGCAAAGATGTCGCATCCATTGCCTACATATCTCATCTGAGTATGAGAATCAGAGTCTTTGTAGCTCGGCTACCTATGGGTTAAAGAGAAGTACGCTCGCTAAGACATCGCGTCTTATGCCTACGTATCTCATCTGGAATGAGAATCAGAGCAAAACGTAGTTCAGCTAACTACGGGAACAAAGGTCTCGATTGCAACTAGGGCAAGAGAAAGGGAAGGTCTCGATCGCAACGAGGGCGAGAGAAAAGAATCGCAACAAGGGCGAAAGCAAGCAAGGATTAGTTGTTAGTCGTCAGTCAAACTCGGTAAGACATCGCGTCTCGTGCCTACGTATCTCATCTAAACATGAGAATCAGAGTTGTCGTAGTTTGACTAACTACGGGTTAAGGATTGCCATCTGAGCATGGACTTACAAAAGAGGACACCAGCTGTGTCAAAGGAAAATGGGCAATGTGTTCAACGTCCTAGCAGTAGGTGTCGCAGCTCGCTGAATCGAGTCTTAGGCAGTTACCTCTTTGCAATAGAACGGACTGACATGCCACAAGATCGGAGACGCACGGAAGGTCTAAAAATGGGGAAGCTCTGCCCTAGAGTCGTCATGCAATGTGGACCTATGTGTTAGGATTTACAAAGGGGAACATCTACCTAATGTTAGCATGCAAAGAATAAGGGAATTCTACCTATGTGAACATACAAATGGTTCTACCTAATGGGTGCTACCTGAACGGAACAAGAGTCGACGGATGGAGCAAGGAGAGGAACCAAGGATAAGGGTAGATGGCGATGCCAGAGGCAATCGACTTACATGAGATAGACGGCGATGCATGAAGCAATCAACTTACAAAATGATGGATGAATACGTGCTGGTTCTGTTAAGTTTTGAAAATGATTACTCGACGTTGGATCGAGCTTTTGATCTTGTTTTGAAATGATTATCGAATGTTCATTTTAATTCTTGTATTAACAGATGAATAAAGAATGAAAGAATAAATATTATACACTTCATGGGAGAGGGGTACATTTGTTATGAATGGGGATGATTCATGGAAATTAAACAATAAGAATATATGCCTCATACATCATACAAGTAGGCAACAGTTATCAATCAATAAGAATATAGGCCTCAATCACCATACAAGTAGGCAACAATTATCAATCAAATCAGATAAGAAAACAAGTATGTAATTAAACCAAAGAATCAAAGAATGAAATAATGGAGCATTAAACAATGCATGGGAGGTATGAACATGTTAAACAATCAAGCAATAGTAAGCATGGATGAAAGAAACAAGTATAACAAATGACAGATGAATCAGGCAGATGAAAAGGTGCACACAAGGGGTCCACTGAAATAATTAAATCAAGAAATGAGGTAAGGATCAAATAAAATCAATATAAAAGGCCTATATTACATGGCATATGAGATGAACAAGGGAGGATCAAAAGATCTCTTCAATTTCCATAAGCAACCCCTAAGTCAAACATCGATCTTAAAGAAGTCAACTGAAAATTCAAGTCAACTTAAAAAATATCAAATAAATAGCAAATTAATCAAGAAAATTATGAGAAATTAAACTAAATGAGGAGGGGTCAGGACATCATCATCCTACAAAAACATTTCAAAAATAATGAAAATGTGTGTTAAAATGGACCATTTAGAATAAATAATTAAAATAAAATATTAACATTAAATAAATATGAAAATAAGAATTAAATAAAATTAAATAAGACATTAAGAAATATGAAAAATATTTTTGGGTATTTTTATGAATAAAGAAAATATTTTTTATTAGTTAAAATCAAAATAGAATAAAAAATAAGAATTAAAAAGAAAATGAAAGTGGGAATGGACTAGTGCTAATGGGCCAGGCGTGGGGGTGTGGAAAGTGAAAAGCGCAGGGCCCAGTCCAAAACGCGCTTAAGCTAGGCGTGACAACTAAAATGAACATTTTAATTTAAAAAATTATGTGACATTTCATCAATTGGGCAAAGGTACTTAAGTGACTACAAGACAAAAACGGCTGGACGATCATGATTAAAACACACGCTTCGGATCTAAGGGCTATTAAGGTTCCACATCATCGTCTTCTTCATGAAGACAAAACCTAGTTCCATGCACAAGGAAATGCAGCCCATGCAGTGAGTTTTTCCGAACTTCCACTCAAGATTACAACCACCATAGGGCACCAAACGACATGAAATAAAAACCAAAACTCAAGTACAAAATATGTAGATTAACATGGTGACATGTTTTAGTAAAAATGATGGCTTAATCATGGAGAAACGTTGACCACAAGATGTCAACATGGACACGGGCAAAGGCAATAACTCAACAGCACAAATAAATATCAATAACACAAGCATATGGTTGGCGTGGTAATGATGATCAGCATGGTAAGCAAGCATAAAAATAGCATGGTGCAAGCATGATATATCAATGGATGGCTATGGAAAATGGACAAAAATGTTACCTAGTGGAAGCTTGATGAAAACAGATCCCTAATGCTCCTGCCTTGCCTTGCTCGAAAATTCACCCATGCCTCTTAGGTTTAGGGTTTGCATCTTTTAAATATGTAGGTCAAATAATCTTAATGGGCTTAGAAATCCACAATGTCCATAAGAAAAATAATGCAAAGTGGCGTGTATTAGGGCATGTGGAATGTTTCTTATTTGGCAAAGTTTAAATGAATGGACATATTGCTGTAAGGCCTGAAATGAGGTAGCAAAACGTGGGCTGGTTTGTAGCATGGCTTGGCAAGCAAGAAATTCATTTCAAAGTGATGACTTTGAGGCCATGTAACTTGATGATCAAGTCACCAAATGATGAAATAATGCAAACAGTAGCAAGACCTCATGGAGCATAGCATCTTTCATGTTGAGCACAAGTTTAAATTATGAATGGAAGAAGGTGAAAAATGGCCCTCAAGATCGTGTTTCACCATGCAAAACTGGTTGGGCCAGTTTGGCCTAAAATCTGCCTAGAAAATCAAGTCATGGTGCCCACTTTAGGTGAATGTATCTCTCAAACCATTAATCCAAATGAGATGATTCCAAAAGGATGTGAAAGAGGACATGGCAAGGTATAATTGTTGTGAAGAAAGCATTTTCAAATAATGCCTTGAAGTGCAAGAAAATTGGCCAAGAAGTCTTGACAAACTTTGAAGATTTTTGGACTTAGAAGTTTTTCTAAGTGTCCTAAAAAATATGTCTCACTTTGACTAAGCATAACTTTCTCAATTTTGATCCAAATGGAGCAAACTTTATATCTCTAGAAAGCTTGGAACAAGAAGAACAACTTTCATGTTGGAGAAAGTTTCAAATGGAGCTTTTATCTTAATAGAAAATGGGCTTAAAGTGAGTGCAACAATCATGAAAACTTGCCCTAAATGGAAAGTCAACCATTTCCAAATTAAGTAACTTTTCTAATTCCTGATTAAATGATGAATCCAAGATCTAACCTTTATCAAATTTCACATGTAAGCTCCCCTAGGAATGGATTTTGAGATTCCACTCTCAAAATGTCAGGAGTTGACTTTTCTGGCCCCACAGTTGACTTTTCCCATGCTGTCGGATTCCCGATTCCAGTAATCAATTGAAGCACCTCTGGCTCAAATAAAAAGCTGATTTTTTGTATGTAGACCCTTGTGGACATATGGAGGACCATGGAAAAGAGTTTCATCAAAAGAATAAGAAATAAACTGATTTTATACCAAACCCTAATTTTAAGGCAAAATTGATCGGGAACTGATTGCACTGCTTGCCAATGGATCTTTCTGAGATAATTGTGAGTCTTCCTAGGCCAAGATGCCTCTCCAATCATGACATGGATGAGCCCCTCTACTTCCAACCAGACATTGCCTGTTGCAGGTAGCCATGAAACCCTAATTTCCTGATTAAATCCAGATGAACAGTCTGATAGCTCTGAATCCTTCACTGATGAACTGAGGACCACAATAAGATACCTGGAGACCCCTGAGACCCTTAAGACTTGTATATTTAGAGAATGAAGTCCAATTCTCAATCTTGCTTTGTGTGGGCTCCTTCTGTTAAGGAGTGATCAATCAAAACCTGATTTCCAAGTCACTAATGCAGTATGCAATGAGTATGACCTAGTATGATGTCAATGAAGTGTGAAACATAATCTCATGCTTCCAAGAAAAATGAAGGGTAAATTTTGGGGTATTACAGCTGCCCCTATTCAATCAACTGGAGACCCAAAATGAAGATAGCAACGACTTTCACACTTTTGAGGTATCAAGGGATTGAATACGATAAAAGCCCGAAAATTTACAGTAAAGTAGGAAAGTGAAAAAAGAAGTAATAATGCCTGTCAGAATCGGCAGACAGGTGGTCTTGAAAAAAGAATCCGTCTGGTACGGTGAGAGTCGGTCTGAACACTGAAAAAGGAGTGTTATCCTGAATGCCAAAATAAATGGTAACATAGAAATAACCATGGCCTGAATGCCGCTCATCAATCTAAATACTGGAAATGACTTCGATCTGAGAATCGGAAGATATGAGATTATCAAACATTTGTCTGAACACCAGGAAACTGGCCTGAGCACCACTTCGGTCTGAATACCGGAACACTAGCCTGAATGCCACAAGTTGCATCGACCTGAACGTCAGAAACTTCTTCGATCTGAAAATCGGAAAACTGGCCTGAATGCCACTTCGGTCTGAATACCGGAAACTGGCCTGAATGCCATAAGTTGCATCGACCTGAACGCCAGAAACTTCTTCGATCTGAACATCGGGAAACTGGCCTCAATGCCACTTCGGTATGAATACCGGAAACTGGCCTGAATGCCACAAGTTGCGTCGACCTTAACGTCGAAAACTTCTTCAATCTGAACATCGGAAAATTGGCCTGAATGCCACTTCGGTATGAATACCGGAAAACTAGCCTGAATGCCACTTCGGTCTGAATACCGGAAAACTGGCCTGAATGCCACTTCAGTCTGAATACTGGAAATTTTCATGCCTGTCAGTATTGGCAGAAATAGGGAAAATGATAATTGAGGCGGCGCGTGGGCCAACGACCCCTGCTGGGAATAATAAGGGATAAGTCATGAACAAACTCTCAGTCTGAGTACTGGAAACAAACTTTTGGCTTATCACTTAGGATACCGAGAATGTTTTATGCTTTACATGCGTATATTTGAATTTTTCGATGGCGTAATGCCCCATGAAAATGGAAATGCTACGCGATTTGGGAGGATGCAATGCGATATGATTCTACATGCAGGGACGCGAAATGCTAGGCTAGAGAGAATGCCAAGTCGAGGCAAAGAAATCTGCTGGGGAGATGATCACGATCTTCTGGACCCTGGCAATGCTGTTGGAGATACACATCACAATGAACTCTGTGGGGAAATGACCGGCCACGCGGTGTTCTGGCAATAACAAAATACCGAGACTCTGACTGGGGAGAGAATGACATTGAAAGCTTGCTGCTGAGGAAAGCGACGGTGGTTCTGGCAACCATAATCTACGAGAGAGAAGACCCAGCAGGGGGAGAAAACACCGATACAATACCAAGATTCTACTTCAAGGGAAGAGACCACGGATCTAGCGTCGAGATCATCGATCTGGCATCGAACTCTGAGGAGCAACTGCTTCTGCTGGGAAGATACAGTCTGGCACTGTCAACTCCGTCGGGGAGATACAGTTTGGCACTGTCGACTCTACTGGGGAGTGTATAATCTGAAACAAATGTTTGGGGAGAGTACAGTAGTGAGAAACTGCTGGGGATTGAAGAATCCAAGGTTTGGACCAACTTTGCAGGGATAAGATACCAAATTCCAACTGTTGAAGAAAAAAACATCCGCGATCATTTGCTGGGAACCTTAAGAAAAATGCCCCGAGTGTACCTGTTCTGAATAGATGATTCAAAGCACTTAAAATTTACATCAATTTTAAATGTTTATTAAGCATGTACCTGTAAAGCTCTTATGTTTCATGATGCAATGTTTATCAAAAATTCGGACGTCATTTTTGCAAACAAAACAGTAAAATGAAAATGGACACAGAGATATACTGAATAACATGATTTTATTGATTGAATGGCCTCTGAATAGGCATTTACATCAGGAAGCAATCCCTGGAAAGAAGTAATTGCACAAAAGATAAAAACAGAAATTAATCTAATGGCAATGTGAACTGAATTTCTATCGGGTTCCAATTCTGCTATGACTCGCTCGTCTTCAAGATCCTCCAAATGATCAGCTTTCTGAAAAAAGTGATTGGACTGTTTCCTATCCTTCGGAAGTTTCCAGTTATCGATACGAGATGGGATTCAGAACTGCTCAGAACGCAGTCATTCGCTTAATCCCTAACTTTTGCCTAGATCGCCCTTTCGGGTTTTCAATCCATCGGGATACCCATTTTTGCTTAAGTTGCCTTTTCAGGTTTTCAACTTACCGGGTGTACAATCTTTTCATTTTTAATCCCTAACTTTTGCCCGAACCTTTTTCATTTTCTTAGTTCGCCGGGATGCCCATTTTTGCCTGGACTATTCTTTTTATTGTCCAGCGCGTCTATTTTATGCGAAGTATTTCTTAACTGCGTTTGAGTTCACAGGGGAAGTCAAGTCTTCACCATCCATAGTTGTAAGCATTAAGGCTCCACCATCAAAAATCTTAGTGACAATATATGGTCCATCATAGTTAGGAGTCCACTTGCCCCTGTAGTCTGTCTGAGGAGGAAGGATCCTTTTCAAAACCAAATCTCCGACTTGGAAGCATCGAGGACGCACTTTCTGATCAAAAGCTTTCTTCATCCGACTTTGATACAACTGCCCATGACAAATGGCTGCCATTCGCTTCTCTTTAATAAGACTCAACTCATTGAACCTTGTCTGAATCCATTCAGCTTTGTCTAACTTGACATCCAGCAGGACTCTTAGAGAAGGAATCTCCACTTTAACAGGTAGGACTACTTCCATACCATACACATGTGAGTAAGGGGTTGCCCCGGTCGATGTACGTACTGAAGTACGGTACCCATGCAAGGCGAAGGGTAGCATCTCATGCCAATCTCTGTACGTAACGACCATCTTCTGCACGATCTTCTTTGTGTTCTTATTTGCTGCCTCAACAACACCGTTCATCTTAGGACGATAAGAGGAAGAATTGTGATGCTAAATGTTGAAGTTCTTGCACAACTCCTTCATCGTTTTGTTATTGAGATTAGAACCATTATCAGTAATGATTCTTTCGAGAATCCCATAACGACAAATGATTTATTTCTTGATGAATCTGGCAACCACATGTGTGGTGACCTTCGCAAATGACGCTGCTTCGACCCACTTGGTGAAATAGTCGATAGCAACAAGGATGAAGCGATGCCCATTGGAGGCAGTCGGCTCAATCTTTCCAATCATATCAATGCCCCAGATAGCAAACGGCCACGGCGAAGACATCACATTCAGAGGATTTGGCGGCACATGCACCTTATCAGTATAAATTTGGCATTTATGACACTTCCGAGCATATTTGAAACAATCAGATTCCATGGTCATCCAGTAATAACCCGCTCTCAACAATTTCTTAGCCATTGCATGTCCGCCGGCATGAGTACCAAAGGCCCCTTCATGAACTTCCTGCATTAACATGTCTGCTTCGTGTCTATCCACGCATCTGAGCAAAACCATGTCGAAGTTCCTCTTATACAGCACGTCGTCTTTGTTCAAGAAGAAACTGCCTGCCATTCTTCTCAAAGTCTTTCTATCACTGTTGGATGCCCCTGCAGGGTACTCTTGATTCTTCAGAAAGCACTTGAAGTCGTGATACCAGGGCTTGTCATCAACTACCAGTTTAGCAGCAAACACATACGCGGCCCTATCAAGGCGCATAACGTCGATCCTGGGAGCATAGTTCCACCGAATCACTTTGATCATGGAGGATAGAGTAGCAAGAGCATCTGCCATCTGGTTATCATCACGAGGTATATGATACATCTTAACTGTTATGAAGAAAGTCAACAGTCTTCTCGTGTAATCTCTGTAGGGGACCAGATTAGGCTAGAGAGTATTCCAATCACCATTCACTTGATTGATCACTAGAGCTGAATCTTCGTAGATGTCCAGAGTCTTGATTCTCAAATCAATGGCTTGCTCAATACCCAAGATACAAGCTTCATACTCAGCTTCATTATTGGTGCACTCAAAGGTCAGACGAGCGGTGAAAGGCATGTGGGCACCCTTCGGAGTGGTAAGGACAGCACCAATTCCACTTCCTTTGGCATTGACGGCCCCATCAAACATTAAGGTCCACTTTTCATCTGGATAAGGTCCCTCCTCAACAACTGGCTCTTCGCAGTCTTTCATCCTGAGGAACATGATGTCTTCATCCGGAAAGTCAAACTTCATCGGCTCATAATCATCAATCAGCTGCTAGCAAGATAGTCTGACAGAATACTCCCTTTGATGGCTTTCTGGGATGTATACTGGATGTCGTACTCTATTAGTACCATTTGCCAACGAGCAACCCTTCCGGTGAAAGTTGGCTTCTCAAATATATACTTGACTGGATCCATTTTGGAGATCAGTAAGGTTGTGTGAGTCAGCATGTATTGTCTCAATCACTTAGCAGCCCATGCAAGTGCACCACATGTCTTTTCAAGCATTGAGTATCTCGACTCGCAATCTGTGAATTTTTTACTCAGGTAGTAGATGGCATGCTCTTTCCTACCTGTCTCGTCGTGTTGATTGAGAACAACCCATGGAATTATCAAGTACTGTCAAATACATAATCAGCGGTCTCCCTGGGACTGGAGGCATAAGGATTGGAGGATTCTGTAAATACTCTTTTATTTTCATAGAAGCCCTTTGGCAATCATCATTCCACCTGACAACCTGATCTTTTCTCAACAATTTGAATATTGGCTCACACGTGGCTGTTAGGTGAGAGATGAACCTTGCAATGTAGTTCAACCTTCCTAAGAAACCACAGACTTGTTTTTCTGTTCTTGGCTCAGGCATTTCTTGTATTGCTTTTACTTTGGCAGGATCCACCTCAATCCCTTTTTCGCTAACAATAAAACACAACAGTTTTCCAGATCTCACCCCGAAAGTACACTTGTTCGGATTAAGCCTCATCTTGAATTTCCTCAAACGCTCAAACAGTTTCTGCAAATTCACCGAATGTTATTCTTCCGTCTGAGATTTGGCAATCATATCATCAACATAAACCTCGATTTCATGATGAATCATATCATGGAAAAGAGTCACCATAGCTCGTTGATATGTTGCCCCAGCATTTTTCAGACCAAACGGCATCACCTTGTAGCTGAAGGTGCCCCATGGGGTTATGAAAGTTGTCTTCTCCATGTCTTTTGGTGCCATCTTAATTTGATTATAGCCAGAAAAGCCATCCATAAAGGAGAATACCGAGAACTGAGCCGTATTATCCACCAAAACGTCGATGTGAGGTAATGGGAAATCATCTTTAGGACTAGCTCTGTTCAGATCCCGGTAGTCAACACACATCCGTACCTTTCCATCCTTCTTAGGTAGTGGAACGATATTTTCAACCCATGGAGGATAATTTATAACTGCTAGAAACCCTGCATCCAACTGTTTTTGCACTTCTTCCTTTATCTTGACAGCCATCTCTGGTCTTATTCTTCTAAGCTTCTGTTTGACCGGAGGACAATCCTCTTTGAGAGGAAAATGGTGTACCACAATGTCTGTGTCAAGCCCTGGCATGTCCTGATAAGACCAAGCGAAGATGTCAACATACTCTTGCAGCAATTCAATCAACCCCTTCTTCACATTACCTTCCAATGCAACCCCTATCTTGATTTCTCTCTTGGGGTCCTCGGTGCCGAGATTAATCAATTCAATAGACTCTTGATGCAGTTGAATGACCCTTTCCTCTTGTTTTAACAACCTGGCAAGTTCTTCAGAAAGTTCACAATCTTCACCACCCTCTTCTTCAGCTTGAAAGATTGGATTTTCAAAGTCGAAGCGAGCCATAGCAGAATTGTTATCAATAGGATCCGGTGACGTGCATCTGCATGAGTGATGGTAAATGCTTATGAGTGTGAACAAGGAGTGAAAACTAAACAAAATGTTGCCAAATATATATATTTTTTATTTTTGAAAACTGCAAAAATAGAAAGACAGTGAACAAAATATTTGAATGCAAAAAGACGTCCCTTATTTAGGATAAAAAATACAGGTATCCACATAGATGAGCCCTCCAATGAGTCATTATGCCCTGGGCGGACCGTAAGACTTGGATATGCACAAACAAACAAAGAAAATTAGTCTTCAAGAAGAGTGACTTGGATAATCTCTTCAGAAGACCAATTGCGGAGAACTTCACCCGGGACCCTTGGACGCACCCAGTTGTCAATGTCGCAATCATTATCCCCATCTTCTTTGTTGATTGCAGAGATCTGGCTGTACTGAATGATGCCAGCACTAGAGAAAGTAATCGGCCCCTGATGAGTCTGAGGCGTTGAAGTTGTAGAAGTCAATGCTGGCTGATACCCAACCCCAAACTTATCTTCCTTCATAGGTAAATCCAATAGACGTCCCCAACCGGGAGCAACACCTGAATTTACCAAGGCTTGTGCCTGCATGAAGGACAAAATAGAGGCACCTGCTTCAACCTCTTCCACTGGAGCTGCATCCTTGACTAGAACTGCCTCAAAGGCCTGACACAGGGTCTCATGAATCTCACCTTCTACCTCTACATACTTGAATGTAGACAGGTGACTGACCATAATATCCTCGTCACCAAAGACAGTGATAATTCTTCCGTTGACCGGGAACTTGATCTTCTGATGCAAGGTTGAGGAGACTGCCCCAGCATTGTGGATCTAAGGACGACCCAGCAAGCAGTTATACGAAGGATTGATATCCATCACATAGAAGACGATATTGAAGGTTTGTGATCCAATCTGAATTGGCAATTCTACCTCTCCGAACACCACCTCTTAGAACCATCGAAGGCTCTCACCACAAGATCGGAAGGTTTCAAGATGAAACCTTCTACATCTAATCTTGACAGGGCTCTCTTGGGTAGCACATTGAGAGAGGAACTTGTATCCACCAGAACATGGGATATCACAGTGTCTTTACACTCCATCGAAATGTGCAAAGCCTTGTTATGATCGCGTCCAGTTGGCCTTAATTCAGAATCAGTAAAACCCAGCCCGTTGCTTGCATGAACATTTGCAACGATCCCTTCTAGTTGGTTCACTAAGATCTCCTGAGGCACATATGCAGCATTAACGACCTTTAGAAGTGCCTCCCTGTGTGCCTCCGGACACAGCAGAAGTGAGAGAATAGATATCTTGGACGGCGTCTGAATCAACTGATCGACTACCTTTTAGTCGCTTTTCTTTATGATTCTCAAAAGCTCGTCCACATCCTTCGCGAAAGCAGGCTCAGAGCCAGCCTGTGGTGCAGAGGTACCCTCATTCACAACTTGCTTGCCTTTGGCCTTTGCCGCGGCATCAACACTATCAGTTTGGGTAGCGGGTGGTTAGAACAGTCTACCACATCTGGTGAATTGCCCGATTCCACCAACATTGTCCACTGCAAGATCTTTTATCTCAACTCTAGGTTCAGACCTCTGATCCTGCACCTCTTCTACTTTCAGTGGCCGCCCCACTCCATGGTCATGCGCGTACACACTCCCCCCGTAATGCCACGGAATGGCCTTTTCGCTGGTGAAAGGTAAAGGACCAGGGGTCGTGATGGCCATAGTGGATTGATGTCGTCGCACTGGTGATACCGGTTGCTCTTCTGGCACACTGACCTGAGCGGTCGGGTAAAAAATTGTGATAGTGGCAACGTCACCGTCATACTCAGAAATCTTATTTGTCGAAGTACAAACATCCGAAACATCGGAATCAAGTTCAACAAGTACATCAGAATCAAGCACAATGTTTGGAATATCAGCAACAACATCAGAAGAATTATTTACATCATTGGGAATTACAAAATCAGCAGGAACAACATTTGTAAATTCTTCAACATCTTCAGTAAAGAGAGGATCAACATATGCATTCTCAACAACCCCTTCAACAACCCCTTCAACAGACTTTTGGGCAGATAGGTCTTCAGCTTGAAGGACACCATCGTCAAGCAAGGCCTGGATACCCTGCTGCAGCTTCACACAACCCCTACTCTGGGCAATACAACCCAAATAACCGCTTCCACAACCGGGGAAAACATCTGCCTTTAGCAAGTATTCTTTGATTTCTACCAGCGGAGTCTTCAGTTTCAACACCTCCTTGACTAATTTGACTTCTCCTTCAACCATGTTGACATTTTCCCTAGCATGCTGCGGCATGGGATTGTTGACAACACTGGGAGCCGGCGCAAAGTTAATGGCCTTTGAATCAATGAGGTCCAGAACTACGTGCTTAAAAGCTTTGCAGTTCTCAATAGTGTGGCCAGGTGCCCCAGAATGGAAATCACACCTAGCATTGGCGTCATAATCCACTGGAAGCCTGCCAATAGGAGGAGCCAAAGTGCGTAACTGCACAAGTTACAACTGCTGAAGGTTGGGAAACAACTGGGCGTACGACATCAGGAGAGGGTCGAAACGCCTATCCATCATCCTCTGTCTCTGTTGATAAGCAGGTCTGTTACCCTGTTATTGTTGGTATTGATTTTGTTGACGCTGAGGTTGTTGTTGTTGCACTGGTGCTGCAGCCGGAATGGTCACCGCTGCAACATAGGGTTGTTGATGGTAATTCTGAAAACTGCTCCTTCGGTTACCTCTGCTCTGATATGAACACACAACATTTGCATCCCCTTCTCTCCTCTTTTGTCCTCCTAAGAATGGCTTCTTAGACCCCGAAGATGATCCAACCCCATTTTGGATCTTCACGTCTTTGTAAGACCCCAATTTTGTCCCTAAGATCCCCCATGGCATCATAACATTGCATTTGCATAGCCTCAAGGATCATAAGCATCTTGGTTCCCTTTGCCTTTGGGTGAGACTCCTTGTGATTGGTTTGAGATCACCAAGCATGCTTGAATTATATATCATGGTTTCTCTTATTTTTGTTCACTAACCAAAAGCACAAAAATGTGTCACTAACATCTTTTGTTTGAAGCTTGAGTATCATCCAACAGGTTCAAATGGGGCCTATTCATCATTCAAAATGCTAAACTTGAAGGAGCAAAAATTTGTTCCTGAGCTGTCATGCTCGCTAGGCGAGCATCATGGTTCGCTTAGCGAAAGGAGTTTTCATGCTCGCTAGGCGAGCAGATCCTTCGCTAGGCGAAGCGCGCGTATTTTGGAAAATAACAGAAAATTTTGGGCTTGATTCTGAGCCCACCAAGTCACCAATATTAGGCTATAAATACCAGAGCTTCATTTGAGAAAGGAGGTTGGAGACTATTACAAAACCTTGGAGAAAGAGGGGAGAACAAGAGGAGAAAAGAGGATTCCAATCCCCTGGCAGAGAGAAACCTACGAACTAATCTGCAGCAACCTCCCGACAACTCTGAAAAGTTCACTCTGACTCACACACTTTTTCCGCCTCCGCCTCACGCAAACCCTAACATTGCTTTGCAAACCCAGCCGTGCCGTTCGATCTCAATCGATCTCTCCAATTAGGTTTGTCGTATCCCCTTTACCTTACGCTTTCAATTTTAATGCTCTAAATGTATGAGGTATCGTTAGGTTTTGCCCACGGGTTTATATGTGCATGAATGTATAGAACAATATCTTGAATGTTTAACCGTTTCATTTCTGAGATGGATGCCATAGGGTTTGGGGTTTCTGAGATCGTACTGTTATCCATGAAGAACCCAAAACCCGCAGGCGCTCGCCAGCACCTTCGCTAGGCGAGCACGTGGCGAAGCTTCGCTAAGCTTTCGCTAGGCGACGCAGTAGTGATCGTGACAGTAGCCTGTTTTTTCTGTTTGGTTTCAGATCTGTTTTCGTGTTTGATTGTAACATGTTTTACGCCACATCCATGCATTGTTTACCTGTTATTTCTAACCTGTTTGTTAAGTTTTTGTGAGGGCTCACATGACCTTAGAAGAGACGGCTTTCTTGGTATTCCACTTTATTTGTGGGATACCACCTGGAGGTTTATTCCGATCACCTGTACTAACCTGCCCTCCGTTGGCGTGTTTACTTTATGCATGTTTGTTTTGTATTCCCTTGTTGCAGGTCTAGTAAGGTAGCGCGGTTCCCTAGCCTAGGACTGGCCTTTTTGCATGAGCATCCCTAAACACCCCAAACTCATTGATTTTTCTTCTCCTAAGAACACGTTATCTCCTTCTACTACAGGCGAGTAAGTCTCCAAAGGTCGAGCATCCGGGAGATTGTGTAGTAACGTCGTTCACCCCAAAACCCAACCCTTAACCCGTAGTTAGTCGACCTAAGTTTTGCTCTGATTTTCATCCCAGATGAGATACGTAGGCATAAGACGTGATGTCTTAGCGAGCACACTAACCCCTAACCCATAGGTAGCCGAGCTACGAAGACTCTGATTCTCAGATTCAGATGAGATACGTATGCAGTGGATGCAACATCCGCACGAGTCATCTTCTTTTGACCCTTCTTTTAGTAAGTAGTACATTAGATAAACATACACGCTTTTCTCATCCCTTCAAATCATGTTTGCACAAATAAATTTTCATAAAAACAACAACCTTTGCAACTAATGTGAAAAGGGCTCCCTAGGAGTACCTAGGATGCTTTGGATGCCTAACACCTTCCCATTGCATAACCAACCCCCTTACCCAGATCTCTGACATTTTTACTAGTTTTTGATTCGATAAAACTTTTAGGTTTTTGTTCGCTTTCTAACCATTCCTTTGGATAAATAGAAGTGCGGTGGCGACTCGACTTGTATGATTTACCTTGGATTTAGTCAATATCTCTAATGGTAACGAATACCCCGCTACAGAAAAATGGCGACTCTGCTCGGGATATGTGTCCAGTGGGTTTTGCCTACTTTTCATATTTTGTTGTATTGAATTGTATGTTGTTTTGTGACATATTTTTGTGCAATTTGGGATTACTGTATTGTATGTAATGATTGAATTGCTTGAATATTAATTCCTTGTATGCTTGGTGATCTTTGTGAGATGAGTTCTATACCCGGACTCGAGTGCACCTAGGATAGGAGAATGGCATAGTCTTGTTAACTTGTGTAGAGTTATTCCTTAGCAAGTTGACTTGCAAGCCCATTCACTTGGTGGAGGTCATGTTGGGATCAATATTGTCACACAAGTAGTTGTGGTTAGACATTACTCTTTCCAATATAGACCTTAGAAGCCAAGGACCTTAGTTTACCAAGCCCATCTTGGCCTATTCTTAGGATGTAGTGCGAAAGTCGTTCAAGTGTAAGATTTGATACGATTGTTATGCGATACTACACTCATAAGAGTCTCTCTTGAGAATATTTTCGGAATACGAGTAGTCGTTTCTCCAATAATATCCGAAAGATGGGATGATGACTATGGGAACCTCTTGTAGAACATGTTTGGCAGGTTTAAACCTTAGTACACTCCCTTTAGGTGGTTCTTAACCTAAACTCCATGCTCGTGACTTACAACAAACCCTTGATTCATGGTTGATTCGTTCATGAATCCTTAATATCAATGGAACTTGGGTGTTGATAAGGTGTAAACCATAATCCACCAAAATGGATGATTGATATTAAGGATAACATGATCCATCCCATGACCTTTGTTTGGTGTGCTTTGTTTGATCCTTGAGTGTGATTGTTGCATTCATGCATTCATACATCCATTTGCATTCATATCATCAAAATAATGAGAAAACTTTCAAGGAACTTAAGAGGTCTATTTGCAAAATTTTCAGACATGGAAAAACAAAGAAGGAATACAAAGAAGTACAGTTTCAGACAACCAGACTTGAAAGAGTTAAGGAATTTGACATCCTATGTATTAGATCCTTTGGGTTTCAAAGCTCGTTTTGGGAAGCTTCTTCCACTTCTGACCACTCAGGTGGATGAAGGATTGATAAGCGTATTGGTTCAGTTTTATGATCCTTTGTACCGTTGCTTCACGTTTCCAGACTTTCAGCTTTTACCTACACTTGAGGAGTATCCCTATCTTGTGGGTATACCTATTCTGGATCAGTTGCCGTTCAGTGGCTTGGAAAGGGTTCCTACTTCTCAAGAGATAGCAGACATGTTACACATAGATGAATCTCTGGTTGGTGCTCATATGACTACCAAAGGTGGAATTCAAGGTCTCCCTTCTGAGTTCCTCATTGCTCAAGCTACTATGTATGGAAAGGCCATGAGTGAGGACGCCTTTGAGGCCATATTTGTACTTCTCATCTATGGGCTAGTGTTATTCCCCAACATCGACAAGTTTGTGGATGTAAACGCTATTAGGATCTTCTCTACCCTTAATCCCGTTCCGACTCTGTTGGGTGACACCTACTTCTCTTTGCATATGAGGAATGCAAAGGGTGGTGGCGCCATTGTGTGTTGTTTGCCTCTGTTGTATAAGTGGTTTATTTCTCACTTACCTCAGACGGTCGCTTTCAAGGAGAACAAGGAATGTCTACGGTGGTCCACGAGACTTATGTCTCTCACTAATGATGATATCTCTTGGTATAACCGTGTGTATGATGGTGTGCAGATTATTGACTCTTGTGGCGAATTCTCCAATGTACCTCTTCTTGGTACATGTGGTGGGATTAACTACAATCCTGTTTTGGCACGTCGGCAGCTTGGGTTCCCCCTAAAGGATAAACCCAATAACATTCTGTTAGAGGGTGTGTTCTTTCAGGAGGGTAAAGATCCCCAAGGCTTGAAAGCTAGGATGGTCCGCGCTTGGCGCAAGATTCATAGGAAAGGAAGGAAAGAGTTGGGTCCTAAGAATTGCGTCGCTTTGGAGCCTTACACTGTTTGGGTTAGGAAGAGGGCGTCTGAGTATCTCATGCCTTACGAGTATCCGAGACCTACACCTATGATTATGGTTGGACCTTCAACCCTCCCTAATCAAGGAGCAGAGGAGTTGAGAGACGAAAACCGTTCACGTGCCTGGATCCGTGAACGTGAAGAGTTGCTTCAGCAAATTAAGGAGAAGGATGCGTTGATTGAGTTTCTTGAGCATCAGGTTATTCATGACCCTGATGATGAATGGACTTCTCTACTTCCTCAGTCTTCTAAGTTCTGGAAGAGGAGGTATGATCGACTCGCCAAAGAGAAGGCCGATAGGGAGGCAGCCTACGAGAGGGAGGTGAAGAGGCTTCGCGCATCTTATCTTCCTGTGTCCTGAGCTTTAGATGATTGTTTCTAGGGATCCATAGGATGATTATTTTCCTTTTCTCTTGTATATGATTGACGATGCTGCATTTCTTTTCCCTGGTATTATTTAATGAGATATTTCCATATGTGATAAAATGCTTAATATTTCCAGAATTTGCAAATAAAACTCTAAAGTTCCTTTGAAATAAAAAACAAATCATATGCACAAACATTGCATGCATCATATGCATAAGCAGGTTTTGTTTCCGGTCCCTTGCCCCGTGCTCTAACTCTGTGTCCTTCATTTATTTTGAAGACAAGCTGACTCACCGGTACTACACTAGAGCCTATATTTCAAGACTGATGGATCACTTAGAGCAAGAGAACCGCGAGCTGGAAGAGGAAGTGGCCAGATTGACTGCCCTAATGGAGTCACTCATGGCTGCCCAGAGGACAGTTATCTCCGAGATTGTTTCCTCTACTGTGCCCGCTGCCAGTGCACACTTTGTTCCAACAGCCATGCCAACCGGATTCCCGTGGGGGATGCCTCCCAATTTCATGCCTGAGGGTCCTGTTCCCACCTTTGCTTCCCTGCCGACATCTAGCCCGGTCCTTGCCGTTCCTCCTCCTGTCGTGCATACTTTGCCCAGGGTAGACGACACCATCTATGATTCTGAGCCGTCTGATGGTCCAGATGTTTATGAGTAGATGGATGCTATGAACGATCAATTTCTTGAGCTTCGCAAGGAATTGAAAACTCTCAGAGGGAAGGATCTTTTCGGCAAGTCTACTGCCGAACTCTGCTTGGTTCCAAATGTGAAGATCCCTGTGAAATTCAAGGTCCCTGATTTTGAAAAGTACAAAGGAAATACTTGTCCTCTCAGCCACCTGGTCATGTATGCCAGGAAAATGTCAACTCAGACCGATAATGACCAACTACTCATCCACTACTTTCAGGACAGTCTGTCTGGTGCCGCTTTGTGTTGGTACATGGGTTTAGACGGCGCGAACATCCGATCCTTCAATGATCTCGGCGAAGCCTTCGTCAAGCAATACAAGTACAACGTGGATATGGCTCCTGATAGAGATCAATTGAGAGCCATGTCCTAGAAGGATAAAGAAACATTTAAGGAGTACGCCCAGAGGTGGCGAGAGGTGGCAGCACAGATCGTGCCTCCGCTAGAAGAGAAAGAGATGACTAAGATCTTTTTGAAGACTTTAAGTTCTTTTTATTATGAGCGGATGATTGCTAGCGCTCCTTCTGACTTCACCGAGATGGTAAATATGGGGATGCGTCTAGAAGAAGGGGTCCGTGAAGGACGGTTAACCAGAGAAGAAGGCTCTTCTACCAAACGTTATGGGGCGTTTGCAAAGAAGAAAGATGGAGAGGCACATGTTGTGACCTCCCATGAGAAACCAAGAAGACCCTCCGTGAGGAGGAAGGCTGTACGTCCCGCCAGTAACCAGCACCAGATGGCTCATATAGCACCTGGCTTTAGAGATAATCAACAGTACCAGCATCACAACAACAATCAGCAACCACCTCAGCAATATCAACAACAACAGCATCGTCCGTAACAGCAGGCCTACCAGCCTCGAAACAGTAATCAAACCAACACAAGTTACGAGAGGAAAAAGGTCACCTTCGATCCTATTCCTATGACGTACACAGAGTTATATCCCTCTTTGATAGGAAGGAAGCTGATTACTCTGAGAGACCCATCGGCTATACCTGCTAACCCTCAGTGGTGGTATAAGCCCGAATTGCATTGTGTTTACCATTCTGGTGCTCCCGGCCACGACGTGGAGAATTGTTACCCTTTGAAGACCAAGGTTCAAGACCTTGTGAGGTGTGGTATTCTGTGTTTTGAGGACGTAGGTCCTAACGTGAAGAAGAACCCATTGCCCGAGCATGGGAAATCTGTCAACATGGTCCAGGGTTGCCCTGGAAAATACAAGGTCAAATATGTCAGTCATATTCAACAGTCTCTGGTCCAGATGCATCGTTTGTTATGTAACTACAGTCATTATGAGCATGACCATGATAGATGCCGAGTCTGCTCTGTTAACCGATTGGGTTGTCGCCAGGTGCGCAAGGATGTTTAGGAAATGCTGGAGGAAGGAGTCATTGAGATCCTTCAAAACAGGAATGTTGATGAAAATGAGCCTGAGGTCAATGTGATCTCCCCAGTGTTCCGGATACCCGAACCTGTTATCATCAAGTACAATGGTAGCAAGCAGAAGGCTTCTCCCGCTCTGATCATTAAGCCTGCTGGTCCTGTGCCTTACTCTTCTGAAAAGGCAGTTCCCTATCGCTACAACGCCGTAGCAGTAGAGAATGGGAAAGAGGTGTCCTTGCCCTCTTCTTCTGTTGTGAATATTGCCGATGTTAGCGGTTTGACCCGTAGTGGCCGTGTATTTTCAGCACCGCCGAAGCCTCAAATTAATGCTGATTTTGTTGAACGCCCGATCGGGAACGCTGTGAATTCTCCGAATCCGGCACTTGCTGTTAAGCCCTCCTCCGTACTGAAAACTCCTACTTTTGTTGGCTCGAGTGGCAATGTGAAAGAAGACTGTGATAAGATGCTGAGACTCATCAAAAGGAGCGAGTACAATGTTGTAGACCAACTTCTACAAACGCCATCCAAAATATATGTGTTATCTTTACTCTTAAATTCAGAACCACACCGAGAGGCTCTGCAGAAGGTGTTGGATGTGGCATATGTAGATCACGATGTCACTTTGGAGCAATTCGATATCATTGTTGCAAACATTACTGCTTGCAACAACCTGAGCTTTTGTGACTCTGATCTCCCTGAGGAGGGAAGAGACCATAACTTGGCTTTACACATATCTATGAATTGCAAAGACGACGCCATGTCCAATGTGTTGGTGGGCACCGGGTCATCATTGAACGTATTGCCAAAGTCCACTCTCTCAAAGCTATCATATCAAGGGCCTCCCATGAGGCAGAGTGGAGTAGTTGTGAAGGCTTTCGATGGGTCTCGCAAAACTATGATTGGGGAAGTTGATCTCCCAGTCAAGATCGGACCAAGTGATTTCCAGATTACCTTCCAGGTTATAGACATTCACCCATCGTATAATTGTCTCTTAGGCAGACCATGGATTCACGAGGCAGGCGCCGTGACGTCCACCCTACACCAGAAATTGAAATTCGTGAAAAACAAGAAGCAGGTGGTGGTAGGGGGAGAACGGGCTTTCCTGGTTAGCCATTTGTCTTCCTTCTCTTATATAGATGCTGAGGTTGAAGTTGGAACTCCTTTCCAAGCTTTATCTATTGCTGAGCCTATTGAGAAGAGAACTCCTTCATTTGCTTCCTACAAAGATGCAAATCTGGCCATTGAGCGTGGTGCAACCACTGGTTTAGGAAAAATGATTGAGTTAGAAGACAACGAGTCCCGGGCTGGCATAGGTTTTGTCTTCTGGTACTTTCAACAAGCAAGGGTTATTCAAGAGTGGAGGTTTCATCCACACTGGTCTAGATGAGGAGGCTGCTGCCGTTTTAGAAGAAGATGTAGAGGATTCTGGCAATTTCATCATCCCTGGAGGGGTCTGCAACAATTGGGTCGTTGTGGATATTCCAACAGTTGTCCATAAGTCAACGTAATGATCACTTTGTTTAAAAACCCTTCTCCCATGCCAAAAGGAGGAGTGATAACATTGTTGGCAACATAAATACAATGATATTTTCATTCAATAAATTCATGTTAAATGTTTGTTTTCCCATTTATTTTCCCTCTTTGTTTTTGCATGAAATTGGTGATCACATAAAACCTCAAAATGGAATAAAATCAATCTTTTCATCTGCATAATGATTTGCCTTGTTTGAATTCTAAAGCTTTTCATATCCAAAATCATTATGCAGGTTGATTTCTAGACGCATTGAACATAATGACCCAACGCCATCTCCCAATTTTGAATTCCCTGTATTTGAGGCAGAGGAAGATGATGTTGAAGAGATACCTGATGAGATCACCCGGCTACTTGAGCATGAAGAGAAGATCATTCAGTCGCATCTTGAGAATCTGGAAACAGTCAACTTGGGGTCTGAAGATTGTGTGCGAGAGGTAAAGATTGGGGCACTTCTGGAAGAATCTGTTAAGAATGGGTTGATTAAGTTGCTACGAGAATATGTCGACGTCTTTGCTTGGTCGTACGAACACATGCCTGGTCTAGATACTGATATTGTGCAACATTTCCTACCTTTGAAGCCTGAGTGTGTGCCTGTGAAGCAGAAGCTCAGAAGAACTCATCCTGATATGGCAGTGAAGATCAAAGAGGAAGTTCAGAAGCAAATTGATGCGGGGTTCTTGGTGACTTCTATATATCCTCAATGGGTGGCCAATATTGTGCCCGTGCCTAAGAAAGATGGAAAAGTCCGGATGTGTGTGGACTATAGAGACTTGAATAAAGCTAGTCCGAAAGATGATTTCCCTCTACCACATATTGATATGTTGGTAGATAATACAGCCAAATTCAAAGTCTTCTCGTTTATGGAGAGATTTTCCGGATATAATCAGATTAAAATGGCACCCGAGGATATGGAGAAGACAACATTCATCACACCTTGGGGAACATTCTGTTATCGAGTGATGCCCTTCGGTTTGAAGAACGCCGGAGCCACGTATCAACGAGTTATGACTACCTTGTTCCATGACATGATGCATAAAGAGATTGAGGTGTACGTTGATGATATGATCGTTAAGTCAAGATCGGAGGTTGTACTCCATGTAGAGGTGGAGATCCCATCAATAAGACTCTTGATGGAAGCCAAGTTGACTGATGCTGAATGGGTTCAGAGTCGTTATGACCAGCTGAATTTGATTGAAGAGAAGAGATTGACTGCCATGTGCCACGGTCAGTTGTACCAGCAGAGAATGAAGAAAGATTTTGATAAGAAGGTCAAGCCTCATGTGTTCCGAGAAGTTGACCTTGTGCTCAAGAAAGTCTTGTCTTTCGCGCCCGATTCCAGGGGCAAGTGGACTCCAAACTATGAGGGTTCGTATGTTGTTAAGAGAGCCTTTTCAGGCGGTGCTTTGATACTTACAACTATGGATGGGGAGGATTTCACTCGTCCTGTGAATTCAGATGCAGTCAAGAAATACTTCGCCTAAAAAAATAAAAACTAAATAGCTCGCTAAGTTAAAAACCGAAAGGGCGGCTTAGGCAAAAATGAGCGTCTCGGTGGATTGAAAGCCCGAAAGGGCGATCCAGGCAAAAGTTAGAGACACAAAAAATATATAATAATGATACATGTACCCCGCTAGATTGATTACCTCATCTTGGGGCAATCTAGGCAAAAATTAGGGATTTGGCAAGTAACTGCATCCTGACAAGACTTTGTTCTACAACTGTCGTCCGTAAGAGATCCTTGCTCATTATATGCCAAAGCTTCAAATACATCGGATTCAGAATTGGTGGAGAAATGGTCATTATGTTCAATGTAGCCCTTTTCCAATATATATCACCAATTTCAAATTTGTAAAGATCTATGGAGTCTTGCCATTCGCAGACTACCATTCTATCAAATAAATTTGAGCCTTTTATCCAATTATTGGCACTCTTATCTGTTTCTATTCAACAAATGTTTTGCATATTTTGATTAAGAAAATATCATTGTTTTAAACAATCAAATTTTTAATAATTTGTTTTTAAACAAAGTGAACATTCACAATGACGAAAGGATACTTAGGAGATCCTCAGTGCCCTCCCAAGGGTGGTACGATCCCCAACAGGGTAAGATTTTTGTCCATATTCCTGGCATGACTATATCTCCTCCCTCCGGAATCCCTTGTGGTTTATCCTACCAAGTGGATTGCTTGTTGAGAGTCACCTCTCTTCCCTTCAGCAGAGTAGCAATCTTTCTTCCTCAGCAGCTTGGATCTCTTTGGGCAAGAGCGGTATTTGGTGGTTGATCCTGATAAATCCTTTATCTCCTCGGATAGATTCCCCAGTAGAGTTGTTGGTGTGGTGGACCTTGTCTGTGATAACTCTCGTCCCCAACTGGAATGATTGATGATTCATCCCTTGCAGAGTTCTTTGCTTCCTGGTATCTCTGATCCCTAGCAGATTGGATACTCCCCAGTGAACTTGGCTTTCTCTCTTGAGATGTAGTACCGGGTGGCTGATTCCTGGACCTGGTTGTGTTAGATATGTCTGTCTGTCAGCATACATCATACATAAACCACGCATATTCATGCATAATTATAACATTCAGATATTCATGTTGCATTCTTTGCCATATATCGTTGTTTGTTGTCTCCTTCTATTTGGTGATATATTTCCCCAAGCAGATGTGTGTGTCTGATCTCTCCATATAGAGTCAGCTCCATAGGCAGAAAGCGTCTGTCCTTTCTTCCATATTCCCCACCGGGTTATATCCTCGTGGATGTTGATTGTTTTTGTTCCTTCCCAACACATATATTAGGATGGTTTTCCCCATTGAGTTATATCCTCACCGGGACATGTCTTGATTTGGTGTGCCTATCTAGTTTGATCTTAGATCGGTCTCTTGAGACTCTTTTCCTGTTTCCCCGTGGTAAATGAATAATTTCTCAATATTTAGTAATTATTATCCCCGGCGGAGTTTGTGGTTCTCTACCCTCATACCGGTAGTTGTAAACCCTATTTCTTCCCCTTTTTGCAGAGTAACTATTTTTGCTCATCTTTAATTGGTGATGATATCCCCTCATCTGCTTGGATAATTGCCCTGATTACGCAATTTATCCCCAGCGGGTCATCTCTCCTCTACCTTGTTGTTGTTGGTAACGATTGTTTCTCCCCTGAATTGGTCATCATTATATACCTAGTTTCGGTATCCCGATGCCTTTTCTTTTCGGTCGATTTATCCTTTATTAACCCAGTAACCGGTTGTGGATAATCGTCCATGCGAGTATATTATCTACGTTCTGACGGTAATAGATAGTATATCTCATGCACTCTCGGGTCTGAAGCCTTTTGTTCTTCCCCAGCCGATTAAGATTTGCATCCCCTTTACGGAGTCGAATATCCATCCTATAATCGAGTTTGCTTTTAGCCCTCTTTTGGATGATGAGTGTCTTGGGAATATTCCCCAATTCACATCTTGGTTGGTCACCTATTGTATGCCCAGTAACCGGTATCCCTGGTGTTCCTTCCTCTCTACTCCCTATTATGACGTTTTGTCCCCTGTGGAGTCAGAATCCCTGAGTTGAAGTATACCTTTTAGGTTTTCCTCAGACTTTTTGAAGCTTTGATATCTCTCACCCTTATACCGGTCTTAGATATTCATTCTTCCCGAGCATGTTGTATCTCTTGCCCTTTCGTCGGTGTTCAGATCCCATATCTTGTTGAGCTTATTACCCAGTAAACCGGTAATACCTCGTCCCGCTACTTCCCCAGGAGTGTCCCTGTGGACATCCCCAGCAAGGTCCCTTGGTAGATTGTCTTCGTCCGGATTTTTATCCGATGTATCCTTTGTGGATAGTTTTTGCTGTATTGGTGTATTCCCCAATACGGGCGTCTCCGAGCCAACTTGAGTCTTTCCAATGGATTTATTCCCTTTGGAATTCTGTTCCCCAAGCTTTGAGTCGTGACCTGCTCGCGCATTTTTATCCCTTTTCTATCCCCAGGAGAGTCCCCAGGGTCTTGGTCCCATGGAGTGAATTGCTCAGATGGATTATCATTTCCTTCAGATCTTTACCTTTGTGGACACATATCCCCACAGAGTTTTACCATTTACATGCATACATCTGCATCATGAGGTCTCTTAGGGACCAAATTTCGTCTCTTTATTATTATTTAAGCCCATTCTACCTCGTCGAGACGAAGATTTTAACCTTCCCTTCTCCGGCTAGAATGACCTTAAATAGGGGCATCTGTAAGACCCCAATTTTGTCCCTAAGATCCCCCATGGCATCATAACATTGCATTTGCATAGCCTCAAGGATCATAAGCATCTTGGTTCCCTTTGCCTTTGGGTGAGACTCCTTGTGATTGGTTTGAGATCACCAAGCATGCTTGAATTATATATCATGGTTTCTCTTATTTTTGTTCACTAACCAAAAGCACAAAAATGTGTCACTAACATCTTTTGTTTGAAGCTTGAGTATCATCCAACAGGTTCAAATGGGGCCTATTCATCATTCAAAATGCTAAACTTGAAGGAGAAAAAATATGTTCCTGAGCTGTCATGCTCGCTAGGCGAGCAGCATGGTTCGCTTAGCGAAAGGAGTTGTCATGCTCGCTAGGCGAGCAGATCCTTCGCTAGGCGAAGCGCGCACATTTTGGAAAATAATAGAAAATTTTGGGCTTGATTCTGAGCCCACCAAGTCACCAATATTAGGCTATAAATACCAGAGCTTCATTTGAGAAAGGAGGTTGGAGACTATTACAAAACCCTGGAGAAAGAGGGGAGAACAAGAGGAGAATAGAGGATTCCAAGACCCTGGCAGAGAGAAACCTACGAACTAATTTGCAGCAACCTCCCGACAACTCTGAAAAGTTCACTCTGACTCACACACTTTTTCCGCCTACGCCTCACGCAAACCCTAACATTGCTTTGCAAACCCAGCCGTGCCGTTCGATCTCAATCGATCTCTCCAATCAGGTTTGCCGTATCCCCTTTACCTTACACTTTCAATTTGAATGCTCTAAATGTATGAGGTATCGTCAGGTTTTGCCCACAGGTTTATATGTGCATGAATGTATAGAACAATATCTTGAATATTTAACCGTTTCGTTTCCGAGATGGATGCCATAGGTTTTGGGGTTTCTGAGATCGTACTGTTATCCATGAAGAACCCAAAACCCGCAGGCGCTCGCCAGCACCTTCGCTAGGCGAGCACGTGGCGAAGCTTCGCTAAGCTTTCGCTAGGCGACGCAGCAGCGATCGTGACAGTAGCCTGTTTTTTCTGTTTGGTTTCAGATCTGTTTTCGTGTTTGATTGTAACATGTTTTATGCCGCATCCATGCATTGTTTACCTGTTATTTCTAACCTGTTTGTTAAGTTTTTATGAGGGCTCACATGACCTTAGAAGAGACGGCTTTCTTGGTATTCAACTTTATTTGTGGGATACCACCTGGAGGTTTATTCCGATCACCTGTACCGACCTGCCCTCCGTTGGCGTGTTTACTTTATGCATGTTTTTTTTGTATTCCCTTGATGCAGGTCTAGTTAGGTAGCACGGTTCCCTAGCCTAGGACTGCCCTTTTTGCATGAGCATCCCTAAACACCCCAAACTCATTGATTTTTCTTCTCCTAAGAACACGTTATCTCCTTCTACTACAGGCGAGTAAGTCTCCAAAGGTCGAGCATCCGGTAGATTGTGTAGTAACGTCGTTCACCCCAAAACCCAACCCTTAACCCGTAGTTAGTCGAACTACGTTTTGCTCTGATTTTCATCCCAGATGAGATACGTAAGCATAAGACGCGATGTCTTAGCAAGCACACTAACCCCTAACCCATAGGTAGCCGAGCTACGAAGACTCTGATTCTCAGATTCAGATGAGATACGTATGCAGTGGATGCGACATCCGCGCGAGTCATCTTCTTTTGACCCTTCTTTCAGTAAGTAGTACATTAGATAAACATACACGCTTTTCTCATCCCTTCAAATCATGTTTGCACAAATAAATTTTCACAAAAACAACAACCTTTGCAACAAATGTGAAAAGGGCTCCCTAGGAGTACCTAGGATGCTTTGGATGCCTAACACCTTCCCATTGCATAACCAACCCCCTTACCCAGATCTCTGACATTTTTACTAGTTTTTGATTCGATAAAACTTTAAGGTTTTTGTTCGCTTTCTAACCATTCCTTTGGATAAATAGAAGTGCGGTGGTGACTCGACTTGTAAGATTTACCTTGGATTTAGTCAATATCTCTAATGGTAACGAATACCCCGCTACAGTCTTCAAGTAGTTCTCCACCCTCTCACCGGTAGAGACCACATCGGCAAAATTCGAGGCGTCGTAACCCACCAGACGCTCCAAATAAGATCCAGGCAGTGTGTTCATAAACATGTTGGCCATCTCTTTTTCCAACATCGGAGGCTGAACACGGGAAGCCATCTCTCTCCAGCGTTGAGCATACTCTTTGAAGCACTCATTGCTCTTGAGAGACAGGTTCTAGAGCTGAGTCCTGTCAGGTGCCATATCCGTATTGTACTGATATTGCTTCACAAAGGCCTCAGCCAAGTCTCTCCAGCAGCAAATATGGGCTCTGTCCAACCTCATATACCACTCCAAGGATGCCCCCGCTATGCTGTCCTGGAAGAAGTACATGAGCAGCTTCTCATCATCAGAATACGCAACCACCTTGCGGAAGTAAGCTTGTACGTGAGTCTTCGGGAAAGAGTTGCCATTGTATTTATCAAAAACAGGGACTCTGAATTTTGGTGGAACTCTCACACCTGGGACCAGCCCCAAGTCAGCAACATCCACACCAAGAGCATTCTGCCCTTCCACAACTTTCAACCTCTCTTCCAGTCTCCGAAACATAGGGTCCATACCATGGCCCATGCCAAAGTCCTCCTGAAGCAGGGGGAATGGATCCTCCTGATCATCATGGATGGGTTGTTGATCAAGGTTGACATGCGGGATCGGGATAGGCCCCGGTCCATTGGGTCCATTAGCCTCTCCAGCTGGAGGATCAGCCACAACATCCGGTTGAGTAGTAGGGGGATTCCTCTGTACCAACAATCTAAGCTCCTGGTGTCCCTGAGCCACTCCTTGGACCACTTCCATGAACTGATTCATGCGAATCCTCATCTCAGCGAGCTCTGCTTTTAGACCTTCCATTGCTCTTTGCTGATTTCTTCGGGTACCGTATCGGTGAATGCCTGGGTCAGCTATCCTGCTAGTGGAATGCCAAATAAAATGAGAACACTGCGGCGGTACCTATTATGCAAGACATGCTAATGAATATGCAAATGCAATGACATGTTTGTCAATTCCAAAGGGTATTCTACCCCTTGATTCCAGTCTCTCAATAGATAAACAGTGTAAGAAAACCCGGACTAGAATCAAGAAGAAGATATAAACCCCTAGAAATAGATAAACATGTGTTAAATGATGTGAATGCAGAATGATGTGATGCAATGCAGTGACATGGAAATCAGGACTGCTGTATCTGCTTGAACAACTGTCAGGTCGCACTGTCTGAAGAGAAAACCACTGAGGAACATATAAGAGATCAAAGCTCTGCTCCAATAAGGATACCAAAAAAACGGGTTGGTTGAAGGTTAAGGTTTCCTGAATTTAGCCCGCCCCTCACTAATAGGTTCTAAGAACAGAAGTTTGTCAGCTTCTAACCTTTCAGTCGAGAATAATACGTTTACCACTGAAGGTTTGGCATTATTACGAGACAAAAGACCTCCACTGACTCCCCTCAACAGGACATCCTAAAAGCAAGTTCCCAGCCTTGGGATCCTCGGATTGAGCAACGAGAATGCGCCCACCAGAGCTAACATAATCGCGTCTCGGAGGAGAGGCCTCGACTGAGTCCTCGGGAAATGGTCATCGGAGTCGACAATTTCTAGAGGAACATACTGTCGTTACGGAACACCCGTAGGACAGAATATATCCAAAAGAAACCCCGTCTGGGTATGGGTCTTCATGAACGACTTAACGTAGCAACATACTACGAAAGCCTCATGACTATCCACTCTAAAACCTGTGTGTACGCTCAAGCCTGGGTAGTGGGCTTATCTCTCATAAAACAACCCACCCCAACAAACAACCAACCCCACAGATCCAACAGATACAACAATCATATATACACAATGCAATAAGATAAAGCAGATAAATGCTGAAAGTAAATACTGTACAAAAGAATAAACACCCAACAAACAAGAAACTCATAAAAGCTAGGAGGGACTCGCATAGGGAAACCGGGTGCCCAGCAGAGTCGCCAGTTGTCGCAACCAGGCGAAAAAAAACAACCGGCGAAGAAAAAGAAACAAAAGAGTCGCCACCGTTCGTTATTTATCCCAAAGGAGGGAAAGGAAACGATAGAAGGAAACCTGAAGAGAAGGAAAATACAAGGTCTCGCAACCAAATCTTGGGTTCGGGAGTCGATTATGCGAAGGGAAGGTATTAGCACCCCTACGCATCCGTAGTACTCTACGGGATCCACTCTTGTTGTTCTCGTCTAAAGGGTGTAGGTATATCTAATGTACTATTTACTAAAAAGGAAAGTTAAAAGAAAATGACTCGCAAAGATGTCGCATCCACTGCCTACGTATCTCATCTGAGTATGAGAATCAGAGTCTTCGTAGCTCGGCTACCTATGGAATGAGAATCAGAGCAAAACGTAGTTCTGCTAACTACGGGAACAAAGGTCTCGATTGCAACTAGGGCAAGAGAAAGGGAAGGTCTCGATCGCAACAAGGGCGAGAGAAAAGAATCGCAACAAGGGCGAAAGCAAGTAAGGATTAGTTGTTAGTCATCAGTCAAACTCGGCAAGACATCGCGTCTCGTGCCTACGTATCTCATCTGAACATGAGAATCATAGTTGTCGTAGTTCGACTAACAACGGGTTAAGGATTGCCATCTGAACATGGACGTATAAAAGAGGACACCAGCTGTGTCAAAGGAAAGTGGGCAATGTGTTCAACGTCCTAGCAGTAGGTGTCGCAGCTCGCTGAATCGAGTCTTAGGCAGTTACCTCTTTGCAATAGAACGGACTGACATGCCACAAGATCGGAGAAGCACGGAAGGTCCAAAAGTGGGGAAGCTTTGCCCTAGAGTTGTCATGCAATGTGGACCTATGTGTTAGGATTTACAAAGGGGAACATCTACCTAATGTTAGCATGCAAAGAATAAGGGAATTCTACCTATGTGATCATACAAAGGGTTCTACCTAATGGGTGCTACCTGAACGGAACAAGAGTCGACGGATGGAGCAAGGAGACGAACCAAGGATAAGGGTAGATGGCGATGCCAGAGGCAATCGACATACATGAGGTAGATGGCGATGGATGAAGCAATCGACTTAGAAAAGGATGGATGAATACGTGCTGGTTCTATTAAGTTTTGAAAATGATTACTCGACGTTGGATCGAGCTTTTGATCTTGTTTTGAAATAATTATCGAACGTTCGTTTTAATTCTTGTATTAACAGATGAATAAAGAATAAAAGAATAAATATTATACACTTCATGGGAGAGGGGTACATTTGTTATGAATGAGGATGATTCATGGCAATTAAACAATAAGAATATATGCCTCATACATCATACAAGTAGGCAACAGTTACCAATCAATAAAAATATAGGCCTCAATCACCATACAAGTAGGCAACAATTATCAATCAAATCAGATAAGCAAACAGGTATGTAATTAAACCAAAGAATCAAAGAATGAAATAATGGATCATTAAACAATGCATGGGAGGTATGAACATGTTAAACAATCAAGCAATAATAAGCATGGATTAAAGAAACAAGTATAACAAATGACAGATGAATCAGGCAGATGAAAAGGTGCACACAAGGGGTCCACTGAAATAATTAAATCAAGAAATGAGGTAAGGATCAAATAAAATCAATATAAAAGGCCTCTAATACGTGGCATATGAGATGAACAAGGGAGGATCAAAAGATCTTTTCAATTGCCATAAGCAATCCCTAAGTCAAACATCAATCATAAAGAAGTTAACTGAAAATTCAAGTCAACTTAAAAAATAGCAAATAAATAGCAAATTAATCAAGAAAATTATGAAAAATTAAACTAAATGAGGTGGGGTCAGGACATCATCATCCCCAAAAAAGATTTCAAAAATAATGAAAATTAGTGTATGAATTAATTGAAATAAAATAGAGGTCAAAACAAAAGTCAACCAACCAAACTAGGTCAAAAATAAATCCAAAATAAATTGAAAATTGGAAATAAAATTCCAAGAAAAGGTCAGGTTGATCATGGGACAATGGTCAACCTTCATCCCAAAAATCAAAAGCTAAAAAGAATTTTAAGTCATGAAACTAAAATCAAGAAGAAAGTGTGTGTTAAAATGGACCATTTAGAATAAATAATTAAAATAAAATATTAACATTAAATAAATACGAAAATAAAAATTAAATAAAATTAAATAAGACATTAAGAAATATGAAAAATATTTTTGGGTATTTTTATGAATAAAGAAAATATTTTTTATTAGTTAAAATCAAAATAGAATAAAAAATAAGAATTAAAAAGAAAATGAAAGTGGGAATGGACTAGTGCTAATGGGCCAGGCGTGGGGGTGTGGAAAGTGAGAAGCGCAGGGCCCAGGCCAAAACGCGCTTAAGCCAGGCGTGACAACTAAAATGAACATTTTAATTTAAAAAATCATGTTACATTGCATCAATTTGGCAAAGGTACTTAAGTGACTACAAGACAAAAACGGTAGGACGACCATGATTAAAACACACGCTTCGGATCTAAGGGCTATTAAGGTGCCACATCATCGTCTTCTTCATGAAGACAAACCCTAGCACCATGCACAAGGAAACGCAGCCCATGCAGTGAGTTTTTCCGAACTTCCACTCAAGATTACAACCACCATAGGGCACCAAACGACATGAAATAAAAACCAAAACTCAAGTACAAAATATGTAGATTAACATGGTGACTTGTTTTAGTAAAAATGATGGCTTAATCATGGAGAAAAGTTGACCACAAGATGTCAACATGGACACGGGCAAAGGCAAAAACTCAACAGCACAAATAAATATCAATAACACAAGCATATGGTTGGCATGGTAATGATGATGAGCATGGTAAGCAAGCATAAAAATAGCATGGTGCAAGCATGATATATCAATGGATGGCTATGGAAAATGGACAAAAATGTTACCTAGTGGAAGCTTGATGAAAACAGATCTCTAATGCTCCTGCCTTGCCTTGCTCGAAAATTCACCCATGCCTCTTAGGTTTAGGGTTTGCATCTTTTAAATATGTAGGTCAAATAATGTTAATGGGCTTAGAAATCCACAATGTCCATAAGAAAAATAATGCAAAGTGAGGTGTATTAGGGCATGTGGAATGTTTTTTATTTGGAAAAGTTTAAATGAATGGACATATTGCTGCAAGGCCCAAAATGAGGTAGCAAAACATGGGTTGGTTTGTAGCATGGCTTGGCAAGCAAGAAATTCTATTCAAAGTGATGATTTTGAGGCCATGTAACTTGATGATCAAGTCACCAAATGATGAAATAATGCAAACAGTAGCAAGACCTCATGGAGCATAGCATCTTTCATGTTGAGCACAAGTTGAAATGATGAATGGAAGAAGGTGAAAAATGGCCCTCAAGGTCGTGTCTCACCATGCAAAACTGGTTGGGCCAGTTTGGCCTAAAATCTGCCTAGAAAATCAAGTCATGGTGCCCACTTTAGGTGAATGTATCTCTCAAACCATGAATCCAAATGAGATGATTCTAAAAGTATGTGAAAGAGGATATGGCAAGGTATAATTGTTGTGAAGAAAGTATTTTCAAATAATGCCTTGAAGTGCAAGAAAATTGGCCAAGAAGTCTTGACAAACTTTGAAGATTTTTGGACTTAGAAATTTTTCTAAGTGTCCTAAAAAATATGTCTCACTTTGACTAAGCATAACTTTCTCAATTTTGATCCAAATGGAGCAAACTTTATATCTCTAGAAAGCTTGGAACAAGAGGAACAACTTTCATGTTGGAGAAATTTTCAAATGGAGCTTTTATCTTGACAGAAAATGGGCTTAAAGTGAGTGCAACAATCATGAAAACTTGCCCTAAATGGAAAGTCAACCATTTCCAAATTAAGTAACTTTTCCAATTCCTGATTAAATGTTGAATCCAAGATCCAACCTTGATCAAATTTCACATGTAAGCTCCCCTAGGAATGGATTTTGAGATTCTACTCTCAAAATGTCAGGAGTTGACTTTTCTGGCCCCACAATTGACTTTTCCCAAGCTGTCTGATTCCCGATTCGAGTGATCAATTGAAGCACCTCTGGCTCAAATAAAAAGCTGATTTTTTGTATGTAGACCCTTGTGGACATATGGAGGGCCATGGAAAAGAGTTTCACCCAAAGAATCAGAAATAAACTGATTTTATACCAAACCATAATTTTAGGGCAAAATTGATCGGGAACTGATTGCACTGCTTGCCAATGGATCTTTCTGAGATAATTGTGAGTCTTCCTAGGCCAAGATGCCTCTCCAATCATGACATGGATGAGCCCCTCTACTTCCAACCAAACATTGCCTATTGCAGGTAGCCATGAAACCCTAATTTCCTGATTAAATCTAGATGAACACTCTGATAGCTCTGAATCCTTCACTGATGAACTGAGGACCACAATAAGATACCTGGAGACCCCTGAGACCCTTGAGACTTGTATATTTAGAGAATTAAGTCCAATTCTCAATCTTGCTTTGTGTGGGCTCCTTCTGTTAAGGAGTGATCAATCAAAACCTGATTTCCAAGTCACTAATGCAGTATGCAATGAGTATGACCTAGTATGATGTCAATGAAGTGTGAAACATAATCTCATGCTTCCAAGAAAAATGAAGGGTAAATTTTGTGGTATTACACTAACGAATTGAACTAAGGATATTGTAGTGAAACTTCCCGCAATTGCGGTCATAGGCTTCGTTCCTATATAAATCAATCCACATTACCCCACCGTACCTAGGCCTTCTTTTTGTTTTCTTAAAGTCCTTTTCATTCAGGTGAAATTACATTAAGCCCGTTATTCGTACATACTCATAGTAAAGTGACTGGTTAGTTATTATGATCTTAACCATGGGGCTCTGGTACATAAGTTGGTGAAACCCCTTTATTAACCCAATTTGCAGTTATGGGGGATTTGATCGTATTCCACCCTACCAAGTTCAACACCAAATACCTCTGAACCAACCAACAAATAGGCTTATTATTTTTTCATTTTTCTAAGCATGAGGCTCTGGTACATAAGTTGGTGTAACCCCTTTATTTAACCCAATTTGCAGTTGTGGGGGATTGGATCGTAATCCACCCTACCAAGTTTAGCACCAGATACCTCTAAACCAACCAACAAATAGGCTTATTATTTTTTTTATTTTTCTTCTTCATGTTTCGCACATGTCGTTATTTTGCTGGGTTAAATGACCGTGTGAGAGTCACCTAGCCCGAATTTTCATACGACTTGAGAACAAAGCAGGAATTTTTGTGATCATTCACTTATTTTCATCAGTCCCCTACGTAGAGCATGCTTAAGCCGGAGCTGACTGCAAGGATAAACTACATAAGGACTTATTTGGAATAAAAATTGGGGCCACAACATATGCGGTATCGAGATTGACTCTTATAATCATGAAGCCTAAGGTGTTAAGACAATACCGATTTTTAGAAAAACTTTTCCCAAGTCTTTTACATCCCGTCATAAACCTGTCCTATAGCCTGAATATTCAAGATGCACTGTTTTCTTTGTTCAAATTTTTTTTTAGTAAGGTTAAAGAAATGGGAGAAATAGGGATACACTACACAGATGACTCATCAGACACATGTTATTTTATTGAAAGGAAAAGCAAACAACTAAAACACATAAAAGATACTAAAAATAAAGGAAAATGATAAAACGCGATAAAAATAAAGGAAAGCGATAAAAAGCGATAAAAATCACCTCCCACACTTAAACCAAACATTGTCCTCAATGTTTCGATATGAGATAGGGTAGGAGTAACCTGGAAGAGAGAGAGAGAGAGAGAGAGAACTATGGGTGATCACCGGTACCGTCACCGCCCTGGTCAAGATGCCTGGGTCGACGACATCTGCTACGAGTACCAAGTCCTTCCTGCAGCAACTGAGAGCGACCTAAGAGAGACCCTTGGGTGGCCTCGATAAGTGCAAAGTGACGCTCGTTAGCCTGTTGCTGGCGATGCTGCTCGTTAGTGATCGCAAGTAAGGACTGAGTGATAGTCTGATGTGCTTTCTCACTACGCTGCTGGGAAGCTACCATAAAACTCATATTATCTGTCAGTTGTTGGTTTATAATATTCAGAAGGGTGTCACGCCATTCCTCACGAGCCAGGTGCTCGCGCCACATCTCCTTGGTGATGTCAAAACCGGGAGTGGTACCTGCAAAATGGTCATAGGAAGAAGGTGCAGTGTGTGCAGGTGATGCGGTAGGAATATCATGAGCGGGTGACTAGTCGCGCTGGTCATACTCATCATCGGTCCCTTGTTCATCGTCCATAAGAACGTTAGGTGGAAAAGGACCGGTAAAGGGTGGAGCAGCAAGATCATATGTCCAATTCCTTGCATGTCGCACATCTGTACGTTGAGAGCAAGGTAAAACAACACTGGGTATAGCTGCACCATGGATCATGAGGTGAAAACCACCTGCTCGCCGCACCTTGCATACTTTCATATCTTTCAAAAACTTTAAGTTAATGGTGCAGTGAGGGAGTGGTTCCAACGTGACTAACTCAGCGTTGAGATTTAACGCTCTAGCAATGGAAGTAATCAAACCATCAAAAGAGATGGTTCCTCCCTTTTTAAGAATGGCAGACATATGGGCCAACATAAAAGGAACAAGATTGATCCTGTGATTAGTGAGGCAACCCTGTAAAAACAGTAACTCACGAGCATTTACTTTGTTAGAATTCTCCCGGCCAAATATAGTACATGCCAAAAGGTATCGAAAAATACGTATGGTCGGGTTATGGATATTGGAAGCCAAAATTCCTTCAAAGGAAGTGACATTCAAATTTGATAAACTATTCCAAAAAGTGAATGCTTCGAGTGCCCATTCAGCATCTAAGGGCGTCTCACAGATGGCACCCTCACCGTAAGGAACTCCTAGTAAACACGCTAAGGCATCGGTAGTGTACTCGTATTCCACATTAAACATTCTAATACAAACGGTACCTACTGTGCTAGCAGTGCCAGGGTAAACAGTGTAAATTAGGGAACTTAAAAATTCCCTAGTGAGCCTATCATAGGTGGGTGCTTTACTAGCAAAAATATCGTGTAATCCTAAAGTATCAAGCATGTGGAAAACACTATGGTATGTTCCTAAAGTGTACAAGCAATCTTCGTCTACATACCTGGTAGCGAGGATCTCCCGAGATTACAATTTTTGCAAAATCTTATTTTGTCGCTCTCCGGGTTTTCCTCCGTGAAGAATAATGTTGTTGAACTCCATTCCGGCCATTAATGGTGATTGAGGAGGAAAATGGGTATTTATGGAAAGGAAATGAAAAATTGAGTTTTAGTGGTTTTTTGGTGGAGAGATGGATGAGTGAAGTTTGGAAATGTTAATGGCTTGGAGTTGAAATGAGAAAGATGGGTTTTTTCGTGAACTTTGGTGGAGTTGGGAGAAGAAGAAAATGGGTTTGGAGAGGTTGAAGAAGGTGAAAATGGTGACTTTGGGGGTTTTGTCCCGTTAAAGCTTCAGACATCATGGCGCTCGCCATGCCTTCGGAATTGGTTGGGCCGGATTTGGTCATTGCTACTTGGACCTCAATTATTTTTGTCTTCATTTTTCTAATAAAGGGGGTGCACATAGGTTTCTATGAATGCTGTTTTTTTTATTTAAGCTCGACAAAACAATATAAAATAAAATAAAATAAAATAAATAAAATAGTAAAATGAAATAAAATAAAATGGACATAAAAACATAGTAATAATAATGCGCATATATATATATATATATATATATATATATATATATATATATATATATATATATATATATATATATATATATATATATATATATATATATATATATGTGTGTGTGTGTGTGTGTGTGTGTGTGTGTGTGTGCGCGCGCGCGCGTGTGAAGAGTTAATAATAAATCACGGGTCCAGAGATCTTAGAAAAAGCAAGCATAATGTCAAAGGAAAGAATAAAAATAAGCATAAATAATAAATAACGGTAAAGTAGGAAAATCAAACGGCATTTCTTGGTTGGTGATGGCATCAATGCTCAGGGTATAGTGGAGTCTCCTCGACTTCATATCCTCGAAGCTCTGCGATCGAGCGTCGGAGGTCGGCGGTGTCATCATTCAGCATATCGATTTCAGTGTCATGTGAGGCGACTGATACTTTGACCTGTAAAGCAATGTCAGCAAGCTCCTGGCAAAGCTGGGCTATGTCCATACGAAGCTTAACCAGTTCAGACTGCATGCTCGGACTCTGGAGATTTTGATTGTTGGTGCGGACTTTGATTCTGATAGGTGCGATTTTTGGCTCGTCTACTGTCTCTCCCTGTCCTTCTATGGCGTAGGCCCAATTGGCCTGATCAATAACACAAGTTACCTAAGGGCCAGGCAAGGTGAAGTAGTGAATAGTCTCACCCTCGATTAAGAGCCTGTATTGTTCCGGTTGGAAAGAAGATCTCTTCCTGAGACCACGGTCGAGACAGAAGTCAATATCCATCAAGGTGTAGCTGCAGTAAGACGTCAGGTGAAATAGTCTTCTATCAAGTCCCAGGGAGGAGGCTATATGAGTCACCGTGCTTCCAACGTGTATAGGGCCCACAGCGGAGCGAGCATTAAGATATAGACTCTCGATCAGGAAAGCTCCGCAATCTACTGGGCCTGACTGAGTGGTACAGTACATGAAGAAGATCTCTTCAGCACTCACATGTGTATCAGGGTCACTCTTCCCCTGGAAGGTGTGGGCAATGATCATATGAAAGTATCTAAAAGCAGGGTTATGAATCTTGTTGGAGATTTGGATGGGTGGTTGAAGGTGTATTCTGCCCCAAACAACCTGAAATTGATGTATCCATCATCACTAGCGTGACCAACATAGGGCTCATAGGTCAGCGAGCTCAAGAACTCTAAAGTTAGGTTCCTGTAAGTCACATGCATAACATCAATATATTCATCCCATTTCAACTGATTGCATAAATGCCTGACACTAGGCTCAATGCCTAATGCCTCCATGCAACTCGAGTCGGGATATCTGGTGGGCAGCATTGGGCGCTGGGAAAGCATGGCGTAGCGCAGCTCCTGAACTGGGTCACGAAAGATTACTGGCATAGTGTCAAAATTTTCCATCCTGAAAAGTTAGATTAGAAACAGAGGACACCTGAAATCGCAAATATTATAACTGTTAGTCTCCACATAGAAATTGAAATAGTAAAAGTAAAGTAAAGGAAAAGAGATCATGGGTTGCCTCCCATGCAGCGCTTGTTTAACGTCGTTTGCTTGATGATTCGAACTTTATATGTTAGAGGTAGGAACTGGAGGGTCGATCAGAGTTTGGTCATGGAATTCTGTGGGGATGTCACCTCCTTGGTATTGCTTCAGTCTTTGTCCATTTACCACAAACGGATTACAAGAATTGTTTCGGATTTCAACTGCTCCTGATTTTAGGATTTTAAAGGGGCCTGTCCATCTCGAATGCAGCTTACCTGGAAAAAGTCGTAATCTCGAATTGAATAGGAGAACAGAGTCTCCTATATTAAATTCCTTTTTCACAATCCTTTTGTCATGCCAAGCTTTGGTTCTTTCTTTGTATATAACGGCATTCTCATAAGCGTTCTGGCGGAGTTCCTCCAATTTGTGGATATCAAGGATTCGCTTCTTGCCAGATGATAGGTAATCCAAATTCAGGGTCTTTATGGCCTAATATGCCTTGTGCTTGAGTTCAAAAGGTAAGTGGCATGACTTCCCGTAGACCAACTGGTATGGTGTAGTTCCAGTAGGGGTTTTGTAAGCGGTTCTGTAAGCCCACAGTGCTTCTGTTAGCTTTTCAGACCAATCTTTTCTGGATATTGAAACAGTTTTCTCCAAGATCTTCTTGATTTCTCTGTTAGATACTTCCACTTGACCATTAGTCTGGGGGTGATATGGTGTTGCTACTCTGTGTTTTACTCCATATTTTCTTAAGAGCTTATCAAATATCCTGGATATAAAATGTGATCCACCATCACTTATGACAAGTCGTGGTACTCCAAATCTAGGAAAAATATTATTCTTGAACATCTTGATGACTACTCTTGTGTCATTGGTGGGTGTGGCTATAGCTTTTATCCACTTGGACACATAGTCAACGCCTACCAAAATGTACTTGTTTCCCATCCAAGATGGAAAAGGTCCCATGAAATCAATACCCCAAACGTCAAATAGTTCTACTTCTTGGATGTTCTTCAAAGGCATTTCGTCACGTCTTGAGATGTTTCCAGCGCGTTAGCACCAGTCACATTGGACAATATAAGTATGGACACCACGCCATAATGTTGGCCAGTAAAGACCAGCTTGAAGGATCTTAGCGTATGTCTTGGATGTGCTTGAGTGTCCACCATAGGGTGAAGAGTGATAATTCTCTATGATATTTATGACATCTTCTTCTCGGACGCAACGTCGAAATATTTTATCAGTTCCTCTTTTGAAAAGGAGTGGTTCGTCCCAATGGAAGTGTCTTATATCTTTAAAGAACTTCTTCTTCTGTTGATAGTGGAGGTCAAGTGGTATGATATCAGCGGCTAGATAGTTCACAAAATCAGCGTACCATGGTACTCTACTAATTTATGAAACTGTCCCAAGGCTGTCTCTATGAGGTTCAAGGGTAACGGTATCTAACTTAGCTATCAATCTGTCATAGGTGAAATCATCAGTTATAGGTAAATGGTTTGGCTTCAAATGCTCTCATCTGGAAAGATGGTCAGCAACTATGTTTTCTGTTCCTTTTTTGTCTCTAATATCTAAGTCGAATTCTTGTAGCAAAAGGATCCACCTGAGTAATCTAGGTTTTGCATCCTTCTTGCTTAGAAGGTAACAGATAGTTGCATGGTCTGCATAGACTATAATCTTAGATCCTACAAGATAAGACCTAAATTTATCGATTGCGAAAACCACAGCTAGGAGTTCCTTCTCTGTTGTTGTATAGTTTAACTGAGCGGGATCTAGGGTTGTACTGGCGTAATATATTACACGTAGTTTCTTATCCCTTCTTTGCCCTAAAACAACTCCTATAGAGAAATCGCTAGCATCACACATTATTTCGAAGGGTTTAGTCCAATCCGGAGGTTGTAAAATGGGTGCTGAAATTAATGCTTGTTTTAAATGGTTAAAGGCTTCGATGCATTTTTCATCGAAAATGAATTCAATGTCTTTCATCAGAAGGCCGGTCAGGGGTTTTGTTATTTTAGAGAAATCTTTGATGAAGCGTCGCTAGAAACCGGCGTGTCCAAGAAAACTACGGACTTCTCTAATTGTCTTAGGAGGGTTAAGGTTCTCTATAACTTCTATCTTAGTTTTCTCGACCTCAATGCCCCTTTAAGATATTATATGTCCTAACACTATGCCCTCTTTAACCATAAAGTGGCACTTCTCCCAGTTTAACACAAGGTTAACTTCTGCGCATCTCTCTAGGATTTTCTCAAGGTTAAAGAGACGATTCTCAAAGTCGAACCCACACACCGAGAAATCGTCCATAAATACTTCCATAATTCCATCGAGATAATCTGTGAAGATTGACATCATACAACGTTGGGAAGTAGCTGGCGCATTACAGAGTCCAAACGGCATTCGTCTGTAAGCAAACGTTACGTAAGGACAGGTAAAGGTTGTTTTCTCTTGATCCTCGGGGTGTATGGGTATTTGGAAAAATCCAAAACATCCATTAAGATAACAAAAGTAAGAGTGTCTGGCAAGACACTCAAGCATTTGATCTATGAATGGAAGGGGGAAATGGTCTTTCCTAGTTGCCTTATTGAGCTTCCTATAATCTATGCACATACGCCATCCGCCTTCTATACATTTAGCTACATGCTCGCTTGCACGACTGTGATGCCTCCCTTTTTGGGTACCACATGTACAAGACTTACCCATCTACTATCAGAGATCTGATAGATTATACCAGCCTCTAGCAGTTTAAGGACTTCCTTCTTTACCACCTCACTCATCACAGGGTTGATTCTTCTTTGATATTCTCTATGAGGTTGTGAATCCTCCTCTAGCGAGATCCTGTGCATACACACGGATGGGCTTATACCTTTTAAATCAGAGATGTTATACCCTAAGGCAGAGGGGTATCTTCTTAAAACATTCAAGAGTCAATTCGTCTCGTCTTGGTTTAAAGTGACACTAACTATTACTGGGCGGTTCATTTCTTTATCCAAAAACTCATATCTTAGGTTCTTGGGTAGTTTCTTAAGTTCTTGAGCTGGTTTTTGAGAATTTGGTGAAAGGTCTGGAGTAAGATCCAAACATTTATTAGTGTGAGGATCCGTTTCCTCTAGCTCGTCATCCTTTTCATTCGGGTTTGAAAATGGTTCGATCACGGGTTCTCCTCGATCAAATTCTCTTATGCACTCATCTATGATATCGATCGCATAACATGCATCTCCTAGGATTGGTGCCATCAGGAATTTTGAAAGAATGAACTCGATCTTTTCATCCCCTACATCGAAGGTTAATTTTCCTCTTTTAACATCTATTATAGCTCCGACTGTTGATAGGAATGGTCTACCTAAAAGGATAGGGATATCTTTGTCTTCTTTAATATCCATGACCACAAAGTCTGTTGGGATATAAAGTTGACCGATCCTAACAGGGATGTCTTCTAAAAATGCCTACAAGATACTTAACAGACCTATCGGCTAATTGGAGGGACATCTTAGTTGGTTGTTATTCTCCTATGTTTAATCTTTTACATACAGCTAAGGGCATTAAACTCACACTAGCGCCTAAGTCTAGGAAAGCTTTTTATATCACATGACTCCCTAAAATGCAAGGTATAGAAAAACTACCAGGGTCTTTCTCCTTCTTAGCGAGTTTATCCTCGGAAATAAAATTGCATTCCAAGGGTTTGGGATCGTCAAGCCTACGCTTGTTGGTTAAGATTTCTTTGAGAAATTTGGCGTAAGACGGAATTTGGGTGATAGCTTCGGTGAAAGGAATCTCTACATGAAGCTTCTCTATTACTTTTATAAATTTTTGGTATTGGTTATTAATTTTGGTTTGTTTAAGTCTTTGCGGATATGGGATTGGTGGTTTGTACGGGGGTGGTGGTTTGTAAGTTTTATCCTTGGCTTCTCTTTCTTGGTCGGTCTGTTTATCGGGTTCCACTGGTTCCTCTTCTTGGTTGGTAGGTATATTTTCTTTAGAAGTTTTGGACTCGCTCATTGCTGGGTTATGAGGACCTTCGTAAGCGGTCCCACTTTGTAACGAGATAGCGTTAGCTTGCCCTCGAGGGTTTGGTTGAGGTTGTCCAGGGAATTGTCCTCCAGGTGTAGTTTGTGGGGCTTGGTTTTGTGCTACCTGTGAGATCTGGTTTTCAAGCATCTTGTTGTGAGTGATTATCTGATCAACCTTGGTTCCTAATTGCGTTATCAGTTCGTTTACGTGAATGTTCTGGTTTAGGAATTCTTTGTTTTGTTGAGTCTGGCCTGATATAAAGCTCTCCATGATCTTCTCAAGGTTAGACTTCTGAGGCACATCTTGCATAGGTTGATTTGGTTTTTGGGCTTGATAACCTTGTGGTCTCTAAGGTGCATGATTTTGGATAGGGTTCTGGTTTTTATAGGAAAAATTCGAATGATTCTTCCATCCAGGGTTGTAAGTGTTTGAAAATGGGTTACCTTGGGCGTAACTCACTTGGTCGGTGTTCAGGTCGTTCAAAAGGTTACACTCCGCCGATTCGTGTCCTTTAGATCCACAAAGTTCGCACTCTGTGTGGACTACTATTACGGTGTCAGTGTTTGTAGACATATATTCTATCTTAAGGGCTAAAACGTCCATTTTCGCCTGCATCATGTCTAGAGAGCTTACCTCATGTATTCCACCTTGGGTCTCCTTTTTCTCTAATGATGCTCATTCAGTTCCCCATTGGTAATGGTTTTGGGCCATATCCTCAATTAGGTCATAAGCTTCAGGGTAAGGTTTGTTCATCTTTGTGTTATGGAGTCCATTGTAGAAGGTATGAACTGAAATTCTGGTATCAGATATGAGATGTCGAAGGTAATGTCACGACACTAATATTTGAGTGAAACAAACATGATATAGATAAAGAATAGTAATGCAGGAGACACATGCAATTGTTAACCCAGTTCGGTGGAATTCACCTACGTCTGGGGGCTACCAAGTCAGGAAGGAAATCCACTAAATAGAATCAGTTCAAAGACTCTCAGTACACTCCACAAGTTACAGTCTTTTTCACCTAATCTCTACTCGTATGATTTCTACCTAAGAACTTCTTAGATATGAGAACCCACTCACTCCCCCTCAATCACACCTGTGATTTTCAACAACAATTACTTATGAAAAGAAGACACTCTTCAAAGACACACACTTGATCTTCAATCAAGTAGACACACACTTGGTCTTACTTAAGAGCTTCAATCAAGTAGACACACACTCATGCTTAAAAGCTTAGAGTGACAAATTAAAACTCACAAATCAGACCAATTCAATCATCTATGGATGAGTTGAATTGCTTACAATTCACAGAACCAAACAAGACACAAACCCTTATTCTCTCTCAATATTTCGCTATGTATTAGTTGTGTATCAAATCAGGTTTTCCATGTCCTATTTATAGAAGTATTCAGCTGGGCTTGGACATCTTGAAAACCCTAAAACTATTTTCCAATTAAATCTTCTCATGACAGCTGATTAGATCTCTTTGGAAAATAAGTAAATCTGGTTGTAATTAATAATTGAATGCGATTGTAAATCAGATCTTCAATCATACATAGATTTCCATTAAATGCGCCATCACATAACACATAACATTCACCCTGAATGTTCTGTGTACAGGTGTCATGACATCGGGTCTGACATCCTGGAACAATCCTGCATAATTCCATTTTAAATATCCAGCAGGTACATAATATCAGATGTCATGACATCGTGTATGACATCCTGAAACAATCCTGCATAATTATATTTTTAAACTCCAGCAGGTACATAGATATCTTCTGTTAAGACATCACATGCAACATCTTGTGAACACTCTTTGTTTTACCAAAATTTATGCCAACACTTAGAACCAACAAACTCCCCTTTTGGCAAATTTTGGCTAAAACATATATCTGTCCATTTTGTTCACAAGAAAAACTATCAGCAGTTAAACAGCATAACAACAATTTAAGCAGCAGCAAAAGCAAACAGAATTACTAGCTATAATGGCAACTAGTAAAACACACAAATGCACATGGGTACTTCTTCTCCCCCTAAGTCTGTACAGCACAGATAACTCCTTTAACAATAACAACACCTGTAATAACAGCACCTATACCAATCAGAGTCACCCTCTGACATCTGCTTCAACATCACCTATGCACACAACATCAAACATCTCCTCCAATAATAGTTGTTCATCTGTTCAGCTACACCAACACATACATCTCCACACAACTCCACATAATCACTTCTCCCCCTTTTTAGTCAAAATAGACCAAAGGTGACCAATTAGATAAAATAAATGTCAATCAGCCTAGCAGAGAATGTCACAACAGATGTTATAACATATAAAATGTTAAAACATAAATGTTAGGAGATACAAACCATAATTATACACAGCTGTAATAGCTGAGATAATTAGAAATCCATGGAACTCATTAAGAGCCCAAATATTACATCAAGGCATCAGTAAGGACTGCCACAAAATTACACACATTCCAAAAAAACAATAAAACATCCAAGCTTCCAAAACAACCAAACCACCAGGTGGACCAGTCTTCATAACAGCAGACAACATACACAGTCTTCATAACAGGGGGAACCATTACTACTCAGTCTGAGGAAGTAGCATCATCTTCACCTTCAGAATCAGAACTACCACTAGATTGAGCATTGGACCTCTCACTTGCGGTATTGGCATCTGAATCCTTGGTCTCACCAGCCTTCTCCATCTCTTCCTTCTCTAAGCTACTAATAAGAACCTCCAAAGCCTCTTTCCTTGCCTTGGCAACCCTAATACCAGTAACCAGCTCCTTACAAGTTTCCTTCAATTGATCAATCAAGCTACCTTGAGAGGAAAGCTCCTTCCTTACAGATGTCATGACAACATCATTAACATGGCTTCCTTCAAACAACTTGTAGTAAATGGACAGTGGAGGCTTTCTTTTGCTGGGAATATCACTTGTGTTGAGAATGCCTGGTTGCTGGCTTAAGATAATTCCACAAATGATGGATGGAAAGGAAATAGGCAGCTTTACTGCATTAGTGGAGGCATGTTTAACAATTTGATCAAACATAAACCTTCCAAAATTAAAGTTTAGCCTGGTTCCAATAGCATAGATGATTCTTCCAAGACCATTAGAGATGGTTGAGATATGGTTAGTTGGCACCCAGTTGGTTGAACCAATCTTGTGCAAGATGGCATATTTAATAGTTAACTTGCTAGCTGATAGATGCTTCTTACTAGGCCATTCCTTGACTTGGCCAACAGTAATAGTCCTACAGCCTTAATCAATTCCATGACTTCCTTCACCTCTACAGCCTCTTTCCCTAGATCCTTTTCCACAACAACCCTCCTTTGAATGACAAACTTCCACTTGGCAGCACCATCTTCCAGATGGACTGAGATGTTGTCTAAGTGCACAGCTGTAACTTTGGGTGGGGACTTTTTTACAGTTTGCCTTTTAGCAGGAGAGATGTCTGGGACATCGTCTTCGACATCATCATCAGAGTCAGAACTCTCTCTGACCTTCCTCTTCCTAACCTCTAGTTTACTCCATGATTTGGAGGGTCCTACACCAGCAACCTTTTTATCTTTTCTTGCTGTCATCATTTCAGCCACAGTCTTCCCTTTTCTGGTCTTCAATTTCCTAGCAACACTTGGTTTTACATGATGAACCAAGGTGTCATCCTCTTCCTCTGAACTCTCTTCCTCCAGATTAATAACATTCTCAGCAGTCTCATGAGAACCATCTACTGGTTTATTACTAGGCAAGGTTTTACCTAGAGAGCATAATCCTTCAACTACCACTTCTTTCTCTGATCTAGCCGAATCATCATCTTTCTCAGCTTGGGGTTCCACCTCAGGTGAGGGGTCCCTTCTAGACAGAGGGTTAGAAACACCCTTGACTGCATGCCCTTCGTTTAGAATCCTAGTTACTAGGTTCCTAATGGCATGATCTGTAAAGTGCATGTTGTAACACCTCAAAATTTGCCCTCCTCTCTTGGGACTAGCTTAACATATTGCATATCATTTTTTTTAGGTCATTAGGCATTGCATATTGCATATCATGTGGTTACATTGTGCAAGTCATCCTCATAAGTCTTGATCAGAAGATGAAGAGGTCATGATGCAAGCTAAAGGTTTCATTGAATTGATCACTAATCATCTGAGGATGTGTGGTTCAAATTAGGGTTTGTGAGTCTCAAGGAGATTGATCTTTGTCTTGGTTGAAATGATACATCATCATCATGGTTTTGTTATCATCCAGAAGATTCAAGAGATTGATCAGGTACCTTGAGATTAGGGTTTTGACCACTGGTCCACCCTAATCAGTTGTATTGGGCCAATCAGGGCTTGGCATGGAGATGGGGTCTACAATGGATATGGGGATCATCATATGATTGTATTGAGCTTATGGAGGCTAGGGTTTCATCATTGAGCCATTTCATCAGAAGTTTGGGGCTCAGCTGGATCAGTGCATTGCCAAATTCATCTATCAATTGAAAAAGTCAACTGTGGTCAACTGTGCTTGGTTTTATGGATTTGGAGGTGGGAGAGAGTTGGATACACTTCATTCATGTTAAAACAAGTTTCATTTGACATTTCAAACATCAAGAATGAAGAAAATAAAGTCAGACAAAAAATTGCCAAAAATGGCAAGTGACTTGTAATGAAAGTTTCCAAAAATGGAAAGTTTTTCACCTCAAAATTACATGTCCAAAACTGCTTCAAATGGAATTTTGTTCAACATGAAAGTTGTAGATCTTGCTCTCACCTTTCCAAAAAGTCCAAGAACTTGAAATTCCCATGAAGGGTTAGCAAGATATGGTCCAATCATTTTCCAAAAATGCCTAAAATCAAAGTGGCATAACTTTCACATGGAATGGCCAAAATGGATGATCTTTCTTTGAGCAAACCACATTTCACATGTACTTTCATGATGCATGGTCAAATTTCATCAAAAATAATCATGGCAAAAAGTCATTTTTCAAGTGGATTATTTGAAAATTGGTGGGAAAAATGGTGAGATTTCAAATTACATGGATTTTGCACACAAGACCAATTCCAACACATCCCAAATACCAAATAGAACTTGCTCCAACTGTCATTGCACTGTTACATTGGCTGGTTTGGCAAAGGACTTTTTGGCACTTTCACATAAAATTGCATTTGTGCTAATCTCATTCCAATTTGCTAATTGAGATTAGTAAGTGGATTAAGCATTGGTATAAGAGGTTAATTGTAACAGAATTGATAATCACAATTCACTTTTCAGATCTAAACTCAGAAACTTCTCAAATTCTCTCAATTTTCTCACACTTTTCTCACACTTTTTTGCACTTGTTCATCAAGAATTCATCACTTTTTCTGCTTTCTCTTGTGTTGATTAGCATTAACAAGTGATATTGAAGAACTGTTTGAAGCTATCATCGGAAGAATCGTGAAGAATCCGGACTGTTGCAACTTTGAGCTTCCATGGCAATTTGAGAATTCTCCATCATCGAGCATTTCTGAGCTGAGCTATCACTTCTATTCATCTCCTGCATCATCCTAGTCCACCTGTTTTCATCATTGGAGCCTTGAGAAGCTCGATTTCGCAACTGTTGCTTCATAAGGTCAGAATTCAAACCTTTCGATTCTTGAAATTGACATGTGGTTTAGGTAGATCTTGCAACGTAGAACACACTGCAACTTGAATCATGCATTTTCGTTAAGAATTGAATGAGATATGTAGATCTGAACTTTTGATGATAAACTTTCTTTTGCTCGATCCGGTTAGCATGAGTAGATTTAGGATGAATGCTTGTTGTTTCGATGTTTTACATGATGAGACGTTTCGATTGGTATATTGCTTGCATGATTTTGTGAAAATTTGTTCGTAAGTGTGTGTTGTGTTCACTGTTCCGTCGTCTTTTTCGTGAATAAATCGCGCATTCGCCTAGCGAATGATCTGTTCGCCTAGCGAAGGCGAAGAAGATGAGTGCTCGCCTAGCGAAACTTCCGGTTCGCTTAGCGAAGGTTTCCAGTCGAAACGCACCGTTTCATAGAGGCGCCAGATTCAAATATTTCGCTGGATTTACAAGTTTGCCACTGGCACCAATTATTTCATATTTTTTCACAATTTCATTTCATTTTGATGCATGAACTTCAAAAATCCATATCTAATTCATTTCTTGTCCAAATTTTGTGAGGTTTTTTGCATTATTCTCCTTGTGATGTGTAGTTTTTTATGATGATTTTTATTATTTTTGTGCACGTGTGGAAAAATAAATTGCCTAGGGTTTGATTGAATGTGTCCAATTTGTGTATACCATGCCATTTCACTCATAAAATGATGATGCTTCCATAGAAATTCATGAAATTTTGTGTGCATGTTCTGGACTCTTTGCTGGTGATTTTGGTATGTGGTTTGCAATTTTTGGATCCCTGGTTGATAAGATATGAATTTTTGATTAGGAGTGTGACAATGAGTGTCACACTATGCATTGTGAACTTCATGATTTTATTAAAAATGCTTAGGGACATTGGATTGATCCAAAATTTTGCATGATTGAGCATTGGTATGTGGAGAATACATGTGAATTTTTATGGATTTATTGGTGGCATTTCCTAATTGATTGGAATTTTCTCCTCTGCTTGGTCATTTGTTGATTCTTTGTGACACATGTTACCATTTGATTTGTGAAATTTTGGTTATTGATTGGATGAGTGTGGAATTTGACATGAGCATTCTAGACACATTATAGGTCATTGTGGTTTTGATCCCATTCATTTCTCATGCTTTGTCACTGTTTTATGATTGATGGAAGTTAGTGCTTGTTTTGATGCCTTGTGTTGGCTTGCTTGAACTTGTCTGGACTTTTTGATTTTCATTGACCTACTTCCTCTTGTTCAAATTGCATGAAATTTGATATGAAGATAATTGAATATGTTCTTTTTAGACTTGAATTTTTGTGGAATTTATTGGGCTGTTTTGATATGGATTTAATTGAGATCATTCTGTTAGGTCCTTTGAGGTTGCAAATTGCCTAGTTTGTGCCTTTTCTTCCATGAAATGATGATGATGAATGATATGAGCATAGGACCAATTGGATTGGATTCTAAATTGATTGATTGTGATTTTGGATGATTTTCACTTGCTGTTTTGGATTTTTCATCTCCTTTGGACCCTAGGCTTAGCCTAGTGGTCTAGTTTCTCATGTTTGAGTTTGAGTTTCAGGTTAGGAAGCAAAAGGAGGAAAATGCAAGTTGATTAAATTGAGTTTGGTTGCTTGTTGTAAACTAACTTGTGTGTTTTGTAGGATGCTTGACTCAATTGAATTGATTGTGCTTTGCACATGGCATTGCTTGTACATAGTATTGACTGTTGACTTTTGCTGTTTAATGTTGGTTTGTCTGAGTACTAATTGTGCTAGATTGATTTCAGGTACCATAGTCGCTTTAGTTCTTTTTGAACTTGCTTGCTGGTGCTTGGTTGTTTAACCAATAGAGGTAGACTCTCTTGTCTCCATGTAGTCTGGAAGACCTGGCCTGTTACTTGGCCAGGCACCTGTCTGAAGTCCCCCTTTCGGGGCAATATTTGTGTTTGTTTATTATTGTGCTAAGCAGGGAAGTCCTTCATAAAGGCAAATTGGCAGAACCCAAGAGATAAGCAACCTATCTCCTGCTATTCTTGTTGAGTCGTCCCTCTGCTCACACTACTTGTGTTTGATGCATTGGGACATTAACCCAAGATCTTGTACAGTGTACAGTTGTGTCTGTGTCTTGAGCGTAGAAGGGTTCCCCCATTCTGAACCCACGCTCCTTTGTCTGATGCTCTCCCTGGCCAGGGATAAGAGCTGTGAGGCACACCCCTCGCTCACCTTTCATCCGCTTCACCCTGACTCTCAATGTCAGGGTTAAGAGCGAACACTACCTTGTACAGAGGACTTGCTTCGGCAGTCGAACCCTTTGTTTGAGCCTCACTTGACTGGATATAGTGTGTGCTAAATGTGGATGTTTGATTTGCTTTGTTTATGCTTGCATGCTTTGCTTTTTCCTGGTTAGGATTAGCTTGCTGTTGTGCAGGTAGGTAGAAAACACAACTTAGGGTTAATGATGCATGATAACACTAGGCTCGAGTACAACTCCCTAGTAGTGTGTCTCCCTTTGTTTCTGGCTAGAATCTTTTTCCCTTTCAGGGGAACTACGTCGCCCTGATTCTCGTTCCAGACGAGATACGTAGGCAGGTGGTCGTGCGAGACCTCTCCGGGCAACCTTTTTGCTTTTTGTGTGTGTTGTTTGACGATGGTTAGGCTCGAGTCCCTGACTCCTTAGCCATTTGTTGTTTGTTTGTTCTTGTTGTATGCTTAGAAGCCGGTATAAGTCCATCGAGTGGCATCTGGGTTCCAGTGTGCGTGTGTTTGGTTCGGATGCTGATGTAAGTCCAGTGATTGGCATTCAGGCTCCACGTTTGCCGGTGTGTGTCTTGTGTTGTTTGGCGTGCGGGAACCGAACTACGGCAGCTCTGATTCTCGTTCTAGACGAGATACATAGGCATAGGACGCGATGTCCTAGCGAGCCCTTCTCTCTTCCCCCACCTGTGTTGTCTTAGCGTGTGTGTATGATGTTTGTCTGTTTATTTTAGCAACCTATTCTTTCTTTTAGAGCGTGGATCCCGTCGAGTACGACGGACGTGAGGGGTGCTAATACCTTCCCCTCGCGTAACCGACTCCCGATCCCATTCTCTTTGGTCGCGAGACCATGCTTTTCCCAGGTTTACTTCGAGCGTTTCCTTTCCCTCTTTGGGATAAATAACGCACGGTGGCGGCTCTGTGTTGTTTTTGTTTCAGCCCGCCGGTTGTTTTTCGCGGATGCGACAGCTGGCGACTCTGCTGGGGAATACAAGATGTTGACCTGTGCTGGTCCATCTTCCCTAAGCGAGTCTCTCCTAGCGTTCTAGGATAGTTCAGGTTGCTTGTGTTGCTTTATTTATTGCATTTATTATTCTGACCATATATATTTGCATAAATGTTTGCATGCATCATACTATCATGTTGCCGTCCTCTGTGCAGGTGGTTCCTCTGTTTGGGGTGGGTGTTCTGAGTGGGGCTAAAACCCAGGCCCGAGTGTACACCTAGGATTAGTGTGGTCTCATGTTCCTCATTTGCTTTATCAGCATATTGTTGTAACGTGACATACCACAAGCCGGACGAGGTTCATTTGATAGTGCTCTTCCTTTGTGGAGTATCCACTTTGGTTGTGTCACCTCATCTGAACTATTGACTCCGGTGACCGATCATTTCCCGGATCTTTGGTTTAGACGATCTCAGGAGAGCTACAATGGCACACCCGAAAGGGCAAACCCATTGAGTATCTCTGCCCGATTGTCGACACCATTATCCGCCTTAGGATGACCTGATTAGAATTTACCTGTGAGGGGAGGGTGATTCTTACAGATGCATTGTTCTGTTGGTGACTTTGATGGTGACTGTTGATTCTGTTGATCAGAGTCCTATTTATAAGTCGGATTTATGGGCCGTTATTTCAGAGACGTCGGAGTGCTGTCCGAGTTATTTATCAGTGGGGATCCGTTTATTTCAGGATTCCCCGGGCCGATTCAGAGAATGGGTATCTGCTCAGGAGTTTGTCTGGTGATGATGGTGTATCTTTCACTTCCGTTTATTTCGGAACCCTTGAGTCGGACTTATGATTGTTCAGTGCCTCAGATGGTTGTGATCAGTTCAGAGATCAGGATTTCAGTGCATCAGTTGATCAGATGACTTGGAGGATGGCAATGCATTGCATTCATTCATCAGCATCATTACATTTTGCATTTACCTGCATCTAACACATGTTTACCCATATGCAGGGACATTTTCGATCGAGATCCTGGTTGAGAGATTTTCTGTTCAGATATGAGGCCCGGTTTGAAGCATGATGTCGCCTATAGCTTCTTCAACCCAGAGATTGACGAGTTGAGGGATATGATAGCATTGATTACACCCGACCATGTGGGGATGTTCAGAGAGTCATACGGTGGTATCTTGAAGATGGTTTTCAGACTCACTGACAGTGACAGGAGCGCCATTCATACTCTTCTCCAGTTCTATGACCCGGGCCTGAGATGCTTCGTGTTTCTGGATTATTTGTTGGGACCTCTGATGGAGGACTATGCTAGCATCCTGGGTATTCCGATCCGACACCAGATTCCTTTCTGTGCTATCAGAGGAGAGCCTGATGTCCTTGGGATTTCCCGTGCTCTTTATTTGAGTCCGGAAGTGACCAAGGAAGGTTTGAAGGAGAAAGGAAAATTACCCGGTTTTCACTTGAGTTTCTTGGAAGCCAAGGCCAAGGAGCATGCTGCTGTGGGTGACTGGAAGACGGTTTGTGCCTTAGTTGCTGTGAGCATTTATGGGGTTATTCTGTTTCCTAATCAGAAGAGTTTTGTGGACCATAATGCTATCAGATTGTTCATGCAGAGAAACCCTATTCCTACTTTGACCGGAGATGTCTATTACTCGGTTCATAACAGGAACGAGAAGAGACGTGGTGGTCCGATCCGATGTTGTGCTCAGATGCTATTCAGATGGTTTATGGGGTATTTGCCTTCCCGAGGTGCTTTTGCTCATATTGATCCTGCTGTCAAGTGGTCGTTCAGGTTGATGGGTTTGCGGGCTAATGATATAGCATGGACTCATAATGGTTTGGCTGGACGGAATTTTATATATAGCTGTGGGGATTTTCCCAATGTGCCTCTTATAGGAGTTCAGGGTTGCATTAATTACAACCCAACGCTTCTTAGAAGACAGATGGGGTTCGCTATGGAAGTTCCTCCCCTTGAGTGTGAGACTCAGGAGTCCTTTTATTTCCCGGTGGAGGGCAATCAAGCCAAGCTGATGCAGGTGTCTGGGTCATGGCGTAACATTCAAAGAAAGGGCAAGGTTCCGTTTGGCAAAGTCAACTGCCGGTATTTTCCTTTATTCGATGATTGGCTTCGGAAGAGGATAGAGATCACACGTCTACCATTTCCGGGAGGTGATTCTTGGTGTCCTATGATCGAGGGTCCGCGTTCTTCTGTCAGTATGGAAGAATTCCTCGAGATGAAGAGAGCCAGAGATCAGCTGCTTGCAGAGAAAGCGGAATTGGAGATGAGTGTTGCTCGGATTCAGATGGCCAATCAGGAGATTAGAGTGAAGATGGAAGATCAAGATAAGCGACAGGCCCTGGAAGCAAAGCGCTTTGAGATGGATACTGCCTATTATGGGAAGGTCAGCCAAGCCCTAGCGTCGTCGACAAAGGAGCACGACATCACCAAAGAGAGATTGGCTAGAGCTTCGAAGGTCATTGAAGATGAGAAGAGGAGGCAAATCCTCGTGAGGGATCAGAGGGATGACAGAGTCAGAGTCCTCATTGCTGAGTGGGAGGCAAAGCTGAAGATTAAGGAAGCGGAGAATGTGAAGACCATCGCTGAGAGAGATCATTGTATCGCCGAGAGGGATCATTACATGGCTGAGAGAGATCACTACTTCAGGCAGATGAAGATTCACCAGAAAGAGGTGGGGAAACTACAGCAGGAGAATACCGAGCTCAGGTTTGCCGCAGAGTTCGCGAGGATGGGAGATGAGATAGGGCCATCTGTGGGACCCTCGTCCGGCTAGATCTTTCATTTGTGGGGATTACCGTCAGGCTTGTTGACGGAATTCATTTGCTTGTATTTATTTCCCGATTCTGGAGATTTGTATCTGATTTGATGTATGACTATGGCACTTATTGTGCATTTTGCTATGTGATGATTATTTTCAGTCAGTGATTGATCTTCAAGCTTTATTTGCTTTACCGTATGCACTCACACGGCACACACACATGGTTGGGGGTATTTTGCTAAATCATATATCTCTGGATTGTATGACGAAATCAGATGACGAATATCAGAATATTGCTGCCAGATTATTATTTGTCTCGATGAAGCCAGGGTCGAGACACAAAGTGTTCCTCATATGGATAAAACACTGCATTCATGCATGATCATAATAACTTGTGTTTTATTGCAGGTATCAGTTCTAATGTGCTTGATTGTTTCAGGAATCATTGCTCGTGCTCGCAGAGCTGTACCTTTGCACTCAACACGCCCGCACAGATACTTCACGCGCCGCAATACTCCCAGACTGATGGATCTTCCAAACGCAGATATGCTTGAGCTAAAAGACAAGATGAACGAGCTGATCAATATCATGCAAGGGTTTGCCTTGGGTCAGAAGGCATTGGCAGATAAAGTTGAAAAGCTCGAGCGGGCTTCAGCAACGAACAGTGGTGTTAATCTGGATGGTGTCTCCAACCACGAGCTGGGTGGTTCTCGAGAAGGCGGAAAGAGAACAACAATGGGGATAGTAAATAATGTTGCCGGTTTTGGCACTACTGGGGGTCAACCTGGGCAGAACATGAAGGATAGTCTGTTCCCTCCTTTCTTCGGGGTCGATGACGACAGAGAGGAAGACAGAGAGGCTGACCAATTCTCCATGCACAATGAGCCTTTTGGTCAATACAGTGCCCCACCACAGAATAAAGAGATTCAGATGCTGGCTGAGAAAATCAGAGCTTTGGAAAGCTATGCCACTCCTGGGGTGGTGAATATGTCAAAACATGGGGTTAGTAGAGGGGATTGTGATCCCACAGAAATTCAAAGCGCCCGCGTTTGATCGGTACAATGGGAGTTCCTGCCCCGAGACGCATCTGCAGGCATTCGTCCGCAAGATCTCCGCTTACACCATGGACCAAAAGCTGTGGATGTACTTCTTCCAGGACAGCCTGTCCGGAGGCTCACTGGAATGGTACACCAAGCTCAAGTCCTCAGATATCAAGAACTGGCAAGATCTTGGGGACGCATTCTTTAAACAGTATCAGTTCAATGCTGATATGGCCCCGAGTCGTACCCAGCTGCAGGGTATGTCTCAGAAAAACAACGAGGGGTTTAAAGAATACGCCCAAAGATGGAGGGAGTTGGCTGCCAGAGTGCAACCTCCTCTGGTTGACAGGGAGATGTCTGATCTCTTTATGGGGACCCTGCAGGGGGCTTATGCTAAGAGGATGGTTGGTTGTCCGGTGACTAACTTTTCAGATATAGTAGTGGCTGGAGAGAGGATTGAGAGCTGGTTGAAGCTCGGAAAGATACAGGGTAGCGCCTCTTCTTCAGGGTCGAAGAAGCCTTTCAGCAACGGTCAGAGGAAGAAGGAGGGAGATACCAGTGCTGTCTATGCGCAAAGGGGACCCAATAGGGATCGTTACTTCCAGCACACTGCTGCGGTAACTATTCCTGCTGAGCATCAGCCTACACCGCAACAGCAACAGCAGCAACCTCAACAACAAAGACAACCATTCCAGCAGAGGCCTCAGAGGGCTGGTTATCAGGTGAGGGGGAAGGCTATGGACAGGCAGTTTGACAGGCCTCCTGTAACCTATTCCTTTTTGCTGAAGAAGTTGATGGATTTGGGGCTGGTACAACTCAGGACGTTGGCACCTTTGAGACCTGATCAGAGGCCAGCCAATTATGATGAGAATGCTAAATGTGAATTCCATTCGGGTGCTCCCGGACACAATGTAGAGAACTGCAAAGCTTTTAAGCATGTAGTTCAAGACCTGGTGGATTCGAAAGCAATCAACTTCGCTCCATCTCCCAATGTGAATGCTAATCCCATGCCCGCGCATGGTCAGAGGGGGGTGAATGCTATCTCTGAGGAGGATAGAGTTGGGCTGTCCGCTGTTGATCAGTTGAAGACTCCTCTGGCTGAGGTCAAGAGGCAGTTGTTGTTGAATGGGGTACATCCGGGTTGCGGTATTGTCTGTGTTGAGTGCCTTGTTGTTCAGAACGGGTGTGAATTGTTGAGGAAGACTGTCCAGGGCCTGATGGACGAGGGGAGTATTCTGATTGAGAAGGCTGATAAGGGAAAAGATGAGGTCTCCACCATAACAATATATTTTGATCCGGTGGATTTGTCTACTCTTGCTGAGGCGGCTCCAGTTACCATCACGGTACCTGGACCAATTCCGTATGACAAAGATGATGCCGTGCCATGGCATTATGGTGGAGAGGTATACTGTAATGGGGAGAAAGTGGAAGACCAGACTGCTAGTGAAACCACCGTGTCAAAGGTGGATAATGCCGGTCCCAGCGGTTTCACTCGCAGTGGCAGACTGTTTGCTCCTGATGCCTTGAGGGGAGGGGAAGGAGAAAAAGATAAAAAAGAAAAGGCCGAGGCTTTAGCCAGGGCAAAAGGGAAAGCAGTGGTTGGTGATAGTACTCCAGTGGTGACACCGGCGCCTGTGGGGTCGGAGGACAAACTTGATGATGATGCAGAGGAATTCTTAAGGATCATCAAAAAGTCTGAGTACAAGTTGGTTGACCATTTGCAGCAAACTCCCTCCAAAATTTCGATCTTATCTTTGTTGTTAAGCTCTGAGGGGCATAGAGAGGCTCTGTTGAAAATTCTGAAGAAAGCCTATGTTCCACAGGAGATAACCATAAACCAGTTGGAGACGGTCGTGTCTAATGTGCATGCCAGTCATGGGCTGGGTTTTACAGACATGGACCTGACTGTAGATGGGAGGAATCACAACCGGGCTCTACACATTGCAATGGAATGCAAAGGAGTCGTGCTTTCGCATGTGCTGGTTGATACCGGCTCCTCATTGAATGTGTTGCCGAAGAAGGCTCTGGCAAAGTTGAATTGTGACGGGCTGATCCTAACTCCCACTGATCTGATAGTGCGAGCTTTCGATGGGTCGAAGCGGGCCGTATTTGGAGAGGTTGAGCTGCCAGTAAAGATAGGCCCAGAGGTGTTTAAGTCGACTTTCTATGTCATGGATATTCAACCGGCATACAGTTGCCTGTTGGGTCGGCCGTGGATCCATGCTGCTGGGGCAGTGACTTCGACTTTACACCAAAAGCTGAAGTATATCTGGGAAGGACAGGTTGTCACCGTCTGCGGAGAGGAGGACATCTTCGTCAGCCACCTGTCCTCATTCAAATACGTTGAGATGGACGGCGAAATCTGGGAGACCCCGAGTCAAGCGTTTGAAACCGTTAAGGTGGAGAATGATCTTTTTGCCAAGGAGGAGGAGAAACCGTCCATATCTTCATACAAACAGGCCGCTGAGGTGGTGAAGAAGGGAGAGGCTCCCGGTTGGGGCAGGATGATGGACATCTCTGCGAAGAAAGATCGCTTCGGAGTAGGGTATCAGCCAGGCAGAGGCTCAGGACAAGGCAGAGGACGCCGTACGTTAGTCACCTTCACTAGTGCCGGAATGCTGGATCCGGATCACATCTGCATGATGAGTGATGAAGCCGATAGTGACTGCGAGATGGACCGGTGGATAAAGCCGTGCGCACCAGGGATGGAAATCCAGAACTGGAAGGCTGAAAAGATCATCCGGGTCACTCTGCTGGAAGAGTAATATTTTTCTTGTTTTGATTTTATATGCATGAAAGCCATACGTGTTGCCCGACACGTAATGGTTCATTGTAAGGGCCACCTCATGTTTAAATTTGCAAATTCGCATCATCAATAAAAGGATGTTTTTCAGTAAAAAGCGGTGTTCCCTGTTTTTCATTTATTTTCGCAGTTTAAAAATAAAAACAAAATAAAAATGGCAATGTTTCATTTTTCTTTTTTTTAATTCGTCTCACACTGGTTCTAAAGCAATGCATGAATCCACATTCATGCAGATGCGATTCTTCTCCGGATCTCATTGATAACAATCCTGTTACACCCTCATATGACTTCGACAATCCAATCTATCTTGCTGAAGAAGAAGACGAAGAAGATTGTGAACTGCCAGGGGAATTAGCCAGGTTGTTGAAACAAGAGGAGAAGGTGATTCAGCCGCATGAAGAGCATATTGAAACGGTGAATCTGGGTACCGACGAGGTCAAGAAAGAGGTGAAAATCGGGGCTGCTTTGGAGGAAAGTGTCAAGAGCAGAATGGTAGTGTTGTTGAAAGAGTATGTCGACATCTTCGCCTGGTCTTATCAAGACATGCCAGGGTTGGATACCGATATCGTTGTGCACAAGCTACCGTTGAGAGCAGATTGTCCTCCAGTAAAGCAGAAGTTGCGCAGGACTCGACCTGACATGGCGATGAAGATTAAAGGAAGAAGTGCAGAAGCAGTGGGATGCTGGTTTCCTTGCTGTCACTAATTATCCGCCATGGGTTGCGAACATTGTGCCAGTCCCGAAGAAAGATGGTAAGGTGAGAATGTGTGTGGACTACCGAGACCTGAACAGAGCTAGTCCGAAGGATGATTTTCCGCTACCTCACATAGATGTGTTGGTAGATAATACGGCTCAATTCTCGGTGTTTTCCTTCATGGATGGCTTTTCTGGCTATAATCAAATCAAAATGTCGCCAGATGATATGGAGAAAACAACGTTCATTACACCGTGGGGCACTTTTTGTTATAAGGTGATGCCATTCGGTCTCAAGAACGTCGGTGCTACTTATCAGAGGGCCATGGTGACTTTGTTTCATGATATGATTCATCATGAAATTGAATGCTATGTTGATGACATGATAGCAAAGTCCCAAACAGAAGAGGGGCATTTGGTAGATCTGGCCAAGTTGTTCGACCGGCTGAGACAGTTCAGACTGAGGTTGAATCCGAACAAGTGCACGTTCGGAGTGCGGTCCGGTAAATTGCTGGGGTTCATTGTGAGCGAGAAAGGAATCGAGGTTGATCCTGCGAAAGTAAAAGCAATAAGAGAAATGCCTGAACCGAGAACAAAGAAGGAGGTTCGTGGTTTCTTAGGTAGATTGAACTACATTTCACGGTTCATATCTCATCTAACAGCCACGTGTGAACCAATTTTCAAATTGTTGAAAAAAGATCAAACGGTCAGGTGGAATAATGATTGCCAAGCGGCATTTGAAAAAATAAAAGAGTATTTGCAGGAGCCTCCGATTCTGATGCCTCCTGTGGAGGGAAGACCGTTAATTCTGTACTTGACGGTCCTCGAGGGGTCTATGGGGTGTGTATTGGGGCAGCATGACGAGTCTGGTCGAAAAGAGCATGCCATATATTACCTTAGCAAAAGTTTACCGACTGTGAAACAAGATATTCACTGCTCGAGAAAACTTGTTGTGCTTTGGTCTGGGCTGCTCGCCGACTGAGGCAGTATATGCTGGTTCATACCACTTTATTGATTTCCAAGATGGATCCAATCAAGTACATTTTTGAGAAGCCAGCATTGACCGGACGGGTTGCGAGATGGCAAATGATTTTGACAGAATATGATATACAGTATACCTCTCAGAAGGCGATCAAGGGGAGTGTATTGTCTGATTACCTCGCCCAGCAACCCATTGAGGATTATCAACCGATGAAGTTTGAATTCCCTGATGAGGACATCATGTTTCTCAAATCGAAAGATTGCGAGGAACCAATCCCGGAGGAGGGGCCTGACCCTGAATCCTAATGGGTTCTGATGTTTGATGGGGCCGTTAACGTGAATGGAAGCGGTGTTGGTGCTGTTTTGGTTACGCCGAAAGGATCTCATATTCCTTTTGCTGCCCGGCTAACATTTGAGTGCACCAACAACGTGGCTGAATATGAAGCTTGCATATTGGGGATTGAAGAGGCGATTGATTTGCGAATCAAAAACCTTGTCATATATGGAGATTCAGCTCTGGTTGTGAATCAGGTTAACGGAAAATGGTATACGCATCAGTCTCATTTAGTTCCATACCGGGATTATACGAGGAGATTGTTGACGTTTTCACCAAAGTGAAGATGCATCATGTGCCTAGAGAGGAGAATCCTTTGGCAGATGCTTTGGCTACTCTGGCTGCCTTAATTAAGGTACAGTGGTGGAATCAGTTCCCCAGTGTTGAAGTAGGTCGTCTGGATAGACCGGCTTATGTGTTTGCTGTTGATACAGCGCCGGATGATGAGAAGCCGTGGTATTACGACATCAAGCGCTATCTAGAGACTCAAGAGTATCCTGAGGGAGCATCTAAAAAGGACCGAAAGACTCTGCGGAGGTTGGCCATGGTGTTCTACCTGAATAAGGATGGGGTTCTGTATAAGCGGAATTTTGATTGGGTCTTGCTCAGATGTGTTGATGATAAAGAGGCAAGCCAATTGATGAAAGAGGTTCATGAAGGGTCGTTCGGTACTCATGCCAGTGGGAATGCGATGGTAAAGAAGCTGTTGAGGGCAGGTTATTATTGGATGACGATGGAGGCCCAATGTTTCAATTTCGTGCGGAAGTGTCATAAATGCCAGATTTATGCTGACAAGGTGCACGTGCCTCCAAATCCGTTGAGCTTAATGTCGTCTCCATGGCCGTTTGCTATGTGGGGCATTGATATGATCGGAAAGATTGAGCCTACAGCTTCGAATGGGCATCGGTTTATATTAGTGGCTATCGATTACTTCACCAAGTGGGTAGAAGCAGCCTCTTATGCGAACGTGACGAAGCAGGTCGTGGCCAGGTTTCTCAAGAGAGACATCATTTGTCGATATGGGGTTCCCGAGAGAATCATTACTGATAATGGTTCTAATTTGAACAATAAGATGATGGCAGAGTTGTGCCGGGAATTCAAGATCGAGCATCACAATTCTTCTCCCTATCGTCCGAAGATGAATGGGGCGGTTGTGGCAGCCAACAAGAATATAAAGAAGATTGTGCAGAAAATGGTGGTAACCTATAAAGACTGGCATGAGATGTTGCCGTTTGCTTTACATGGGTATCGAACGTCGGTGCGTACATCTACTGGGGCAACGCCTTTCTCTTTGGTATATGGAATGGAAGCGGTGTTACCGGTTGAGGTCCAGATTCCTTCTTTGAGAGTCTTGATGGACGTGAAATTGCAAGAGGCTGAATGGGTAAGGACTCGGTACGAAGAGTTGAGCCTGATTGAAGAAATGAGGCTGGCAGCCATCTGTCATGGGCAGTTATACCAGCAAAGGATGAAGCGTGCTTTTGACAGAAAGGTACGACCTCGGGTATATCACGTAGGTGATATGGTGCTGAAAAGGATCCTTCCTCCTCAAAACGATCGAAGGGGCAAATGGACACCTAATTATGAAGGTCCGTTCGTGGTCAAAAAGGTTTTCTCTGGCGGAGCCTTGTTGTTAACGACCATGGATGGCGAGGATTTTTCATCCCCTGTGAATGCGGACGCAGTTAAAAGATACTTCGTATAAAGAGACCCGCTGGACGAAAAGAATAAAATAGTCCAGGCAAAAATGGGCATCCCGGCGAACAAAAAAAAACAGAAAGAAAAGGTTCGGGCAAAAATTAGGGATAAAAATGAAAAAATTGTACACCCGGCAAGTCGAAAACCTGAAAAGGCGACTTGGGCAAAAAAGGGTATCCCGGTGGACTGAAAACCCGAAAGGGCGGTCCAGGCAAAAGAGGGATTGAAACGAACAACTGCGTCTAGCATGATCGTTTGCGCTTTGGTTAAAGCATCATGGATAATCCCCGGTAGGGATCAATCAGAATCGTCTTGTTCAGAAGGCAGAAAGCACGGAGAGTCTGAGGACATATGGGGTGTAACCGAGTTGGAACTCGATGAGATCACAGGTTTCACATTGCCATTAGGATAGATTTTTCCTTTTATGCGCAATTACCTCTTTTCAGGAATTGCTTCCTTTGTATTGCTCAATTTGAGCCACACTTTTTCAATCAATAAAATGCATATTCAGTCAAATAATTTTGTTTTTGTTTTTCATTACCGCTTTGATTGCAAAAACATCCGATTATTTTGATAAAGAATCCTTGCATTTTAAGACAAACAGGTCCCTTCCAATGCATGTTTATAAGATTGAAACTTGAAATCTTATTCGGAAGGCTGAGTGACCCAAGTGTTGAAATCTTGACACGCCTGGGGCACGGTTTTATCTAACGATCTGTTTTGCAGGTGTTGTTAGGTATTTTCCCTCACTTGCAGGTTGTGATGTGGAAGCTGTTGACAAAACAATCCCCACGGAGTCCGATCAGGGACGAATGAATAGAAGAACGATGAAAAGACGACGGCGAAACGTACGACGATCCTTGGAATTAATCAAGAAGACTCTTCAAAGTCGGAAGGTTGAGAAGTCTGTATAAATCCCAGGAGTTCGCTCTCCGTCGAGCGCGGAGCGGTTTGGAATACAAGGCGATGGAGCAGAAAAGTCCAGATGAGTCTGGGAGTTCTCAAAATTGGAAAGCTGACATGGGGGTTGGATATGAATACCGTGGTTCGACGAGTCGTCGGGTGTTCAGTACCAGGCTGTTCTTCTCCCCAAGCAGAGTCAGAAGGACTAATTCCCCATCAGATTCAAGGTCTCCCCAGCAGGTTTCAGATTGGTGCTTCCCCAGTCGCCAGGCCTGAAGATGGCAGTTTCCCCAGCGGAATTATCTGTGTGCGGTGGTTCTCCGAGCGGAGTCGGGATTGATATCCCCAACAAGTCAAAGACTGTTGCATCCCCACAGAGTGCATTGGTGGATCTTTCCCCAGTAATTCCCCAAGCGGATCGGGTGCAAAGGAGGCTATCCCCAGCAAGGGTTGCCTTTTCCCAGCAGCAGTGCTATTCTCCAGCAGGGCGGAAATCGGAGTATCGGCGAGTTCCTCAGCAGAGTATCTCGAGCTCCCCAGAAGAGTCCCTTGAGGGGGATACCTTTGTATACATTCATCATGAAAAAATAGCATAGCATATTGCATATTAAATCGTGTAGCATTTCCATAAGTATGGAGCATTACGCTGAAAAAATCAATCATGCATCATATTGCAAGCATTGAGCTAGTCTCAGACCGTGGTTACCGTTTGAGAGGTGGTTTCCTGAGGGTGAAGGTGTTGCTTCGAGGAGTTTGGCACTGTTTTTTATCAACAGTACTTCCCCAGTAGTGCGATACTGGAGGAAAATTTTCCGTCGGACAGAGATGGAAATGTTACGCGATCAGCGCGACTCGGGCCGTGGTTACCGCTTGAGGTTTGGTTTCACCAGGTGGTGAAGATGTTACTCTGAGGAGTTTAACATCGTGATGAGGAATCAACAATGTTCCCCCAGTAGTGCGATACTGGAGGAGATTTCTGTCGTGCGAGATAGAAGTTGGAAGATGTTACTCTGAGGAGTTTAACGTCATGATGTCAGATCAGCCATGTTCCCCAGTAGTGCGATACCGGAGGAAAACTTTTCCGTCGGACGGAGATGGAAATAAACGTCAAAGGATGTTACGCGATCAGCGCGACTCGGGCCGTGGTTACCGCTTGAGGTTTGGTTTCACCAGGTGGTGAAGATGTTACTCTGAGGAGTTTAACATCGTGATGAGGAATCAACAATGTTCCCCCAGTAGTGCGATACTGGAGGAGATTTCTGTCGTGCGAGATAGAAGTTGGAAGATGTTACTCTGAGGAGTTTAACGTCATGATGTCAGATCAGCCATGTTCCCCAGTAGTGCGATACCGGAGGAAAACTTTTCCGTCGGACGGAGATGGAAATAAACGTCAAAGGATGTTACGCGATCAGCGCGACAAGCGGGGTTCAAATGGAGAAAAGGAAATGTTGAGACATTTTCTGGAGATCGGGGTTCAATCGGAGAAAAGAAAATGTTGAGACATTTTCTGGAAAGCGGGGTCCAAATGGAGATTGGAGTTGAAGATTATATCCGGGATGAGGTCCTCAGGATTATCTTCTGTTCATGTGCCACCTTAGACTTTGGCGGATGCCAAAAGAGGTCGTTATAGGTGTCTTCGGATGAAGGGATGCACATGTTACCTTCCTTTTGTGAGGTGTACCCTCTGATATGTCGCCCTCAGAGTGGTGTTTGGTGTTATTTCCGACGTTGCCAGCGGAATTATCACAAGAGATTGGAGAACGGGGTTCAAACGGAGAAAGGGAAATGTTGAGGCATTTTCTGGAGAGCGGGGTTCAAATGGAGAAAAGGAAATGTTGAGGCATTTTCTGGAGAGCGGGGTTCAAATGGAGAAAGGGAAATGTTGAGGCATTTTCTGGAGAATGGGGTTCACAATGGCGATCGCAAGTTATCGTCAGGCGACTGGGGTTCAAATGGAGAATGGGGTTCATTATGTTGGCAAACAAGGTGTCGGGGTTCAAATGCAGTGATCCGGGATCATTTGCGCAAGAGAAAAACTTCGAGGTCCAAGAAAAAAAAAAGGAAATAATAATCCCCAGCGGATATGGTGTTCAGGCCATGGTTATCCCTGCGTTACCATTTATTTTGGTATCCAGGTCGACGTTGTTGTTTCGGTGATCAGGCCGACTTTCTCCGTTCCAGACGGATTTTTGTTTCAGAAGATTGTGTTCTTTGCCGATTCTGACAGGCATTGTTAATTATATCCCATCAGAGTGCAAATTGTTCGTCTGTTCTTGGTATTCAATCACTCTTCACCCTGATCATCTGAAAGCCGAGGCTATTCATATCGACAGGTTCACAGTGGATTGAATAGGGGCAGTTGTAACACCTCAAAATTTGCCCTCCTCTCTTGGGACTAGCTTAACATATTGCATATCATTTTTTTTAGGTCATTAGGCATTGCATATTGCATATCATGTGGTTACATTGTGCAAGTCATCCTCATAAGTCTTGATCAGAAGATGAAGAGGTCATGATGCAAGCTAAAGGTTTCATTGAATTGATCACTAATCATCTGAGGATGTGTGGTTCAAATTAGGGTTTGTGAGTCTCAAGGAGATTGATCTTTGTCTTGGTTGAAATGATACATCATCATCATGGTTTTTTTATCATCCAGAAGATTCAAGAGATTGATCAGGTACCTTGAGATTAGGGTTTTGACCACTGGTCCACCCTAATCAGTTGTATTGGGCCAATCAGGGCTTGGCATGGAGATGGGGTCTACAATGGATATGGGGATCATCATATGATTGTATTGAGCTTATGGAGGCTAGGGTTTCATCATTGAGCCATTTCATCAGAAGTTTGGGGTTCAGCTGGATCAGTGCATTGCCAAATTCATCTATCAATTGAAAAAGTCAACTGTGGTCAACTGTGCTTGGTTTTATGGATTTGGAGGTGGGAGAGAGTTGGATACACTTCATTCATGTTGAAACAAGTTTCATTTGACATTTCAAACATCAAGAATGAAGAAAATAAAGTCAGACAAAAAATTGCCAAAAATGGCAAGTGACTTGTAATGAAAGTTTCCAAAAATGGAAAGTTTTTCACCTCAAAATTACATGTCCAAACCTGCTTCAAATGGAATTTTGTTCAACATGAAAGTTGTAGAGCTTGCTCTCACCTTTCCAAAAAGTCCAAGAACTTGAAATTCCCATGAAGGGTTAGCAAGATATGGTCCAATCATTTTCCAAAAATGCCTAAAATCAAAGTGGCATAACTTTCACATGGAATGGCCAAAATGGATGATCTTTCTTTGAGCAAACCACATTTCACATGTACTTTCATGATGCATGGTCAAATTTCATCAAAAATAATCATGGCAAAAAGTCATTTTTCAAGTGGATTATTTGAAAATTGGTGGGAAAAATGGTGAGATTTCAAATTACATGGATTTTGCACACAAGACCAATTCCAACACATCCCAAATACCAAATAGAACTTGCTCCAACTGTCATTGCACTGTTACATTGGCTGGTTTGGCAAAGGACTTTTTGGCACTTTCACATAAAATTGCATTTGTGCTAATCTCATTCCAATTTGCTAATTGAGATTAGTAAGTGGATTAAGCATTGGTATAAGAGGTTAATTGTAACAGAATTGATAATCACAATTCACTTTTCAGATCTAAACTCAGAAACTTCTCAAATTCTCTAATTTTCTCACACTTTTCTCACACTTTTTTGCACTTGTTCATCAAGAATTCATCACTTTTTCTGCTTTCTCTTGTGTTGATTAGCATTAACAAGTGATATTGAAGAACTGTTTGAAGCTATCATCGGAAGAATCGTGAAGAATCCGGACTGTTGCAACTTTGAGCTTCCATGGCAATTTGAGAATTCTCCATCATCGAGCATTTCTGAGCTGAGCTATCACTTCTATTCATCTCCTGCATCATCCTAGTCCATCTGTTTTCATCATTGGAGCCTTGAGGAGCTCGATTTCGCAACTGTTGCTTCATAAGGTCAGAATTCAAACCTTTCGATTCTTGAAATTGACATGTGGTTTAGGTAGATCTTGCAACGTAGAACACACTGCAACTTGAATCATGCATTTTCGTTAAGAATTGAATGAGATATGTAGATCTGAACTTTTGATGATAAACTTTCTTTTGCTCGATCTGGTTAGCATGAGTAGATTTAGGATGAATGCTTGTTGTTTCGATGTTCTACATGATGAGACGTTTCGATTGGTATATTGCTTGCATGATTTTGTGAAAATTTGTTCGTAAGTGTGTGTTGTGTTCACTGTTCCGTCGTCTTTTTCGTGAATAAATCGCGCATTCGCCTAGCGAATGATCTGTTCGCCTAGCGAAGGCGAAGAAGATGAGTGCTCGCCTAGCGAAGCTTCCGGTTCGCTTAGCGAAGGTTTCCAGTCGAAACGCACCGTTTCATAGAGGCGCCAGATTCAAATATTTCGCTGGATTTACAAGTTTGCCACTAGCACCAATTATTTCATATTTTTTCACAATTTCATTTCATTTTGATGCATGAACTTCAAAAATCCATATCTAATTCATTTCTTGTCCAAATTTTGTGAGGTTTTTTGCATTATTCTCCTTGTGATGTGTAGTTTTTTATGATGATTTTTATTATTTTTGTGCACGTGTGGAAAAATAAATTGCCTAGGGTTTGATTGAATGTGTCCAATTTGTGTATACCATGCCATTTCACTCATAAAATGATGATGCTTCCATAGAAATTCATGAAATTTTGTGTTGCAATTTTTGGATCCCTGGTTGATAAGATATGAATTTTTGATTAGGAGTGTGACAATGAGTGTCACACTATGCGTCGTGAACTTCATGATTTTATTAAAAATGCTTAGGGACATTGGATTGATCCAAAATTTTGCATGATTAAGCATTGGTATGTGGAGAATACATGTGAATTTTTCTAGATTTATTGGTGGCATTTCCTAATTGATTGGAATTTTCTCCTCTGCTTGGTCATTTGTTGATTCTTTGTGACACATGTTACCATTTGATTTGTGAAATTCTGGTTATTGATTGGATGAGTGTGGAATTTGACATGAGCATTCTAGACACATTATAGGTCATTGTGGTTTTGATCCCATTCATTTCTCATGCTTTGTCACTGTTTTATGATTGATGGAAGTTAGTGCTTGTTTTGATGCCTTGTGTTGGCTTGCTTGAACTTGTCTGGACTTTTTGATTTTCATTGACCTACTTCCTCTTGTTCAAATTGCATGAAATTTGATATGTAGATTGTTGAATATGTTTTGTTTAGACTTGAATTTTTGTGGAATTTATTGGGCTGTTTTGATATGGATTTGATTGAGATCATTCTGTTAGGTCCTTTGAGGTTGCAAATTGCCTAGTTTGTGCCTTTTCTTCCATGAAATGATGATGATGAATGATATGAGCATAGGACCAATTGGATTGGATTCTAAATTGATTGATTGTGATTTTGGATGATTTTCACTTGCTGTTTTGGATTTTTCATCTCCTTTGGACCCTAGGCTTAGCCTAGTGGTCTAGTTTCTCATGTTTGAGTTTGAGTTTCAGGTTAGGAAGCAAAAGGAGGAAAATGCAAGTTGATTAAATTGAGTTTGGTTGCTTGTTGTAAACTAACTTGTGTGTTTTGTAGGATGCTTGACTCAATTGAATTGATTGTGCTTTGCACATGGCATTGCTTGTACATAGTATTGACTGTTGACTTTTGCTGTTTAATGTTGGTTTGTCTGAGTACTAATTGTGCTAGATTGGTTTCAGGTACCATAGTCGCTTTAGTTCTTTTTGAACTTGCTTGCTGGTGCTTGGTTGTTTAACCAATAGAGGTAGACTCTCTTGTCTCCATGTAGTCTGGAAGACCTGGCCTGTTACTTGGCCAGGCACCTGTCTGAAGTCCCCCTTTCGGGGCAATGTTTGTGTTTGTTTATTATTGTGCTAAGCAGGGAAGTCCTTCATAAAGGCAAATTGGCAGAACCCAAGAGATAAGCAACCTATCTCCTGCTATTCTTGTTGAGTCGTCCCTCTGCTCACACTACTTGTGTTTGATGCATTGGGACATTAACCCAAGATCTTGTACAGTGTACAGTTGTGTCTGTGTCTTGAGCGTAGAAGGGTTCCCCCATTCTGAACCCACGCTCCTTTGTCTGATGCTCTCCCTGGCCAGGGATAAGAGCTGTGAGGCACACCCCTCGCTCACCTTTCATCCGCTTCACCCTGACTCTCAATGTCAGGTTTAAGAGCGAACACTACCTTGTACAGAGGACTTGCTTCGGCAGTCGAACCCTTTGTTTGAGCCTCACTTGACTGGATATAGTGTGTGCTAAATGTGGATGTTTGATTTGCTTTGTTTATGATTGCATGCTTTGCTTTTTCCTGGTTAGGATTAGCTTGCTGTTGTGCAGGTAGGTAGAAAACACAACTTAGGGTTAATGATGCATGATAACACTAGGCTCGAGTACAGCTCCCTAGTAGTGTGTCTCCCTTTGTTTCTGGCTAGAATCTTTTTCCCTTTCAGGGGAACTACGTCGCCCTGATTCTCGTTCCAGACGAGATACGTAGGCAGGTGGTCGTGCGAGACCTCTCCGGGCAACCTTTTTGCTTTTTGTGTGTGTTGTTTGACGATAGTTAGGCTCGAGTCCCTGACTCCTTAGCCATTTGTTGTTTGTTTGTTCTTGTTGTGTGCTTGGAAGCCGGTATAAGTCCATCGAGTGGCATCTGGGTTCCAGTGTGCGTGTGTTTGGTTCGGATGCTGATGTAAGTCCAGTGATTGGCATTCAGGCTCCACGTTTGCCGGTGTGTGTCTTGTGTTGTTTGGCGTACGTGAGCCGAACTACGGCAGCTCTGATTCTCGTTCCAGACGAGATACGTAGGCATAGGACGCGATGTCCTAGCGAGCCCTTCTCTCTTCCCCCACCTGTGTTGTCTTAGCGTGTGTGTATGATGTTTGTCTGTTTATTTTAGCAACCTATTCTTTCTTTTAGAGCGTGGATCCCGTCGAGTACGACGGACGTGAGGGGTGCTAATACCTTCCCCTCGCGTAACCGACTCCCGATCCCATTCTCTTTGGTCGCGAGACCATGCTTTTCCCAGGTTTACTTCGAGCGTTTCCTTTCCCTCTTTGGGATAAATAACGCACGGTGGCGGCTCTGTGTTGTTTTTGTTTCAGCCCGCCGGTTGTTTTTCGCGGATGCGACACATGTCATCCTTATGAGGAGATTTATCAGGAATGTTACCTTGATTAATTCTAGCTGTGGAAGAAGGGCCAGGGACGTCGCCTGGAATAACAGAGAGGGGAATAACCTCCAGAATATCTTCATCCAAAAACTCCATGGAGGGAGTCCTTCCTTTGTGAGTGGGTTTTGATCCTGAGGATGAGGGATGTTATGACATTTTGTTGGATTTTTGAAAAAAATCTCTTTGCCCTAGCAGAGGTTTTCTGAGAGGTTGGATGAAGATGGAAATGGTTGTGTTGAGGTAACGTGTGGAAATGGCATAGATACTAGTTCCAATACTAGGTGATGATTTGTCATTAATGTGGCTCTTTCTTTTAAGTGGGTAGACAATATTTTTATTACCTTTTCCACTCCATTTTAATTGCTATAACTTCACAAGAATCAAAATCCCCAATTTCCCTCTTAAACATTCAAACTGATTATCATCCAAAACCCTTGAAAATTTGTCAGCTAATTGCATTTCATGCTTTAGAGCTATGATTTTGTCTTCCACAAATTCTCTAATGGAGTGATGACAAAAATCAATGTGCTTGGTCCAACTGTGTTGAATAGGATTTTTGGACATAGTTGTAGCACTCAGGTTGTCATAGTACAATGTCATGACATCGTGTGTGACATTGTATTCAGTCAATAGTAGTTTCAACCAACCCTGTTGAGAACAGCTACTTCCAGCTGCTATATATTCAATTTGATATATAACACAAACACCATTTTCATCTTTCAAATGTCTAGGAGCAGGTGTCCTTTCACTCTCCATCCCAATCTTCTTAACATTGTTCTTGGCACTTTTGCTTTGAGATAGACACATAGACCCTTCTATCTGTTGACTTGTAGACCAAGTCAAACAAAGCTCTTTCCAACTTTAGACTGTATTTAACTAGAAACATGTTCTACCATCTGATCTAACCTCATACCAAACCCAATGTTATCCATATGGAGGAGTTTCAAACTTTTGGAAGTGATGTTATGTCTGAGTTTTTGGTGTGATATCCTTGTCTGACATTTCCCACAGACTTTTCTTTCATCAATCTTTAATTTGGGAGTTCTTCTAGCAGATATACTCATCTTCATCTCTTTAAGATGCAGATGGCTCAAACATTTTTGCCATGTCTTCACTTCTTCTTCTTTGACTAAGGTACACTTAGAGGAATAACCAATTTGAGAGCTCCATATGTAACAGTTGTCTTTGGTCCTGATTCCTTTCATGATCACTTCACTTTCTTTGTTAGTAATCAGACATTCAGTTTTAGTGAAGTTAACAATTAGACCTTAGTCACATAGTTGACTGATGCTTATTAGATTTGTAGTCAAGCCCTTAACAAGTATGACATTGTCAAGGTCAGGAACTCTAGAGCAATAAAGCTTACCAATCCCCTTGATTTCACCCTTTGCTCCATCACCAAAGGTTACATAACTCATGGCATGAGGATGAAGGCCAGTTAGTAGGTCTTTGTTTCCAGTCATGTGTATGGAGCACCCATTGTCAAAATACCAATCTTCTTTTGCTGAAACTCTGAGAGAAGTGTCAGCTATTAGACTTGTAACATTTGTCTTAGGAACCCATTGCTTCTTGTTGACAAGCCTGTGATGTTTGAGTCTTGGTTGATAGTGAGTCTGATGATGAACAGGGCTAGGATAACCATACAGCTTATAGCAGAAGGGCTTCAGGTGGCCAAATTTTCCACAGTAATGGCATCTCCATCTTTGGTGTTTCCCTTTTTGCTGTCTTCCCTTCTGATGTTGTGACATATGATGTGACATCTCAGGTTTGCTTTTAATATGGCTGCACTTAGGTTTGGATTTAGGTTTGCAACCAGTGTAACTACACTCAGGCTTAGATTCATTATACCCAATGCCGGATTTGTCTCCTGTTATTTGTTCAGTTTGGAGAATCTTGTCTAGGGAGTCAGATCCATTGTTTAACATTCTTACATACTTGGCCATCTCTTCTAGTTTAGAATTCAAGAACATAGCTTCAGTTTTTAACTTGGAGATGGTTTCCACATGTTCTGCCTTCTCATTCTCCAACTATACTATCACTTTCTTCTGGCTTTCAACTTGTTGACCTTTATCTAGCTTGGCATTCAGAACCACTGCTTCTGTTTTTAATTTGGAGATGGTTTCCAAGTGTTCTACCTTCTCATTCTCAGTTGAGTTACACACCTCTGCACTTTTGTGACACAACTTTCTGTAGCTAGTTGCCAATTCTTCAAAGGTTACTTCATCATCATTTAAGTCTTCCTCAGAACCCCATCTTCTAGTCAAGGCAGTCACCAGATTTGAAGACTCTTCTGTTTCACTTTCATCAGATCAAGTGGCAGCAAGACTCATCTTCTGCTTCTTGAGGTAGGTTCCACATTCAGTTCTAATGTGTCCATACCCATCACATTCATAGCACTGTACTTCTTTTCCTTCTTTGGGCTTATCATCTAACCTTGTTCTTCTTCCAGCATTGTTGGATTTACTGATGTCAGATGAGATGTTCTTGACATTAGCCTTAGATCTTACATCCATCTTTTTCAACAGTCTGTTGAACTGTCTTCCCAACATTGCTACATCATTTGCCAGATCTTCATCAACATCCTGACTATTTTCCTCCTCTGTGTTTGACATGAAGGCTATGCTTTTGGTTTTCTTTTCAGAACCATCATTCATTCCCATCTCAAATGTTTGGAGGAAACCAATTAGCTCATCAATTCTCATGTTGGATATGTCTTGAGACACTTCTATGGTTGTCACCTTCATAGCAAATCTCTTAGGGAGTGACCTGAGTATTTTTCTTACTAATTTTTCATCTAACATCTTCTCTCCCAGGGCTCTTGAGGCATTAGCAATTTCAAGGATACTCATATGAAATTCATGAATATTTTCATCTTCTTTCATCCTTAAAGTTTCAAACTTGGAGGTGAGCAACTGTAGCCTAGACATTTTAACTCTAGAGGTGCCTTCATGGGTGGTTTTGAGAATGTCCCAAGCATCTTTAGCCACCTCACAGTTGTTTACCAACCTGAAGATATTCTTGTCTACTCCATTGAATATGGCATTCAATGCTTTAGAATTTCCAAGGGCTAGATCATCCTCCTCCTTGGACCGTTGTTCTTCAGGCTTCTTGTCAGTTGTGGCTTCTCCTTCCTTAGTAATTACTGGATGTACCCAGCCTGTTAACACAATCTTCCAAGCCTTATTATCCAGAGATTTTAGGAAAGCTACCATTCGAGGTTTCCAATAGTCATAGTTAGATCCATCCAAAATTGGTGGGCTGTGAACAGATCTTCCATCTCTCTCCATAGTACCAAAAAGTATTGTCCCTAGATCTCACCTAGAACCAGAGCAGGATGCCTGCTCTGATTCCAATTGAAATTCTGGTATCAAATATGAGATTTCAAAGGTAATGTCACGACACTAATATCTGAGTGAAACAAACAGGATATAGATAAAGAATAGTAATGCAGGAGACACAAGCAATTGTTAACCCAGTTCGGTGCAACTCACCTACGTCTGGGTGCTACCAAGCCAGGAAGGAAATCCACTAAATAGAATCAGTTCAAAGACTCTCAGTACACTCCACAAGTTACAGTCTTTTTCACCTAATCTCTACCCGTATGATTTCTACCTAAGAACTTCTTAGATATGAGAACCCACTCACTCCCCCTCAATCACACCTGTGATTTTCAACAACAATTACTTATGAAAAGAAGACACTCTTCAAAGACACACACTTGATCTTCAATCAAGTAGACACACACTTGATCTTACTTAACAACTTCAATCAAGTAGACACACACTCATTCTTAAAAGCTTAGAGTGACAAATTATAACTTACACATCAGACCAATTCAATCATCTATGGATGAGTTGAATGGCTTACAAGTCACACGACCAAAAAAGACACAAACCCTTATTCTCTCTCAATATTGCGCTCTGTATTGGTTGTGTATCAAATCAGGTTTTCCATGTCCTATTTATAGAAGCATTCAGCTGGGCTTGGACATCTTGAAAACCCTAAAACTATTTTCCAATTAAATCTTCTCATGACAGCTGATTAGATCTCTTTGGAAAATAAGTAAATCTGGTTGTAATTAATGATTGAATGCGATTGTAAATCAGATCTTCAATCATACATAGATTGCCATTAAATGCACAATCACATAACACATAACATTCACCCTGAATGTTCTATGTACAGGTGTCATGACATCGGGTCTGACATCCTGGAACAATCCTGCATAATTCCATTTTAAATATCCAGCAGGTACATAATATCAGATGTCATGACATCGTGTATGACTTCTTGAAACAATCCTGCATAATTATATTTTTAATCTCCAGCAGGTACATAGATATCTTCTGTTAAGACATCACATGCAACATCTTGTGAACACTCTTTGTTTTACCAAAATTGCTGCCAACATTTAGAACCAACATGAACGATCAGTCATTGTTCTAGGCCATGGTGTGGACAGACTCTTAATAGCTCTTTATATCCCTTCCAAGCTTCAAAAAGAGATTCTCCTTGGTTTTGAGTAAATCTACTTATTTGGTTTCGAAGAACAGCAGTCTTACTAGGGGAAAATATCTAGCAAGGAATACTCACCTAAGGTCTTCCCAGGTAGTTATTGAATTAGCTGGAAGTGAATCTAACCATGAACATGCTCTATCCCTGAGGGAGAAAGGAAATAATCTTAAACGGATCGCATCAGGTGAAGCGCCGTTAGATTTAAAGGTGTTGACCAGGTTGATAAAGACTTTTAAATGTTGATTTGGGTTCTCAGTAGCGAGACCCGTGAATTGGTTATGTTGCACTAATTGCAACAAATACGATTTTAGTTCGAAATTATTGGCAGGAATAAGGGGGTTTACTATACTCGAACTAGGTTCCTCGTCAGAGGGTTGGGCAAATTCCTTAAGAGCTCTCGGGTCGCGATTCTCGGTCATAGCTTTCTTAATTCGGATGAGTAAGAGGTGTGTACGAGTGTAACCTCCGGGTTCCGCTAAAGGATCTACTAAATTTCCGGTACTACAGGTTCTACGCATTTACCGGCTAATAATGCCTTAGTCTAGACGGTGTAACAACAGGGTACGAAATTTGACGAAGTTGGTCCCCGACAACGGTGCCAAAAACTTGATCGGTGAATTCGCAAGTGCACGAATCACGTCAAAGTAATATAAAAGAATATCGATCCCATAGAGACCAAATCGTCAATCTATCGATTACTACCGTTACGGTGTTTATCTAAGGCGGTATAAAAGAGATATTGATGTTGCAAAATAACGGTAAATAATAAATGCAGGTAAAGACAGGTTGAATGTATTTCACGTCAGTTAAGTGATGTTTCGATTGTGTAAATAGAACTACTTATGAGGCAATATTTTCTACTCTTGAAAAGAATCCATTTAACAGGAACTGTCGCTTTCGCGTATCAGAATCGAGTTTACCCTTAAATTAAGGCCTTTTATTGTCACTTATAAAAGGTGCGCAGAACGCTAAAGTAGTAAACTTATTTTTAAGAAATAAGACTCATAAACTTAGTTGAAAAGTGATTTTTATTTGGAAAGTTTTACCAAAGGGGTTTCCTGGTTTTAAATTTATCAACGCGTCCGAAAACAGTTTCAAAAATAGTTTTTCCTTAAAGGGATAAAAATTCCTAGTTAACTAAGCCAGCGTGCTTTCACACTCCTTGAATAGTTAAAACTAACCAAGTTTGTTTCAAAAAACTCAAGTTAAAAATCAAAACAACCTTTAAAGTATTTCTACAGATTCAATATGTGAAACATCTCTTTAACTGCGATCCTTACATTCTAACCTTTAAAAGATTTAGCCAGACATGGTAATTCCAACAAACATAACGATATTGATCATGATGAATTTTTTTTTTTAGGATGTGAGGCGTAAGGTACGAGTAAAGCGTGTAAAAATAAAGCGTGGATAGATAAAAATAAAGCGTGGATAAATAAGGCGGAAAATAAATAAAGTAAAGCGAGACGGAAAATAAATAAAGTAAAGCGAGACGAAAAATAAATAAAGTAAAGCGTAGGAAGAGAGTAAATAAAGTAAAGCGTGACAAGTAAATAAATAAAATAAAGCGATAAAACAAGAACCTGCTCCAAACGGAGGCTTTAATTCCGGTACAAGGAAAATAAACCTCCGACTTCGAAGATAAAGACGACAGTAACTCGAAGTGACCCAACTCAATCTCACTAAGGTGCGATAACCCCCCGATGTGACAGATTACCGCTTTTACAGATAAAGAATATAGGCTTAGTATTGTAAACTAAGTTGGATGATATTAGCAGCTTGCAAAGACCATGGTGCCCTCCAACTTCTCCTTAGTGGGAACGTGGAATACAAAGGTGGCGCCCGCCATCCCTTCATGGCGCTCGCCATGTGTGTAAATGGGAAAGATCATGGGAACGTGGCGGTTACCTCCTGGTTGAGGGCTGATGAGTCATGGCTTCTCCTATGGTGGCCGCCATGTGCAACGCCATGTGTACAATATTCGCCGAAAAACCCTAATTTTAGGTCTTTTTGCTTCGTTTCTTCTAAAAGGGTCTAAAAGAGCTAAATATCTGAAAACAACATAAAAGAGAGCATAATACAAACAAAATGATAATAAAGTCCTAATAAACATGTGAAATCCGAGTCAAAAATACGGTGTAATTCAGTGTGATCACCTGTCCGAAAGATGATTTCCCTCTGCCACAGATTGATTTGTTGGTAGACAATACTGCTTAATTCAAAGTCTTTTCGTTTATGGATGGATTTTCCGGATATAATCAGATAAAAATGGCACCCGAAGATATGGAGAATACCACATTCATCACACCCTAGGGAACATTCTTTTATAGAGTGATGCCTTTCGGTTTAAAGAATGCTGGTGCAATTTACCAGAGATCAATGACTACTCTTTTTAATGATATGATGCATAAAGAGATTGAAGTATATGTCGATGACATGATTGCTAAATCGATTGATGAAGAGGAACATGTTAAGCATTTGTTGAAGTTATTCCAGTGTTTGAGGAAGTATAAACCCCGCTTGAATCCCAATAAGTGTACTTTTGGTGTTCGTTCTGGTAAGTTGTTGGGCTTTATTGTCAGCGAGAAGGGTATTGAAGTTGATCCTGCCAAGGACAAAGAAATACAAGAGATGCCTACGCCCAAAACTGAGAAGCAAGTCAAAGGTTTTCTTGGCAGCTTGAATTATATTTCCAGATTCATTTCCCACATGACTGCCACGTGTGCGCCTATTTTCAAGCTTCTTCGGAAAGATCAGACTTGTGATTGGACCAAAGACTTCAAGAAAGCTTTTGACAGTATCAAAGAATATTTGCTTGAACCTCCGATTTTGTCTCCACCTGTTGAAGGAAGATCGTTGATCATGTATTTGACTGTGCTAGAAGATAGTATGAGTTGTGTTCTTGGTCAGCAAGATGAGACTGGGAAGAAAGAATTTGCAATTTACTACCTCAGTAAGAAGTTCACCGACTGTGAGACTCGGTATTCGATGCTTGAGAAGACTTGTTGCGCATTGGCTTGGGCTGCTAAGCGTATGCGTTAGTGTATGTTGAATCATACCACTTGGTTGATATCCAAAATGGATTCGATCAAGTATATATTTGAGAAGCCTGCTTTAATTGGGAGAATTGCCGGTTGGCAGATGTTGTTATCAGAGTATGATATCGAATACCGATCTCAAAAAGCGATCAAAGGTAGTATCTTGGCTGACCATTTGGCTCACCAACCAATTGAAGATTACCAGTCAGTACAGTATGACTTTCCTAATGAAGAGATTTTGTAGTTGAAAATTGAAGATTGTGATGAACTATTGCTTGAAGAAGGGCCAAAATCTGGTTCTCGTTGGGGCATGGTTTTTGATGGAGCTATTAATCAATATGGAAATGGCATTGGGGCAGTGATTATTACTCCTCAAGGCATGCATCTACCATTTACAACTAGATTGACTTTCAAGTGTACAAACAACATGGCAGAATATGAAGCTTGCATTATGGGTCTTGAAGAGGTCATGAATCTCAGAATCAAGTATTTGGATGTCTTCGGTGATTCCGCTTTGATTGTGAATTAGATCAAAGGAGAATGGGAGACAAATCAACCCGGTTTAATACCACATAGATATTATGCAAGGAGGATTTTAACTTTCTTTACAAAGGTTGAGTTTCATCATATCCCTCGAGATGAGAACCAGGTGGCAGATGCTCTTGCAACATTGGCATCAATGTTTGTAGTGAAATATTGGAATGAAGTTCCCAATTTATCTATGATGCGTCTTGATAGGCCAACTCATGTGTTTGCTGTGGAAGAGATTAAAGACGAAAAGCTGTGGCATTACGACATCAAATGTTTCCTCAAAATTCAGATTTACCCGCCTGGGGCATCTTTGAAAGATAAGAAGACTTTGAGAAGATTAGCCGGTAATTTCTACTTGAATGGTGATATACTGTACAAGAGAAACTTTGACATGGTTTTGCTCAGATGCATGGATAGACACGAAGCAGACTTATTGATGACTGAAGTGCATGAAGGTTCCTTTGGTACTCACTCCAATTGACATGCAATGGCGAAAAAGATGTTGTGAGCAACTTACTATTGGCTGACAATGGAATCTGACTGTTGCAAATTTGTGAAGAAGTGCCACAAGTGTCAAATTTGTGCTGATTAAATCCATGTTCCTCCGACACTATTGAATGTTATCTCTTCCCCGTGGCCCTTCTCCATGTGGGGGATATATGTGATTGGGATGATTGAGCCCAGAGCTTCGAATTGACATCGTTTCATTTTAGTGGCAATTCATTACTTCACCAAATGGGTTGAAGCGGCATCGTATGCAAATGTGACCAAGCAAGTTGTTGTAAGGTTTATTAAGAATCGGATTATATGTTGTTATGGTGTGCTAAGTAAGATCATTACTGACAATGGATCGAACTTGAATAATAATACGGTGGACGCTCTTTGCAAAGACTTCAAGATTGCACATCATAATTCTTCTCCCTACAGACCTAAGATGAATGGGGCTGTTGAAGCTGCGAATAAGAACATCAAGAAGATTATTCAGAAGATGGTTGTCACATATAAGGATTGGCATGAGATGCTCCCATTTACTTTGCATGGGTATCATACATTCGTCCGCACTTCAACAGGGGAAACCCCTTTCTCTCTTGTATATGGTATGGAAGCAGTGCTCCCCGTAGAGGTTGAGATTCCTTTATTGTGTGTGCTCATGGAATCTAAGTTGATTGAGGCTGAATGGTGTCAGACCAGGTTTGATCAATTGAATTTGATTGAAGAGAAGAGATTAACTGCCATGTGTCATGGTCAGTTATATCAGCAAAGAATGAAGAAGGCTTTTGATAAGAAGGTCAAACCTCGGGTATTCAGAGAAGGTGACCTTGTGCTTAAGAATATTTTGACGTTCAAGCCAGATTCCAGAGGAAAATGGAGTCCTAATTATGAAGGCCCATATGTTGTTAAGAGAGCCTTTTCAAGCGGTGCATTGATTCTTACTACAATGGATGGTGAAGAGTTCACTCGTCCTGTGAACGCAGATGCAGTCAAGAAATACTTCGCCTAAAAAAGAAAAGAACAACTCGCTAAGTTGAAAACCCGAAAGGGCGGCATAGGCAAAAATGAGCGTCTCGGTGGATTGAAAATCTGAAAGGGCGATCCAGGCAAAAATTAGAGACATAATACAGAAATTATTTCCCGATAAGTTGAGTACCCCACCTTGGGGCAACTTATGAAAAAATTAGGGATTATGGCAAGTAACTGCATTTTGCTGATCTTCAGTGATTTTGAAGGCTTGTTTGAGCACAAGGGTTGACATCAGTTCATCTCCAGTAGCGGTCAAGAAGACAGCGGATATCAAGAGTTGGTAGAGGGATTAAGGATTATTTGTATTCAATGTAACCCTTTTCCATGTAAATTACCATTTTCAACGTTGTAAAATTTATGGAGTATTGTCATTTACAGACTACCATTCTATTAAATAAAGTTGAGCTTTTATCCAAATTGTTTCTACTCTTATTTACTTCAGCCAATAGTTTTAAATTTTATTATGATCATTTTGAAATTAAATTTTTAAATCAAAATCAAGTTTTCTTTAAATATATAAAAGCAAGAATTTTTCCAAAGCAAGGAAAAGGAATATCAATAGCATTTCAATGAATAATAAGTCTTTAAGTGTGAAACATCAGAGGTTCCCCAAGCAGTTAACCCTTTGGGTATCCCTAGACAATTCGGTGATTCAGTTCCTCGGTGGAATGTTTGATCCTTAATGGAATTCCTGTTCTTGTCCCTAACTGATTTGGTTGATTTAGATACCCTACGGCGTGTTGTTTTCCCCGACAGAGTTTCTGCCTTCTCCAGCAAAGTTCGTATTTCCTCAGCAGGTTGATCTTCAGAGGTGGTTGATCTTCCCCAGTGGATCGCATTGGTTCCCCACCAATCGCTATTCAACTTGCTCCCAGTCAGAGTTTCCTCATAGTTTCTGAGCAGCTTTGTTGTGATTATTTCTCTACAGGGTTGTCTCCCATTTTTATGGTGTTGACCTAAAATTCCCCACAGATTGGATATTTTATCCTCAGTAGATCTCCTCCTTCCCCAGTTAGGTTTGAACCTTTGGGATGTTGATCTCTCTGTTCTCCAGCAGTTGTCTCCGTATTTTGTGGATTGACCGAGGATTGTACCGGTGGTTCAAATTCTTTGCGACACCTTTGTATCCTTGTGATTGTTTTGTGAGCATAATCATCATATATACATATACATATACATTCATATAACTTTATAATTTGCATATCTCGCATCTTCATATTTGATTTGTTTGAGATTCTTATTCTCTGTTATGGCGGTATTTTATCCCCATACCAAATCTGGTGTCTGTCATCCTTCAATTGTAGAGTGTCAGCCCCTTAAGCAGAAAGACTTTAACCTTTCTCCATTTCCCCACTGAGTTTATTTCCTCGTGGATGGTTATTAGTTCAGTTTCCTCTCCAGTAAATTTTCTAGATGGAATTATTCCCCTTGAGTTATGTCCTCATTGGGTTGAGTCTTGATTGACCATTTTCTTTCTATCTCTTACCTAGATAGATGCTTTGGTCCCCTAAGAGTCTATTACCCAGTAACTGGCAATATTCTTCTTAGTTTGCAGTTTGTATTTCTTGCCTAATACCCGACAAAAGTACCCGTTTTTTCTCCTCAGTAGAGTCCCTAGGAAGTATATCCTTGATATGTTCATCCTAACCGGTGACGGATATCTTTCTTGCCCCTGCCTGAGTCTATCCTTGATATGTTCACTTTTGTTGGATAAATAAATCCAGCGTCACCCTTAGGGATTCGAATGGGCTTAACATCCCAACCCATGGCGCTTAGAGGGAGCTTACAAAATTCGCTTTAGGTGCAGCCCCTGAAAAAAGCTCATACTATAAGGAAATAAAGTTGCACCCTCGCTAACAGCAATTGCTTTTAGCTCAGTGGTAAGCGCTTGATCCTACAAGTGGTATCAGAGCTTGGTCATGGGTTCGAATCCCCCCGGCTGACACTGGGGGGGAGATTGTTCGATAAATAAATCCAGCGTCACCCTTAGGGATTCGAATGGGCTTAACATCCCAACCCATGGTGCTTAAAGGGAGCTTACAAACTTTGCTTTATGTGAAGCCCCTGAAAAAAGCTCATATTATAAGGAAATAAAGTTGCACCCTCACTAACAGCAATTGCTTTTAGCTCAGTGGTAAGCGCTTGATCCTACAACTTTAAACAGTGACGAATATTCTCATTTTTGGTATTCTACCCAGTAAAAAGGTAGTTGTAATCCCTATTTTATTCCTCAGAGAATTAATCCTTGATATGTTCATCTTAACCGATAATGAGTTTTCTTCTCCTTGTGGTATTCTACCCAGTAAAAAGGTAGTTATAATCCCTATTTTGTTCCTCAGAGAGTCTATCCTTGAGATGTTCATCTTAACCGATGACATGTCTTCTTCTCCTTGTGGTATTCTATCCAATAAAAAGGTAGTTGTAATCCCTATTTTGCTCCTCATCAGAGTCGATCCCTAATATGTTCATCCTAACCGACGGTGGGTCTTCTCTTTTGTTGGTTTTCTACCTAGTAATCGATAGTTATAAATCCTACTTTATTCCTTTTTTAGAGTCTATCCTTGATATATTCATCCTAACCGATGACAGATTTTATCTTTGATTGGTTTTCTACCAAGTAACCGATAGTTGTAAATCCTACTTTGTCCCCTCGCGGGGTCTATCCTTGATATGTTCATCCTAACCGATGACGGGTATCCTCCTTGACATTTCCAGGCAAGTCTATCCTTGATATGTTCATCTTAACCACTGACGAATTTTCTTCCCTGTTGAGTTTATCCTTGATATGTTCATCCTAACCGATGACGGATATTCTCATCCTTGGTCTTCTGCCCAGTAACTGGTAGTTATAAATCCTATCTTTTCTGCAGTTTTTCCCAAAAAGGCTATTTCTTACCCAGTAACCGGTAATGAATTTCCTCTCCTGGAATCCTCAGCGAGTCATCCTTGATATATTCATCCTAACCGATGACAGATGTTCTCTCTGTCAGATCTTTATTATCTCCTTACCTAGCAATAGGGAATAGATAATAGATTTCTGCTCCTCCTGTGTTCAAGTTTATTGCTTCCCTAGTAGAGTTGAGTGCGCATTTCCTTAGTGAAATCTCTTTTCCTGCATAAGTCGAGTATTTCAGTTTTATCCGAACTTACTCGTATCCCCTGCAGTGTTATTGTTTCCCTGGCTGAGTCTTTTCCATGTTTGTGTGGAATCCCTCTAGTCCCCCAGTAGTTTTAAGTCGTAGCCTGGCCTACGCATAATTCCTTTTTCCCTAGAGTCTCTGTCTCCCCAGCAAGTTTTCCTTATGGAATGCATTGTGCTCCTGCGGATTTTCGGTCTCTCTGATTTCTTTTTCCTTTGTGGCAATATTTCCCCACAGAGCACTGACTTTTACATTCATATCATTTGAATCATGAGGTCTCTTAGGGACCAAAATTTGTTTCTCTATGTTCTTATTTAAGCCCATTCTACTGAGTTGAGTCGAAGATTTTAACCTTCACCTCCTCAGTTAGAATGTCCTTAAATAGGAGCAGCTAAAAGACCCGAATTTTGACCCTAAGATCCCTCATGCAATTCCATCATAAGCTTTAGCATTGGGATCATACCTTGGCATCCTCCTTACCCCTTTTCATTGGGTTTGTTTTGGGAGAGATCACCAAGCACTTTGTGATTGTATCATACTTGTATTTTATCATTTCACTAACCAAAATATCAAAATATGTCTTTGCATTTGCCTAACTCTTTTGTAGGAAGGGCATGATCTCATTGATTCATTAAGTTCACATCTAGGGTTTGAGACCCTCATGAACAAAGAGAATAACTAAGAATTGATTCGATAATGGTTATGAACATCATATATGAGTCCCAATGTTCTCTACATGTTATATTGATCAAGTTTTCTTCAATAGTTTGAGGGTGATTTGCCTTGGAAACCCTAGTTTGACTCGGTATCTTGAGTAACTTCTCCAACAAGATATCTCACCAATTGATCAAATTTATCAAGGGACACTTCAAAATTCATCATCTTATGCATATATTATCTACCATGAGCCAATAAAGTCAAGAGAATTGGAATTTAGCAAGTTGGTTGATGGTGGTTGGCCAGATAGATTCACCTGATCAAAACTGGGTCTCCCTAAACCCTATCTCCTACAATCTTCACCATATGAAAATGATTCCAAGAGAAACCTTACTCTAAATGACATTCCAAATAACTTTCATGTTGAGACCTAGAGCTAGTTTTGCTTGTAAAATCATTCTCTATGTTGAAACATTATAGGTCATTTTGTCTAAACCCTAATTTGAAAGTCAACTTTCCAAGGCTATAACTTGCTCAATTTCTATGATATGCGTAAGACCCAAATTTTGACCCTAAGATCCCTCATGGCATCATAACATTACATTTGCATAGCCTCAAGGATCATAAGCATCTTGGTTCCTTTGCCTTTGGGTGGGTCCTTTTGTGAGTTGGTTTGAGATCACAAGCATACTTGAATTGTATATTATTACTTTTCTCAATTTATTCACTAACCAAAAGCACAAAAATATGTCACTGACATTTCTATATGCATTGATATGGTCAAGAGAAGATGAAAGCAAGCATGGCAATGGTTCCCAAAGCTCTCATCCATCAAATATTCCTCCCAAGTATCTCAATTCATCATTTTGATCAAAGCAAATCAAAGGGGCTTGAGGATTGTTTCCCAAGGAAACCCTAATTCATTTGTTCATCAAATGTGCCTTGCTCTTGAAGCAACCTCAACCCATGGTCAAATACAAGCAAGGGAAGCTATTTAATTCATCATTTCATGCATATTTGAACTTATTTGAGTGTCCTCAATCATCCATTCATCAAGATATGAGTTTTGGACTTGAGAAGTTGATCAGTAAATTCATCTGACTATTTTGAAATACACTGAGACCTAACTTTTTATGTGTTGGTCAAATGGAGATGACCCCAAGAGTAAAAATGTTCTTAAGGACAATATGAACAACTTTCATGTTCATCAAAATTTTATTTGAAGCTTGGAAGGTCATCATCCATTCCAAGACATTATAGGTCATTTTGACTGAAGCCCTAATTTTGGGTCAACTTCCCAAGGACATACCTCCTTCATTTTTCATGATTTTGTGGTGAGATTTGATGCATCAGAAATCTTAATGCGTCTACTTCAAATGTTATGTTGAGCAAAATTGCAAAATCTCAAAAGAAATACATGTGATAATGCAAAACATTATAGGTCACTTGGGACCAATTGCATTTTTTCTCTTTTAATTTCTAGTTTCTAAAAATGATTTTTAATATTTTTTATTTTATCATTTTCTATTTTTTAATAATTTTCTCTTTTCTGGTTATTTTTAATTCATTTTAATTAGTTTTTGATATCCAAAAAATACAAAAATATTTTTCCAACCTCTTTGAATGATGATAGATCTATGAAAAATATTCTCATCAATTTATTAATTGATTTGAGATTTATATGAGATTTTAATTCAATTAGGTTATTTTTATGCATTTTTAATCGATTTAAAATAGTTTCTGACTTTTCAAAATGCTGAAATTTTTTGTCAAACTTTGTTTGACCTTGTTGAACTTTGGATAATTCACTTGGACTTTTCAAAGTTGATTTGAAGTGAATTTGAAGTTTGACGTTTCTTTTATTATTTTAATTCAAGTTTTATTTTAAATATTAAAAATGCCAAAAATATTTTATTTGTTTCTTGACTTCTAATCTTCATTTTGCTTCTGTTTTCTATTGTTTGACCTTGATCTTCCCTATCTTTGGTCATGTCTTGTTGATTATCTCATTCCATTTCATTTAATGCACTTTAATATTCTTCATCTTCTTCTTCTTCTTCTTTTTTTTTTTTTGATCAATGAGTTAAAGATTGGTGGTTAGCATTGATACATGGAGGTTTAATCTTCCTTGATTCAAATCTAATTCATCTTGATCAATGATCAAGTGAATGTCTTTGCATTAAGGATATATTGCTTCCTAAATCATGCAAAGAACCTAAATCAATACAAGATCATTTCTCATCTTTTCTTTTGGCATGGCAAGTTGTAGGAGCTTGATTCACTAATCAAGACCTCTAACTTTTGTTGTGGCCTACATTATTATTGACCGGCCTCAGATGGTTGTGACTTCTACATAAGTCCAATTACGATTGCTTAACATAGCGCTAAATTTGCCTTATGGCACACTAACTACTAACATTAACCATTAACCATTAACATTTACTTTTTGCTCTTTACATTTATGCAATTTACTATTCTTGTACATATTATTCATTTGCTTTTCTCTTTGCTCACTTGAGCACATGTTTATGTTAATGCAATTTGCCTTTTGCTCACTTGAGCCCATAATTGTGTATATATCATTGCGCTTGTGTTTTGTTTTGATTGTTGTGGACCAAATGCAAAGAAATGGACAAATGGACTTAGACTTTAGGAATTTACCTATGAAAATTTGGAGTCAAAGAGCAACTAGGCACTGGGCCTTTAGAGTGTTATAAAAGTCAAAGAGCAACTAGGCATTGGGCCTTTAGAATGCTATAAATGCTAAAGAGAACTTTGAAGAGACCACTTTCTAAACTCCTTCTTGTTCATTATTGGTTTGTTTGGTAGAACTTTTTAATGTGTGTGTTCTTGTGCTAGGGATTCCAACATTGTGCCTAAGAGAGGAACCTATGCCATGAGCTTCTAAGAGAGAGAGATCTAAGAGCCATTGAGGAACTTTCCAAGAGCTTGTTTGATTATGTCGATCGCTTGAGCTAACTATTATTTCACTTGCATATTCCAAAGGATGGGAGCTACTTGGATCATCAGTATGATCTCAAGAGAGGAACTCCATTTGTGGTCTTGTTTCTTGTCCCTTATCTCTTGTATGTTTAGGACTTTAGCCATTCTTCTTCTTCCCTCCACTCTAACCCAAGCCAAAACTTTTGTGCAAACATTTAACATTTGTTTTCAACATTAGAAACCTAAGCCTTATGCTTTTGATTTTCAAACATTCTTTTCATAACACTTATTTTGAATTGAACTTTTAAGTCAACTTTGACCATACTTTGTAAATACTTTTCATTGGTAAATATCACTCATTCAAATACCTTCTTTGTGGTTTCAATGGCCACTCTCTTAATCAAAAACTTTTCATAACCTTTAGCTATTCGGTTTGAGTTATCCTTGAGGTAGATATAATACTCACCTATATCCTTAGTGATGGACAATGAGTCTTCCATGCTTATTATAGGGTTAACCCCTCACTAGCATGTTGAAGCTATCCTCACATGGTGGATTTGTGGTTTTAGGTTGAGTTTTCTCCCTTGGATAACAAAAGACCTTAAGGCTTTTGGACCAATCAATTCACCAACTTGTTTTGAGATTTTTACCTCGAACTACGAGGTTTTGATCCTAATCTTTTTTAAGATGGTATGTAGGCAATGTGTTTATCCATCCAAACACAAAAATGTAAATAACCTGTATATTCTTTTCTCATCTCTTCAATCATGTTTGCACAAATAAATTTTCACAAAATACCAACCTTACAAAAAATGTGAAAAGGGCTCCCTAGGAGTACCTAGGATGTTTTGGGTGCTTAAAACCTTCCCATTGCATAACCAACCCCCTTACCCCGATCTCTGACATTTTTACTAGTTTTTGATTCGATAAAACTTTTAGGTTTTTGTTCGCTTTCTAACCATTCCTTTGGATGAATAGAAGTGCGGTGGCGACTCGACTTGTATGGTTTACCTTGGATTTAGTCAATATCTCTAATGGTAACGAATACCCCGCTACAATATGAAAGATTTACAAGTTGAACAATCAAACTAAATGTGTCTAATTCAACTTTTATGTTTGGAGTGGAAGCTAATTCAACTTTTTTGAGCATGTGATATGAGGTTACATTATAGGTCACTTTTGACCTATACCATTGATCAAGTGATTTTTCCAAACTTCAAAAATGCATAAGTCTATCATTTCAAATACAAATGACATGAAATTGGGGACCATTTTGAAGGTATTTGAGAGAGCTAAAAATTTGATACAGACACCTTTCTCATTTGAAGCTCATATTAAAAGTTAATTAAGGCGGAATATTGAGACATATGGCTTGACACTTAGAAAAATTTTGATATGTCAAAAATTTCCAAACTTCCACCTCAAATTTCTCCAAGTTCCAAGATCCAAATAAAAAAGTGTTGAACATGAAAGTTGTTCCTCTTGATCTCACCTTTCCATAGAGTTCAAATTCATTCATTTTGGACAAGGAATGCATAGGTTGCGCATGGCATGAACATGGTGACATCACTTGGCAAGGATCAAACTTTAAATCCAAATGTACACTTGCCTTGCAATCCAAGCTCAGTTCAGATTATCTAACATTCATTTGTGGACTTATGGCAATGATTTTATGGGCCTATGCGCGCCCATGCACCCATTCATCATCAATGACCAAATTTGGAAAGTGATTTCAAGTGTGTAAAAAGCAATGGATTCAACTATAAATAGAGCCTCAATTGCTCAGAGTTTCACACACATTTGCGCCAGCTTTGATCCCCCATCTCAAACCCTCACTTTGCAAACGATAAACCTGAGAAAATCATTTGAATTTAAGGTTGAATTTCCACTGTTTTGAAATTCAAATCTCCAGGAATCCACAGCCTTGTAAGCATCCAATCCTTATTTTGCAAGCAAGTGGAGTGAGATCAAGCACAAGCGGGATCAAGATCAGTTGAATCGAGACCTCCATTGAAGGTATTTTCCAGAAATTTTGAACTCTTCAATTCTCTCAAGTTCTTGCTCAATTCTATTGATTCTTTGGTTGTCTGAAGTCCTACCAATGTAGGCAAGAAGATTGAGTAGCTTTGAGGCCAAATCGAAGAAACTCAATTCATGTACCTCAAATTTTAACTCCATGTATCTGTCAATATACTTGGAGTTAGAGTGAATTGAGGCTAAATTCGAGCTCAGTGCCATTTTTACTTTGAAATCATGTCCCTGTTTTTAATTTTGGTGATGGTTGATGGTGGACCAGTCCGGTGAGGTCCACCAGAGAAGAAGACCGGAGCTAAGCTCCGGCCATGCGCTGGCATGTCTCACAGCCACAAGATCCATGTAATTTGTTTTAATCTCACGCATCCATTGTGATTACCAACTATGTAGCGCGCTGACTAATGACCATGGTGGAACGCGCGTTTCTGGCCACTTCATCCGCCACCTCAATTAATGAGGGAGATCAAGTGGTCCACATTTTTTCTGATATTTTAATTTTCATTTTAATTGCATTATTTTCAATAATTCATATTAAATTCAATATTGATCCAAAAAATATGGGACACATTATTAATATTTTTCATGAATTAATTGATTTTTCATTTGGTTTTAATTGTTTAAAAATATTTTTAAATGTCCAAAAATTATGAATTTTTTTCTCCAAGGTCCTTTGACCTTGTTTGACCTATGATAAATCTCATGACCATTTCTTTGGTGTTTTGATGAGATTTTAGGAATTGGACAAACCATATTTAATTTAAATGCATTATTTTAGTATTTTTAATTTGATTAAATGCCAAATAAATTTGTTGACGAATTATGATGACTTGTTAATGTTGGTCAAGGTTGATTTGATTTTGTCAAATAAATGCCTTGGTCAAGGTTGATTTGATTTTGTCAAATTAATATCATTGGATTTAGGGGATTGATGGAATGTACATTCCATCTCCCAAAATGAATGGATGATATTAATTTGGTAAAAGTCCTCCTTTGACCAATTTGTGTTTTGATCCATTCCCTTCCCACTTCATCTTATTCCCTTTCTTCATTCATTCATGCCATTTGGCCTATGACATCTCAAACTCCTAATGCTAGTTGATTGAAAAATTGACATGAGTCTGGATGAGATTAGGCCACACCTTTTGCATATTCTTTTTTTTATGGTATGTTTCATGAGCATAGTCCATTATACTATGTCTCTAACATGCATTAACACCAAAATTCTATTGCCCGACCTCAAATAGTTGTGACTTCTACATAAGTCCAATTACGATTACTTAACATAGCGCTAAATTTGTGACATAAAAGACATAAGCATTCTAGTTAGTGAGATTGTAAGTCTCCCCTCTTTCATGGTATTGTGTGGAAACTTGGCCTTCTTTCCTTCCTTTGGAAGATGTTTTGGTTCAAGGATTCATGCTTGTGATAAGTGGGTTGAGTGTTCTCCAAAGAATGTCTTGAAATGAAAAGCAAAAGCAAAACAATACTAACTTCTAACCCATTAACTACTAACTTTTAATTTCAAGCCTTTACTTTAATGCAATTTACTTTTAGCACTCTATTTCATTTGCCATTGTTCATATCATTCTAATTGTTTATGCTAATGCAATTTTCACTTTGTCCATTTGGACCATATTGTGTGATATATTTTGTTTGTGTTTACTTTACTTGTTTGTGTGGTCTTTGACCATTAATGTACAGAACAATAACAAAAAACCCTAAAAAAACATTTGAGTGTACTGTTGGCTTGATCTTGGACAAGTGGACTTAGAATCTAGGCAACCATCCTATGCTAAAGGACCTGGCCAATGCCAACTTGCTGAGAAATCAAGTCCTTGCAATTTGAACTTCATCTGATACATCTTTGAAGACCTCTATAAGTTCATCTACAACATGATCATTGTGAAGCTATTATTTTTGAACCTGTGACTTGTGGAATTCATCTGTTGCATGGGCTATTTTGAAGAAGATCATGGAATGGATAAGCTTGGATGGGGCCATCTTTATTTGATGCCTTGCTCTTCAAGATAATATAATTGTGCATTTGTGTGTTGCTTGATTCTAAAAGTCTAAGGGAATTCTGGGTTTCTATTGACATTCTGGTCTATTGGATTGCTACCCATCTGGTCAGATCTTTTCAACTCTAAACTTTTAATTTTGTGCATAGGATAGTCTCTTCATCTTCTCCCCATTTCTTTAATTTCAAAATCTCTCCCTCCATTTTTCAAATTCTTCTTCGTGTGAACTATTTTTGTTCTAAACTTTGACCACTTTTGCAAAAAAGATAGAAACTTTGGCCTTATGCCATTGCATTTTCAAACTTCTTCTCTTAAATCCAACTTGTAAATAGACTTAACTATACTTGACTTAAACTTTCAAAAAGCCAAAAAGAACTAACTCATTCAAACCATTTTTAGGCCTTTGTGCCTTTCAAACTTAATTTTGTTAAAAGCAATGCATCCACTTTGAAATTTACATCACGAACTACGAGGTCTTGATCCCTCATTTTTATGTTGGTACGTAGGCACAAGACCGAAGGTCTTGTCAAACACAAAAATATAATTAATGAATTATTTTCTCATCCCCCCATTCTATTTGTTTGTAAACATCACTTTGTACAAAAATACATATGCACACAAAAAGGGCTCCCTAGGAGTACCTAGGCCACTTTGGGTGCTAACACCTTCCCTCTGTGTAACCAACCCCTTACTTGTGATCTCTGACTTTTTATTAGTTTTGATTTGAACACTTCTTACTTTTGGGTTTTGTTTGTACTTTTTTCCCTTTTCCCTTGGTAACAATAAAAGCGTGGTGGCGACTCTTGTTATTTGATCTCTAGCTTGTCAATAGCTTGATGATCATGCCCGCTACAATATGGATCCCCATATTCTTAATTTGCCAATTTTATCAAGAATTCATCAAGAGTTTGATGTTTGTTTGCCTTGGAAGCCCTAATTCACCTGGGTATCTTGTGTGACTTCCTCAACAAGTTTATTCAAGAATTAGTCAAAAATATCAATGGATACTTAATTTTATATCATCTTATGCATATATGATCCTCCATGAGTCCCAAAGATCCAAATAACTTCAATTTTGCAAGTTGGTTCAAAGAAGTTGACCAGAGAAAGTCAACTAGTCAAAACTAGGGTTCCCTAGACCGTATCTCCAACAATATTTGTCATGTGAAAATGATTCCAAGAGAAATGTTACTCCTAATGACATTCCAAACAACTTTCATGTTGGAATCAAGAGCTAATTTTGCTTGGAAAGTCATTTTTTATTGTGAAAGATTATATGTCATTTTGTTTGTGCCCTAGTTAGGAGGTCAACTTCCAAGGACCATAACTTGTTCAATTTTTATGATATGAAGGCCATAAAAGTTTAATGATGAATTTCAAGATGTCTTATCCAAATTTTATTCTTTTAGAAATGTCAAAATCTACATGCAAGGGCATGTGCTAAGAGGAAACATTATAGGTCATTTTGGGCCATTACCACTGAACAAGCATTTTTCCTCAACTTCTAAAATCCATATCTCCCTTATGACAAATCAAAATGGTGTCCAACTTGTTACAAAATTGAATAGGAATGAAATAGATACAACTTTGGTGAAGGAACCATTTCCATTTTAAGCTTATAGAAAAAGTTATTCAAGGTGGAAGAAGTGGTCATTTGACTTGGGACTTAGAAAAGTTTCAATCATGTTTGATTTCTGATCGCGACTTTATGAGTCTATCGGGGTACTAACTGCAAGTGCACAGTCTAATCGCGTAGTTTTAAAAGATATCGATCCCACAGGGACTTAATGAATCGATCTACCGTTTTTCTAGGGTTACTGCGTAAAGCTAAGGCGGATGATACTTTAATGATTAGGGGGAAAAGTAAAACTAAATTTGGATCTAGATAAAATATCAAATAATATGGATATCAGTATGTAGTTCGTCGTAATTGGGGAATCAAATCTTCGTTGGTCGTTTTCTTAATTTTTAAAATAAGTCTTTTCAATAGACACTATTAATTAAAAGACTTTTCCTCAAACTCTCGCTCTGTTGAATTAGACTATGACTTTATATTTTAACATACGCTCTCACTATTTCGGTAAATCTAAAATCACTTTTGAAAATAATAGAATCTATAGAAACTACTTTTGAGAAAATACTAACCGTTTAAACACCCTCGTCTCAAACTCTCGCTCTGTTGACTTAGATTATATGATTAAACTTAAATGCTTAACTCTCGTCCTCACATTTAACTTTTAAAATTAATTTTTGAAAATGATTGGAATTTAGTTAACCTTAAAAATTGCTTTCGCCCTGATTTAAAGTTAATGTTCAATTTACATTGTCCAGTTAAAAACTCAAACCGTCATTCTATTGATTTTAACTTCTTTATGTCTTTTACTCTCGTACAAAAACCTTGGTATCAACTCTGTAAATTGAGACCAGAAAAAGAGTGACTATATTTTGAAATAAATTTAAAACCAACTCAATTTGAATTCCTTTATTCCGCTTACTTTACATACCGATATCTAAATTAATTAGCCAGACATGATAAACATGCATAAACAATAATCATGCATAAATATTGCCATATCAAACAAACAATATATATAAACAGCGGAATAAAGCATATGTAAATTAAAACGATAAATTAATTAATTAATGAACCTGGAAAAATACTAGATTTCTGGATTTTATCTCCTAGCTTCGATGCTCAAACACTCCACCACAAGTCGGTTGGATTTGTTCTTCACAATTCTCAATCAGATAGGAAAGTAAAAACAAGGATATAAAATACTATGATCTAACGTAAGGTTAGATCCAGTAAAATTACACAATAATTTCCGGTGTAAAAACTATCGTGAAAAAATAAACTGTATGCTTCGGAAATTAAACTAGAAAAGAGAAGGAAATAAATTGCTTGGAAATTTAGAGTGCTGGAAAAATATTGCTGGAAAAATTGTACGGAGAAGAGAGAGTCAATTGGCTTTTGTGAGGGCTATTTATATTCACCTCTCAAAATAACCGTTTCCTAGAATGGGTCTTCATTGTTGTTCCAAACGTGTACGAGTGCAGGAGAGAATTTAGGGGAAACCGTCCACTCCGTTACGCACGTAAAGCCTAAAATATAGGATGGAATGTGTGACGTTCGTCACACTATGTGTTACGGTCGTAACACTAGGTTTTAGGGCGTGGCGCTCGGCATGTGCTCGTGGCAGTCGTGACAGCCATTTCCTTTGTTCCAAACGTGGGCTGGGCTTTGGTGCTTCAGCTTGCTGCTTTTCCTAGAAAATCCTCTTTTTGCACCCCTCTTCTTTCTTTTTCACACGTGCTTTAAATAATGATACCTGAAATAAATAATAAGAAAATACCGAGTAATATCGAATAATATAAAATAAACTGAATCAAATAACGATATAATTTAATTAAATCAAGTCTAAAAATGTGATATAGTTTCATGTTATCTAACTCCCCCACACTTAGACTTTTGCTTGTCCTCAAGAAAGAAACAATGTAGAAATCGATTTTAAAATATTAGCCAGATGAAATTTCCAAACACACATCAATTCGTAATAGGTTGCAAGTAAATCTCGTTTAGAAATAACCTAAGTTTAATCTTAACATCAAAAACTACCGTAACAACACTAGATAACCCCACCTTACGCAAACCAGTTCGAGTCATGCTATTATAGCTCAGCCTAGTTCTTTTACTCTTATTTCACCCGTTTTCATTCGAGCGAAATCACATTAAGCCCTTTATCTTTTCGCACAAATAGTGGCGTAACCGGTTAGTGATTCTGATCCCCTTTTAGTTAGAAGTTCTGGTACGTAAGTTGTATAACTTCTTTATTTAGTCTATTGCAAATTGCGGGGGATCGGACCGTAGTCCGCCCTACAAAGTTCAGCACCAGAAACCTCTGAACCAACTCACAATGGATTGTTCATACTATGTTTTTGTAGGGTCTACAACCTTTGGATTAAATGATCGGGTAAGGATCACCTAACTTAATTAGTGCATTTCCTGATTTTTAATGTGTTGTTTTGGGAATCATTCACTTGTATTCATCGGCTCTCCACGTAGTTTTCTATTAAGATGGTGTCGACTTCTCGTATAAACTACTCGGGGTTACTATAGAACTAAAAGTTCAAGGAGTTGGTATAATAGGTACTTAAACTGATCTAACATGCTGAGGTTTTTAGAGTGTTGGGGCGGTAATAATTTTGTCTTAATTTCACTCAAGTTTTATAAAATAAGCAGCCTTTATACTTATTGAGTGTGTTGAATTTTGTTATGGCTCAAGAAAATTGAGGAGAATAGATAATAAAAATTTTCACACTAGGGACTTGACTTAAGAAAAAATTTATTATTGAAAGGGAAATAACATACTTGAAAGGGAAATAAACATACTGATAGGAAATCTTAACATGACTGAAACAAAGTTTTCCCCCCTACACTTAAATAAAACATTGTCTCCAATGTTTCAAAAAAAAACGAAAGAAAATGAAAAAAAAAGTGGAACCCAAACTCAATTCTGCCTGCGTCCTCTTGTTCTCGGACCCGGTGCTCGTTCACGTACTGCCAAGTCATCAAACCTGTTAAGCAAGTCAGTGAACCTCTGATCGGTTATTGCATTCCTCTCTTGTTGTTGTTGGTGCATCTGGCGCATCAATTGCATTACTTCGTTATTCTGCGCATGCATGGCATCAAGCCGTTGGGCTTGATGTTCAATAGCATCCATGATGTCATCATTTGTTGCAGGCCTTCTTCTTCGATGACGTCGGGAGGATGGACCAGCTACATTATCGGAAGGATCATGTGGGACCGAATGTTGTTCAGGACCTTGATCACCTTGCTCCATTTCATCAAACTCGTCTGGGGGCGGGTTTGCTTGTGTAGGCATGGTAGGTTCGGGAGCATTCAAATTGTAGATGAATCTGTTGGGGTTAGTAACATCGGTGAGTGCAATGTTGGGCATAATGACACTTGGGATTTCTTGGTTATTCACCATAAGATAATAATTCCCGCCTACCCTATTTTTGATTAAGCGGCAGGAGCGACAATAACTGATATCCATATACAGGGGTGGCAAAGATTGCAAATTCTGAAGTCGGTCCCCTAAATTTAAACCGAGTGCGATGGTGGTTATTAATCCTCCAATCACAAAAGTTTGATTGCCTCGAGCACATAGGGTACGGATATGGTGAAGTAAGAAAGAGGCGGCGTTTACCTTTGTATTTGCTGAAAAGATGCAGAGTAGGAAGAATAATATTTTCGCGTTAACTTTGCTGTTGTTGGCTCTTCCAAAGATGGTGTTTTGCAAAATACGGATAAAATACCGGATAGTGGGGTTGTGTATGTGTGAAGCAAGTAATGCATCCCAATTGGTGGTTACCACACCAGATATTTTTCCAAAAAGTTCGAATGCGACCGTGTTCCACTCTGAGTTTGGAGGGATTCTTGGGTGGACGTCGTCTCCTTCAGGAAAATGTAGCATGGCACTCAACTATTCTTGAGATAGTGCGTACTCAGTGTTGAACATACGGAATTTTGCGACACCGGTTAAGTACTCGTCCTCACCGGTTGGAGTGGTGTATGAATAAGAGCTTAAAAACTCCAAGGTGAGTGATGGGTATGTTGGGTGATTTTGTGTGCACAGAAAAGTTAAATCGGATAACCTAAGCAGCCATTGCACACCTTGATGTAATCCTAATTCTTGTAAACAATTGAAATCTGGGTACCTGGTAGATGTGACAGCGCGTTGCTGGAAACGAACAAACTGCTCCCGTTGATGGTTATTATCTTCAGATCGGAAAATAATATTTCCGAATTGCATTTGATGTTGGTTCTCCGCCATTTTGATTGGTAGGTAGAAAGAAGGAGAAAGGAAAAGAGGATGAATTTTTTTTTGTATAGAATGGAATGATGTGGTGTGGGAAGAAATGTAGTGAAGGTATTTATAGGAAGAGTTTTGAAATTGGGAAGAGGAGTGGGTGAGAAAAAAAATTAATGTGGATAGAGAGGTGAGTTGAATGGGGATAAAGAGGTGAGGTGAATAGAATAAAGGTGAATTGAAAAGGGGAGTAACGGTCGTGACAACGGTCAAAAACATTTTACGAGAAAGCAGGTTGTCACGTTCGTGACAGCATGCGTGACGGGCGTCATGGGGGTGTGGCGACCGTGACAGTATGTGTTACGCTCGTCACGCCTCTGATCATGCAACGGTCAAAACGTTCGTGACAGCATGCGTGTTTTGTTTTATTATTTTTTTATTATTTTTTTATTATTTTTTTATGTTTTTAAATTATTATTTTTATTTTTTTCTTTTTTGAATTGCCATGAATGCTACTTTACTACACTATAGAATATATTTTTTTTTCTCTAATAAACCATGTAAGTAGTAGCATACAATATACATCATCATTGGTAATTTTAGACAGTGCATAAATCAAAATGAAATTTAATTTAATCAATAATGACAGTAGCTTCATAAAAATAAACATAATGTAATATTTGACTGAAGATAAAATAAAACATGCGAAAAATAAATCCTAAGATTAAAAATATTGTCAAACGAAACTATAAATTTCCTAAGACTAAAACTAGTTAACTGCAATTCATCTAGCCACTTGTAGAATCTCTCGTCGGAGGAGCAAAGGAATTGACACGGTGTAGCAACTCGTGAAATTGATTTGTCATTCTACTCATGTATTCCATAAATTCATGTCCCATCATAGTTAACTCTTCTCTAATCGCATCTTGTTCTGACATCAAAGCTTGAATAGCGGTATTATAGTCAGTTCCGGGCATATGATGTCTAAGATCAGGTACTGCCGATTCTGCGGACGGGATAGGATGAGGTGGAGAGGCAGCATCATGGTATCCAGTTGGTGTCTGCGGATCAGACTCAGCATTAGGAATCTGGTTGTCAAGAATCTCATAATCTTGGATGGTTTCAACAGATCTAACAGGAGAAGGTATTCCATCCAGGTTGTAGAGCCAATTATTTCGGTTATGGACACTAGTCATCGGGCTAGGCATGGTGAATAGGTAAAAAGCTTGGTTGTTAATTAATAGTTCAAACTCTTCAGGTCCAAGGTTTCCTATAAACATAGTGTTGAAAAGGAAAAGTATATTCATAGGCTGAATACCGCAAAAAGGGTTCAGATCAAGCATGAGTTGGCGCAATCCAATAGCATTAGCAATCATAGTTATCAATCCTCCTATTTGAATCGGTGCACGGTCATCTTGAATGAGGAGGTCAAAACTCGCCAACATATAAGTGGCACCATTCACTGGACGATTCTGGGAAGCACAAAATATTATGAAAAGTTCATCACGTGATACTGTGGTAATGTTTGAACTTTTCCCAAAAAGAGTGTGTGCTAGGATCTTGTGGAAATAACGAAAAGCTGGGTTATGTATGTTTCCAGAAAGAAACTCATGTTCCTCAGGTTCGTCATTTCCCGTCAAACTTCCCCAAAAATGCTCAAGCTCTCGATATTCAAAGAGGTCTTCTTGGTTCATGGTGAATGTGTCAAAAGAAGTAGGGAACCCTAAGAGGTTAGTAAATTCTCTAATGTTATACTGATACTCCATATTGAACATCCTGAATTGAATGAAACCTCGGTTAATTCCTTTTCCATGATTCGGTAAATAATTCAGGGAGCTAAGGAATTCTAGAGTTAGCCTCCGGTAAGTAACAAATTGTCTCCGAATAGGAGTGGTTTCCCACCCTATTTGATTCAGCAGATATAGGACACTATCTCTTAGCCCAAGTACGGTCATTGCACAATCATCAGCATAAAAATTTGGGTGCATCTTTCTCTCAGCAAGTTCTTCAAATTTTTGTCTCTGAGCTCTCCCTCGGAAATTAATACCCATGTGATCAATATGTGCCATCAGGTTAGTGTTAACTAAAGAAAAGAAAAACAAGAATTTTAGTCAGGATTTGGCCAGATGCCGAAAGAAGAAAAGAAGAAAAATTTAATAAAATAAAGAAAATGAAGAATGAAAACTGAATAAAATCAAAAGAATAATCAAAGAAAAATAAAAATTTGTGGGTTGTCTCCCAGGAATCGCTTTGTTTAACGTCGCAAGCTCGACATAAAACTACTAAATGTTAATCTATTAATTTTGGAGACAATACGTCTAAGTGCAGGACTTGCGAGTCTTCATTGTTTTCAGCATAATGAAAATGTTTTAGACGCTGCCCGTTTACGATAAATGACTCAATAGATTTTCCTTTAATTTCTACAGCCCCACCAGAAAAGACATTAGTGACTTTGAAAGGGCCAGACCACCTAGAGCGTAGTTTTCCTGGGAATAACTTAAGTCTAGAGTTAAACAATAGGACTACATCGCCCTGTTTGAAAGTTTTCCTTGATATACGTTTATGATGCCATTTTTTCGTTCTTTCCTTGTAGATTTTGGCATTTTCGTATGCATCTTGTCTAAGTTCCTCTAATTCGTTTATATCTAGAATTCGCATTTCGCCGGCGGCCTTATAGTTTAAATTTAAATTTTTAATAGCCCAATAGGCCTTATGTTCTAGCTCCACTGGGAGGTGACACGATTTACCATAAATAAGCTTAAATGGGGTTGTTCCTATGGGAGTTTTGTAAGAGGTTCGATATGCCCATAAAGCTTCGGGTAATTTTGATGACCAGTCTTTCCTCGATGTAGCGACAGTTTTTTCCAATATCTGTTTAATTTCTCTATTAGGAACTTCCACTTGTCCACTAGTTTGAGGATGGTAGGGTGTTGCTACTCGATGATTTACACCATACTTAAACAATAATTTTTCGAGTATTTTAGATATGAAATGAGATCCACCGTTACTGATGACTATTCTTGGGACACCAAACCTTGGAAAGATTATATTCTTAAAGAGTTTAATTACTACTCGTGTGTCGTTTGTTGGAGAAGCTATAACCTCAATCCATTTTGATACGTAGTCAACTGCTACGAGTATGTACTTGTTACCGAAAGAAGGTGGAAAAGGTCCCATGAAATCTATTCCCCACACATCGAAAAATTCTACTTCCAAAATGCCTTTTTGTGGCATTTCGTCACGTCTAGATATGTTTCCTGTGCGTTGACAACTATCGTATTTCTTGACAGCGGTATGTACATCCTTCCATATGTTTGGCCAATAAAGACCGGCTTGTAGGATTTTAGAGCAGGTTTTGGATGTACTTGCATGTCCACCATAAGGAGCGGAATGACAATTTTGGATTATACTTTCTACCTCTTCTTCAGGTATACAGCAACGGAAAATACCATCGGAGCCTCTTTTGAAAAGTAAAGGGTCGTCCCAGTAATAATGTTTTATGTCATGGAAGAATCGTTTCTTTTGTTGGTAGGATAAATCAAGTGGAACCACTCCGGCGGCTAAATAATTGACAAAATCAGCGTACCATGGTGTAACGCATACAGCCAAGGTAGTTTCTACCTGTTTGTCAGCTCTATTTTCTTCCAAATTAGCTATAAGTTTATCGTACGAGAAATCATCGTTGATCGATGTTCTTTCCGGTTCCAGGTTTTCAAGTCTAGAGAGGTGATCTGCTACTACGTTTTCTGTTCCTTTTTTATCTTTGATTTCCAAATCAAATTCTTGTAGCAACAAGATCCACCTTAGGAGTCTAGGTTTAGCGTCCTTTTTTGTTAAGAGGTACTTAATGGCAGTGTGATTAGTGTAAACGATTATTTTAGCTCCGACCAAGTAGGAACGAAATTTATCTAGTGCAAATACTACTGCTAAAAGTTCTTTCTCGGTCGTGGCATAATTCATTTGCGCTTCATCTAGAGTTCTACTCGCATAATATATGACATGAAGTTTTTTATCCTTTCGTTGTCCTAAAACAGCGCCTACGGCGTAGTCACTTGCGTCACACATTATTTCGAAAGGTTCATTCCAATCCGGGGTCTGAATAATGGGCGCGGAGATCAATGCTTGTTTAAGTGTTTGAAATGCTTCTAAACATTTATTGTTGAAGATGAATTCAGCGTCTTTCATTAATAATTCGGTTAAAGGTTTAGTTATTTTAGAGAAATCTTTAATGAATCATCGGTAAAAATCGGCATGTCCTAAGAAGCTTCGTATTTCCCTCACAGTTTTCGGAGGTTGAAGGTTTTCGATTACTTCTATTTTGGCTTTGTCTACTTCAATTCCTCTATTTGATATGATGTGTCCTAAAACAATTCCTTCTTGTACCATAAAGTGACATTTTTCCCAATTAAGTACTAGGTTTACTTTTACACATCGTTCTAGAGCTCTTTCTAGGTTTTCAAGACATTCTTCGAAACTTTGTCCGCATACGGAAAAGTCATCCATAAAGACTTCCATGATGCTTTCGAGAAAATCGGCGAATATTGCCATCATGCATCTTTGGAAGGTTGCAGGAGCATTGCACAAGCCAAACGGCATTCGTCGATAAGCGAAGGTACCAAAAGGACATGTGAACGTTGTCTTTTCTTGGTCATCGGGATGAATCGGTATTTGAAAGAAACCTGAGTAACCGTCCAGATAGCAGAAATGAGAATGCTTGGCTAGTCGTTCTAACATCTGGTCTATGAATGGTAAAGGAAAATGATCTTTTCGGGTTGCTTTGTTTAGCTTTCTATAATCAATGCACATTCTCCATCCCGATTCAATTCGTTTGGTTATAGTTTCTCCTTTTTCATTTTCGATCACTGTTATACCTCCTTTCTTTAGTACTACGTGTACAGGACTAACCCATTTGCTATCGGATATAGGATATATGATACCCGCCTCTAATAACTTCGTTACTTCCTTCTTCACTACCTCACTCATGATCGAGTTTAGTCTCCTCTGATGTTCCCTAGAAGTCTTACAGTCTTCTTCTAGCATGATGCGGTGCATACAAATAGAAGGACTTATCCCTTTAAGATCGGTGATGTTGTATCCTAATGCGGTAGGATATTTTCTTAGGATATGTAGGAGTTTTTCGGTTTCAAGTTTTCCTAGGTCTGCATTGACTATTACTGGTCGTTCAAGTTCTAAGTCTAGGAATTCATATCTCAGATTTTTGGGAAGTGTTTTCAGGTCGAGGGTTGGTTTCTTAAGGCATTGCGTAGGGTCTGATGTTATTGCTAAACATTGGTTCAGTCTGTCTTCAACACGATAGTCGCACAAATCGTCATTTTTGGATTCTGTTTCTTTTATGCATTCATCGATGATATCCATGAAGTAACATGTGTCTTCTATTGCAGGTGCTTTCAAAAATTGGGAAAGAATAAACTCAATTTTCTCTTCTCCTACTTCGAAAGTGAGTCGTCCTCGTTTTACGTATATGATAGCACCGGCGGTTGCTAAGAAGGGTCTTCCCAATATAATGGGGGTAACCTCATCTTCTCTTATGTCCATAATTATAAAATCGGTGGGAATGTAGAATTGACCTATGTGCACGGGAACGTTTTCAAGAATTCCTACGGGATATCTAACGGAATGATCTGCTAATTGCACAGACATTTTAGTTGGTCTTAATTCTCCCATTTCAAGTTTCTTGCATATGGACAAGGGCATAACACTGATACCGGCTCCTAAATCGCATAAAGCTTGGTCAATGACAAATTTTCCTATATGACAGGGTATAGAAAAACTACCAGGATCTTTAAGTTTAGGAGGCATATTTTGGATTATTGCGCTACACTCAGCAGTGAGTGTAACGGTTTCGTCATCTTCAAGTTTCCTTTTATTAGATAAAATTTCTTTTAAGAACTTAGCATATGAGGGCATTTGTGTAATAGCTTCTGTAAAAGGAATTCTGACGTTTAATTGTTTCAGTAGGTCAACAAATTTTTTAAATTGGCCCGCGTTTTTGGTTTTAATTAGCCTTTAAGGATAAGGGATAGGTGGTTTGTAAGGCGGTGGAGGTACATAAGGTTCCTTTTTTTCTACGGTTTCCTTATTACACTCTTCCTTTTCCTTAGGTTTACTTTCTTCCTCAGTTGACTTTTCAGAGTTTTGGTTCTCAATCCTTGGGTCAGATGGTCCTTCTACCTCTGTAACACTTCGTAATATAATTGCATAAGCGTGGCCTTTCGGATTAGGTTGGGGTTGTCCAGGAAGTGTACCAGTTGGGGCAGCGGTAGGCGCTTGTTGTTGAGCTACTTGTGAGATTTGTGTTTCCAGCATTTTGTTATGGGTAGCCAGGGCATCTACTTTTCTTGCTAGTTGTTTAATCTGTTCGCTAGTGTGTACATTCTGGTTTAAGAACTCTTTATTGGTTTGCTGTTGAGAAGCTATGAAGTTCTCCATCATGATTTCCAAGTTGGACTTCCTAGGAACGTTATTATTAGGTGTAGATGGGGTTGGCTTTTGATATCCAGGTGGTACAGCTGGAGCTTGACTGGGAGCTTGACCTGGTGCGTATAAAGCGTTGTTACTTTTATATGAAAAATTAGGATGGTTCTTCCAGTTTGAGTTATAGGTATGCGAGTAAGGATTTCCTTGAACATAGTTCACCTCATCTGTTTGAATTCCTGTTAGGAGTTGACAATCTGTAGGAGTGTGACCTTGAATTCCAGAGACTTCGCAATTTTGAGTTACGGAAACCACGGTGGCTGGAGGTGATACATTTAAACTTTCAATTTTCTGGGCAAGAGCATCCACTTTTGCATTAACATGATCAAGGCTACTTATCTCGTACATGCCACCTTTCGTTTGAGGTTTTTCTACCATTGTTCGGTCGCTTCCCCACTGATAATGATTTTGGGCCATGCTCTCGATAAGTTGATAAGCGTCGGTGTAAGGTTTATCCATAAGCGCACCACCGACGGCGGCGTCTATTGTTAACCTTATGTTATATAAGAGACCATTGTAGAAGATGTGAATTACTAACCAGTCCTCAAAACCATGGTGTGGGCAAAGTCTCATCATGTCCTTGTATCTTTCCCATACTTCGAAAAGAGATTCGTTATCTCTTTGCTTAAATCCATTTATCTGGGCTCTCAACATAGCTGTTTTGCTTGGAGGAAAATATCGGGCAAGAAAGACTTTCTTCAACTCATTCCATGTGGTGACTGAGTTGGAAGGAAGAGACTGAAGCCATCTTCTAGCTTTATCTCTTAAAGAGAAAGGAAAGAGACGAAGTCGAATTGCCTCTGAAGTGACACCATTAGCTTTAACAATGTCAGCGTATTGGACAAATACGGATAAATGAAGGTTTGGATCCTCGGTAGGATTTCCAGAAAATTGATTTTGTTGCACTGCCTTCAACAGCGAAGGTTTAAGTTCGAAGTTGTTCGCTTCGATTGCGGGTGGAGCAATACTCGAATGCGGCTCATCCTGCGATGGAGCAGCGTAATCTCGAAGAGCACAAGCTGGTTCGGCCATCGCTGGTATCGTTAAAGGAAGGAGATTTTTGAGATCAGGAATTTCGATTGGAGGAAGATTGTTTCTAACACGATATTCCCGAATTCGTCGTAATAATCGGAGATATCGTTCAACGTCGTTGATTCGTAAGTAGTACGGCTCGCCTTGTGAGCGAGTGTGTGGCATACAAATCAACGAAAAAAGGGAAAAAAATAAAAATTGCCTTAGTCTCTATAGCGTAACAGAAGAGTTACGATATCGACTAAATAAAAGTCCCCGACAACGGTGCCAAAAACTTGATCGTGACTTTATGAGTCTATCGGGGTACTAACTGCAAGTGCACAGTCTAATCGCGTAGTTTTAAAAGATATCGATCCCACAGGGACTTAATGAATTAATCTACCGTTTTTCTAGGGTTACTGCGTAAAGCTAAAGCGGATGATACTTTAATGATTAGGGGGAAAAGTAAAACTAAATTTGGATCTAGATAAATATCAAATAATATGGATATCAGTATGTAGTTCGTCGTAATTGGGGAATCAAATCTTCATTGGTCGTTTTCTTAATTTTTAAAATAAGTCTTTTCAATAGACACTATTAATTAAAAGTCTTTTCCTCAAACTCTCGCTCTGTTGAATTAGACTATGACTTTATATTTTAACATACGCTCTCACTATTTCGTTAAATCTAAAATCACTTTTGAAAATAATAGAATCTATAGAAACTCCTTTTGAGAAAATACTAACCGTTTAAACACCCTCGTCTCAAACTCTCGCTCTGTTGACTTAGATTATATGATTAAACTTAAATGCTTAACTCTCGTCCTCACATTTAACTTTTAAAATTAATTTTTGAAAATGATTAGAATTTAATTAACCTTAAAAATTGCTTTCGCCCTGATTTAAAGTTAATGTTCAATTTACACTGTCCAGTTAAAAACTCAAACCGTCGTTCTATTAATTTTAACTTCTTTATGTCTTTTACTCTCGTACAAAACCTTGGTATTAACTCTGTAAATTGAGACCAGAAAAAGAGTGACTATATTTTGAAATAAATTTAAAACCAACTCAATTTGAATTCCTTTATTCCGCTTACTTTACATACCGATATCTAAATTAATTAGCCAGACATGATAAACATGCATAAACAATAATCATGCATAAATACGGCCATATCAAACAAACAATATATATAAATAGCGGAACAAAGCATATGTAAATTAAAACGATAAATTAATTAATTAATGAACCTGGAAAAATACTAGAATTCTGGATTTTATCTCCTAGCTTCGATGCTCGAACACTCCACCACAAGTCGGTTGGATTTGTTCTTCATAATTCTCAATCAGATAGGAAAGTAAAAACAAGGAAATAAAATACTATGATCTAACGTAAGCTTAGATCCAGTAAAATTACACAATAATTTCCGGTATAGAAACTATCGTGAGAAAATAAACTGTATGCTTCGGAAATTAAACTAGAAAAGAGAAGGAAATAAATTGCTTGGAAATTTAGAGTGCTGGAAAAATATTGCTGGAAAAATTGTACGGAGAAGAGAGAGTCAATTGGCTTTTGTGAGGGATATTTATATTCACCTCTCAAAATAACCGTTTCCTAGAATGGGTCTTCATTGTTGTTCCAAACGTGTACGAGTGCAGGAGAGAATTTAGGGGAAACCGTCCACTCCGTTACGCACGTAAAGCCTAAAATATAGGATGGAATGTGTGACGTTCGTCACACTATGTGTTACGGTCGTAACACTAGGTTTTAGGGCGTGGCGCTCGGCATGTGCTCGTGGCGGTCGTGACAGACATTTCCTTTGTTCCAAACGTGGGCTGGGGTTTGGTGCTTCAGCTTGCTGCTTTTCCTAGAAAATCCTCTTTTTGCACGCCTCTTCTTTCTTTTTCACACGTGCTTTAAATAATGATACCTGAAATAAATAATAAGAAAATACCGAGTAATATCGAATAATATAAAATAAACTGAATCAAATAACGATATAATTTAATTAAATCAAGTCTAAAAATGTGATATAGTTTCATGTTATTAATTTCTCAAACTTCCACCTCAAAATTAATCATTATCCAAGCTCCAATGGAAAAATGTTCAACATCAAAGTTGTTTCTATTGATGCCACCTTTCCAAAGCATCCAAGTTCAATTCATTTGGACAAGAATTGAGGGACTTGCACATGGGTTCTTTACATGGCTTTATTTGGTAAGATCAATGTCCAATTTTAATTTCCATAATGCATGATCACATGATATCATTTTAGGTTAATTAACATGCAATGTTGGACCTTTTGGCATCATTAATGGGCCTTATACACGCCCATGCAACCATGCAACCAAGGTTGCTATTTTTGAGAAATTTTGAAAGTGTGTGAAGAGCAATGCAAGAGCCTATATATACATGCCCTCCTGCTCATAATCAAGGACACACATTGCCCAAGCCTTGCCAAACCATTTCTGAACCATACTCCATAGAATTCCTTGAAGGTTTCTTTGAAATCGAGTTTGAATTTCACCTTCTGTTTTGAGATTCAAACTCCAAGGATTCGTTGTCTTTTTCATCTCAATCAGTCACTGCAAGCAAGAAGAGGAAGCACCAAGTTGATTCATATCAAGATCAAGCTCAAAGCTACCCGAAGGTGAATTTTCTCAAACTTGTCTTCTTCGATTCTCCCTTATTTCTCAACTATTTTGATTGATTATTGGTTTTCTGAAGACCTACCAATGTAAGCAATAGGATTGAGTTGCTTTGAAGCCAAATCGAAGCAACTCAGATCATGCACCTCTAACTTGAAGTCCACTTATCTTCCAAAATACTTGGAATTGGCTAAAATTGAGGCCAGATTCGAGCTCCTGAGCGTTTTTTCTTTAAAATAGTATACTCATTCTTTATTTTACTGGTGGTTGATGGTGGACCAGTCCGGTGAGGTCCACCGGAGAAGATGACCGGACCTGGGCTCCAGTGGTGTGCTGGCATTGTCCAAACCGTTTGATCATGAGTCCACGTTTTAATCTCAACCCTCCCTTCTGATTACCACTTATGCAACGCGTTGATGCAATGCACCATGGAACGCTCACGCTTGGCCATCAGGTCTGCCACCTCAATTAAGGAGGGAGATCCGATGGCCCTTGTTTTTTTGAATTTCTATTTTATTTCTTATATTTCATTTAATTCCTTTATTTTGTTTAATTCATATTAATTTCATTTTTAATCCAAAAAATATGGGACTTTCACCAAAAATCTTTAAATATTTCCTCTTTCGGATTTCGAATTAAAATTATTTTTTGGATTAATTTTGATATTTTTCATGAATTAAATGTTTTTTGGCCTATTTTTAATTGTTTTAAAATACTTATGACTTTCCAAAAATCATGAAATTTTTAGTCTAAGGTCCTTTGACCTTGTTTGACCTAGGATAAACCCCTTGGCCATTTATTTTGTATTTTGAAGGGATTTGAGGTTTTGTCCATTTTAAAATGCCTTTTAATTCATTTTTAATTTGATTTTTAATTGAATAAATGTTTGAAAATTAATGTGAGCCATTTTATTGGTCTTGTGATGTTTGACTTTCTGTTTGGCCTTGATCATGGTTGATTTGACTTTTGTTTCACCAATACTATTGGATTTAGGGGATTGATGAAATGTACATTTCATCTCCCAAAATGAATGGATAGTATTGATCAGATGAAATTCCTCTTGTGATCAATTTGGGTTTCTATTTCCCCTTCCCTATTCATCTTCATCCCTATTCTTCCTCAATTCATCATTGACCAATGAAATCTCTTCATGTCTAATGACTAGTTGATTCATCAATGACCTTGTGTCGGATGAATCAACATGAGCCAGACTGAGATAGGTCCTTCCCCCATTTCTTTAGTGTGTGGTATATTTTAGGAGTTTCGTTCTTTGTACCAAATCTTTAACATGCATTAACACCTATATTTTTATAGCCCGGCCTCAGATAGTTGTGACTTCTATATAAGTCCAATTACGATTGCTTAACATAGAGCTAAATTTGACAAGAAGGCATAACATTCTAGTAAGTGAGATTGTAAGTCTCCCATTCTTCATGGAATTGTATGAAGACTTGACCTTTTTTCCTTCCATGAGAGCTAGTGGCGTACTTGTTGATTTATCCAAGTTGGAGCCCTTCTCATGGATGATGTCTTTGTTCAAGGATTCATACTTATGAATGAATGGTTGAGTGTTCTCCAAAGAATGACTTAACAATTGAAACTTATCACTAACATCTGACTAACACTTGACTAACTTTTATTCATTTTGCTTTTACTTTCAAGTCATTTACTTAATGCAATTTAAATTTCAGTCCATTTATCATTCATCTGCCATTTACATTTCATGCAACTTGTTTATGTTTTAGTTCTTTTCACTTTGCCCATTTGAGCCATATCTTGTGATTGTATATATTGTTTGCTTGTAATTTTGTTTTGTTTGTGGTCTTAGGACCTTAAGATACATAATAACAACAAAACCCCTATAAAATATCTTAGTGGGATGTTGGACTTGATCTGAACTTTTGGACTTAGGATAAGCAACTTTCCTATGCTTTAAGGACTTGGGCAATGCCACTATCTCAGACTGAGCTATACTTGCCCATACCTTTCATCTGATGCAAGATCTTGATTGACTTTGACTCATCTGTCACTTTGACTCATCTATCACTTTGACTTTGTGCTTATTTGTTATCCTGTTATTATTGTTGATTATCTGATAATTGTTTCTGAGAGTTTACCAAGGAATATTCCATCTGATGCATTGGAAAACATTTGAAGACTGCTAGCTATTAGATTGCTTGCTTCGACATTATGGCTATCTTTATTTGATACCTTGGTCTTCATATGGTTTGCTTGGATATTGCTCATGTTTGTTGCTTGCTAAAGTCCAAAGGAAAATGGGCTTCTATATGACATTCTTGTATGTTGGATTGCACCCCCTTGGTCAGATCTTTTCAACCCTTAACTTTTAAATTTTGTCTAGGATAGTCCCTCCATCTCCTTCCACTTCTTAAATTTGAAAATCTCCCCCTCTTTTCAAAAACATTCTTTGTTTGTGTTTTCTAACTTAGACATGTTTTAATGATTAGAAACTTTAGCCTTATTGAAGGAGAAGAGCAATCCAAAATGCAGCAAAATTTTAAAAAAATATCCTTTAGTGATCCTTACGAATGGGCATGATCAGTGATAGAATCATTACCTCTTGCGGCAATTGAAACCTTTGATGCAGATCTACAGAGAGATCATGAACGTTGAATGGTGACAACACCTTTATCGGTCCACACGAACGAATTCCTTCAATCTCAGTTCTAGCTACTACGAATGAAGGCTTTGAGTGAGAGAGAAAGAGAGAAACAAAATTGCAACTGCACAGATGCTTCTACACAAGGGTTCTATTTATAGAACCATTTGTATGGGCTGCAAGCTAAAAAGCCCACTTAAGTGTATGTGGCCCATATCTTATAATATGCCAAAATCACTTAAGCGCGTGGTATCTTACCATATTTTGTATTCTACTTAAGTACACCGTACCTTACGATGTTCTACAATTCACTTAAGTGCACCGTACCTTACGGTGTTCCTTAGTTACTCTATCTCTCATCAATCCGTCATTTTGTGTGTGACCCTGTAGGTTTTTGCGGCATTGACAATTATATTAAATCACGTATTTAACATATTAAACAGTGAGAGGTATCTAGCAACACATCACTGCTACCCAAGACACGAAAATTTCATGTGATATGACAAATCCTTTTGTGATAATACTTATGTGTACAGTTACCCTTTTGCCCTTATGTCTATATTGAACACAAGGCATAGACTGTGTCATCCTTGTCCAGTTCAATATTAGGCCCGTAGACATTTATCTTGTTACGCAGGATGGGAAAATTCCATCTAGGTCACTCATGTCCTTAAGCATGCTTCGTGGAGTACCCATCAACTATCTTTATGGTCATCCAGTTACGGACAATGTTTGATCAGCAATAAGGCACTCGACTCTGCATCTAGGGTACATAATGGTTTCAGGTCAAAAGGTGGTATACACCATTATCACCATGATAATAACTTATGACACTTAGCATAAAATTTTATATAGTATTCTCATAGCGGGTCAATCCAGTATAAATATTACTCTCAATATTCATACTTATGTTTAAGACTTAATAACTCCTCATCCATGATCCATGAGATATGATCATCAGTCTATATACATAATAGTCTTAATGCTTTAATGTTATCCCACTTCATAATAAAGCTCGACTACTGATACTTTAAGAATAGTCTCCTTATGTTTAATGGGATCTCATGATTAAGTCACACATGATACATTAAGCGGACTAGCTATTCTAGGGACTTTATTAAACAAACATGATAATGAAAAAGCCTTTTATTATTAATAAATAATTCGATACAAGTACCAAAAGTATTGGCCTCTAGGTCTTACACCAACAATCTCCCACTAGCACTAGAGCCAATCAGGCATACCCCTAATGCCCATAGATCTAGTATGGCCATCATGCTTCTGCTGTGCAAGAGGCTTTGTTAGTGGGTCAACAATATTGTTAAGTGTAGGTACGCTGCATATATTCACATCTCATCTATCTATTTTCTCTCGAATAAGGTGATAACTCCTAATTATGTGTTTGGATCGTTGGTAAGATCTAGGCTCCATAGCTTGTGCGATAGCACCATTGTTATCACAATAGAGACCAATGGGATCCACAATGCTAGGAACTATGCCAAGTTCACTAATGAACTTTTTGACCCAAACAACTTCCTTTGCTACTCTTGAGGCAGCAATATACTCTACCTCAGTTGTAGGATCCATAATTGTATCTTGCTTTGAACTTTTCCAGCTCAGCGCCTTCGTTTAAGCAAAACACATAACCAGATTGCGATCTAAAGTCATCCTTATCTCTCCGGAAGCTAGCATCGGTGTATCCAATTACAGCAATCTCTTCCTGGCCTCCATATATCAAGAATGAGTCCTTAGTCCTTCTCAAATACTTAAGAATATTCTTGATAGCTACCCAATGAGCATCACCAGGATCAGATTGGTACCTACTCGTTGCACTTAAAGCATACGAGACATCTGGTCGAGTACATAACATGTCATACATGAGAGATCCTATTGCAGATGCATATGGAATCTTATTCATGTGATCCCTTTCTTCCTTAGTTGAAGGGGATTTTGTTTTTGATAGACACAAGCCATATTGCATAGGTATCCTTTCTTAGAATCATGCAAATTAAAGCGTCTCAGCACTTTGTCTATGTATGTACTCTGACTTAGGCCAAGCAGTTTTTGTGATCTATCTCTATAGATCCTGATTCCTAATGTATAGGTTGCTTCACTTAGGTCCTTCATAGAAAAACATTTCCCCAACCAAGACTTTACTTGTTGTAGGGTAGGGACATCGTTTCCAATGAGTAATATGTCATCTACATATAATACCAAAAAAACGATCATGCTTCTACTAACCTTCTTGTAGACACAAGGCTCATCTTCGTCCTTGATGAATCCATATTATTTTACTATTTCATCAAAACGAAGATTCCAGCTTCTGGAAGCTTGCTTTAATCCATAGATTGATCTTTGTAACTTATATATCTTTTGGGCTTCTTCTGGTATGTCAAATCCTTCAGGCTGTGTCATGTACACATCCTCAAGAAGATTCCCATTAAGGAAAGCAGTTTTGACATCCATCTGCCATATTTCATAATCATGATATGCAGTAAAATCCGAAACAGATTTAAGTATTGCAACTAGGGAAAAGGTTTCATCATAGTCAACCCCGTGAATTTCTTTATATTCTTTTGCAACCAGTGTTTCCTTATAGGTATGTACCTTACCATCCATTCCAGTCTTCTTTTTGAAGACCCACTTGCATCCTATAAGGTTAACTCCTACAGGAGGCTCTACCAAGGTTCAAACTTGGTTTGTGTACATGGAATCCATTTCAGATTTCATGGCTTCAGGCCACTTCTCAGACTCGGGACCAGTTATGGCCTCTTGGTAGGTCACATGCTCATCTTGATCCATGAGTAATACATCACCTTGATTAGTTATGAGATATCCATATCTCTCAGGTAGGTGACGTATCCTGTTTGACCTACGCTGGTCTTGTTCTACTTGAGCAGGTTGCTCTTCCACAACTACTTGTGTTTTCTGCTCCAATTCCTCCATTGGTGTATCAATGCTTTGTGATTCTTGAATTTCTTCAAGCTATACTTTCCTCCCACTGATTCCTTTGGAAATAAAATACTTTTCTAGGTAAACTCCAGTTTGAGCGACAAACACTTTGCCCTCAGAAGGATTGTAGAAGTAATACCCTCTTGTTTCTTTAGGATACCCCACAAATAAGCATTTGTCATATTTGGGCTCAAGCTTAGTTGAAATTTGTTGTTTCCCATAATCTTCTCAACCCCAAATCTTCATGTAAGACATATGTGGTTTCTTACCACTCCATATCTCATATGGTGTCTTCTCAACCTTTTTGGATGGAACACGGTTAAGTGTGTAAGCTGATGTCAATAGTGCATGTCCCCAAAAGGAGTATGGAAGATCTATGTGACTCATCATGTATAAGACCATGTCTAACAAGGTTCAATTTCTTCTCTCAGATACACCATTCCATTGGGGCATTCCAGGATGAGTAAGTTGGGATAGGGTCCCACACTCTTTCAGATGGTCATCGAACTCTAGGCTTAAATACTCACCACCTCGATCTGATCGAAGAGTTTTGATATTCTTACCTAGTTGGTTTTGTACTTCATTCTTGAATTCCTTGAACTTTTCAAAGGACTCTGATTTGTTTTTCATTAAATACACATAACCATATCTACTGAATTCATCAGTAAATGTGATGAAGTACTGAAAACCTCATCTGCCTAGTATGTTCAGTGGTCCACATACATCAGTATGTATGAGGGCCAAAAGATCATTAGCACTTTCACCTTTTCCTATGAATGGAGAATTTTTCATATTTCCAATTAAACAGGATCTGCATGTCTCATATGATTCATAATCAAAAGAGTCCAAGAGTCCATCTTTATGGAGTTTGCAAATGCGTTTCTCATTTATGTGGCCTAATCGACAATGCCAAAGGTAAGTTGGATTTAACTAATTAGGTTTCATCCTTTTAGTATTAATGTTATAAATAGGCATTTCAAGATCAAGGACATAGAGTCCATTGTTCATTTGTGCAGTAGCATAGAATATATCATTCAAATAAATGGAGCAACAATTGTTCTTTATTATAAATGAAAAACCAAACTTGTCTAAACAAAAAACAGAAATAATATTCCTGCTAATTGAAGGTACATAATAACAGTTCTCTAACAGAATTATTAAACCACTAGGTAAAGTCAATACATAAGTTCCTACGGCTAAAGCAACAACCTTTGCTCCATTGCCAACTCGTAGGTCAACTTCACCTTTTGCCAAATCTCTAATCCTTTTTAGCCCCTACACATTGGTACAAATGTGAGAACCGCATCCAGTATCTAATACCCATGATGCATAAGTAGATAAATTAATTTCAATAACAAAAATACTTGAAGTTGAAGTCTCTACTCCATTCTTCTTATCTTCCAGGTACTTTGGGCAGTTTCTCTTCTAGTGTCCGGTCTTACCGCAATGGAAGCAGGTGCTTTCCTTTGCTATGCCTCCACTAGGCTTCAAAGCAGGAGTAGTGGGTTTGGGTTTGGCAACTTCCTTGCCTTTCCCTTTATCACCCTGCTTAGTGGGTCTTTTGTTCTGTCTCTTTCCATTTCCGATCATCAGAATGGACTTCCCTTTTGACTTCAGATTTTGCTAAACAGTTCTTAACATGGCTATCAGTTCAGGAAGAGATTTGTCCATATCATTCATATTGAAATTAAGGACAAATTAACTGAATCTATCTGGAAACGATTGCAAGATCAAATCAGTCTCAAGTTCCTTTCCAAGGGGAAAACCCAACCTCTCAAGGTTCTCCACATACCCAATCATCTTGAGCGCAGAGGGACCTACAGGGGCCCCCTCATCTAACTTGCCTTGAAAAAAGGCTTTTGAAACGTCAAACCTTTCATGCCTTGGTTTCTCTTGATAAAGCATCTTCAGGTGTTCGATCAAATCGAACGCTGCCATGTTCTCATGTTGCTTTTGCAACTCTGAGTTCATAGTAGCTAGCGTGAGGCAAGCAGTTTCATTGGCATCATCGACATGCTTCTTATAAGCATCTCTTTCTGCCTTAGGTGCATAACTAGGAGGTTCCTCTTCAGGAACAAGTTTCTCCAATACATACAATTTTCTATCATGTTTGAGGATAATCCTCATATTTCGGTGCCAATCCAGAAAATTTGTGCCAGACATTTTTTCCTTATCAAGGATTGATCGCGAAATGTTGTTAGAGGTGTTTGTTGTCATGGTAATCTACATGAAAATAATGAAAATATAAGTATCAATAACATATTTAATTAGGCCTTTAATTAAATATGCTCCCACTATTTTACTCAAAACAAATGACCCTTACCATTTGATTCAGAAAATCCAGTTGGAGATTTTCTAGTGGGTCGAGATCCACATTTCACTTTGCTTTAAGTTCGCGTAGGCGGATTACACAAAACTAGGTTATTTAGGTAGGAACTCCTTCCAATTGTATCTAATACAACTCTCGAATATTTTAGTTGGGTAATTAACTCCTTATTCCAATCCATCACATGGATCATTCCAACTCTTGCTTCTAAACATATATAATTTTATTATAATTTGTTTAGTTAAGTTTGACCCATTGTTTTAGCAATTGGATATTACAATTATCCCATCGCACCTTACTAATATAAAATATGCACCTCGTGTAGGCGAAACCTATATTATTCGATACTAGTCTTGATGAGTGCTAAAACTTGGAAAGCATAAGCTTAATATTTAATTTGAATGAATTTGCAATTATTCTAATCTCACCGACTTATTTATCATATAAATCGTCTCTCACATGCATCAACATACATAATGAAACATTTATGACCCCTAGTGCAATTGTTCTCCCAAGCGAGTGAGAGAACCTAAGCTAACCTAATAACGATCTAAGCTTCTCCATGCAAGATCTTCAAGGTTGTCCTTCTTTGATATTATATTCTTCTCTTTCTTCATAACATTAGATTACATAAAAGAAACTCGTTTTACATACGAGGGAGTGAGATGAGAAAAGAAGTTACATTAAGAGATTAAAAGAGAGGCACGACATGCAAGTCGTATTTTAAAATCCCAAAACAAAATAAAGGAAAACTAAGGCCATAACCAATCACCACAAGAAAATAATAATAAGCACATTATTATGATTAATTTAAATCCTGTTAATTAATTAAAACCAAATTAAATTCCAGTGACGGATCACACTACGCAAAGTTAGTCGGGGGACTCTGCTTCCTGACGCAAAATTTTAATGAACAATTCATTTGAAATCGACGTCATTTTTTGCATCCACACTTGATACTTTAAAGCACAACTCTTGCGCGGTCACAACCCTAATCACATAACTCTTTAACAGCATAACCCTTGTGCCGTCATGAACCCTAATGCACCAATTTCAGACCGTCAAACACACCTCGATTGTTAATTTAGTATGATTGATCAACCCATCATTGCTTCACCATACTAATGTCGGATCAAGAAGCAAATGACCATTGATCGCTCAAAGGAAAACAACCATTAAGTGTTTGAATGAACAAAACAGAAACAATATATCATATATACCGTATTTTACATCAGGATTACATATATCATATATATGACTTGATCAATCTCAATTGCGTAACCTATGGACGACCGATGTATCGCTGCTTCAGCATACTAACATCGGACTACGAAGCATAGTCAACATCAATCATCCGAATCTTACACACATGATGCCAAATTTAATTACTCGTTTATTCTTTAATTCATTTTGTCTTTTAATCATATTAATACAGAAAATAAACATTTATCAGATGCATGGTTTCGTAATTGGCTCTGATACCACTAAAGGAGAAGAGCGATCCAAAATGCAGCGGAATTTAAAAAAAAACTCCTTTAGTGATCCTTACGAATGGGCATGATCAGTGATAGAATCGTTACCTCTTGTGGAGATTGAAACCTTTGATGCAGATCTACGGAGCGATCACGAATGTTGAATGATGACAACGCCTCTACTCAATCCACACGAACGGATTCCTTCAATCTCAGTGCTAGCTTCTACGAATGAAGGCTTTGAGTGAGAGAGAGAGAGAGAGAGAGAGAGAGAGAGAAAGAAACGAAATTGCAACTGCACAAATGTTTCTGCATAAGGGTTCTATTTATAGAACCACTTGTGTGGGCTGCAAGCTAAAAAACCCACTTCAATGTATGTGGCCCATATCTTCTAATATGCCAAAATCACTTAAGTGCGTGGTACCTTAGCATATTTCGTATTCTACTTAAGTACACCGTACCTTACGATGTTCTACAATTCACTTTAGTGCACCATACCTTACGGTGTTCCTTAGTTACTCTATCTCTCATCAATCCGTCATTTTGTGTGTGACCCTGTATGTTTTCGCGACATTGGCAATTCTATTAAATCACGTATTTAACATAATAAACAGTGAGCGGTATCTAGCAACACATCACTGCTACCCAAGACACGAAAATGTCATGTGATATGACAAATCCTTTTGTGATAATGCTTATGTGTACAATTACCCTTTTACCCTTATGCCTATATTGAACACAAGGCATAAACTGTGTCATCCTTGTCCAGTTCAATATTGGGCCCATAGACCTTTATCCTGTTACGCAGGATAAACAAATTCCATCTAGGTCAATCATGTCCCTCAACATGCTTCGTGGAGTACCCATCAACTGTCTTTATGGTCATCCAGTTACGGACAATGTTTGATCAGCAATAAGGCACTCGACTCTGCATCTAGGGTACATAGTGGTTTCAGGTCAAAGGGTGGTATACACTATAAGACCCCAATTTTGACCCTAAGATCCCTCATGCAAGTTCATCATAAGCACTAGCATTGGGATCATACCTTGGCATCCTCCTTACCCCTTTTTCATTGGGTTTGTTTTGGGAGAGTTCACCAAGCACCATGTGACAGTATCATACTTGTATATTGTCATTTTAATAACCAAAATACCAAAAATATATCTTTGCATTTGCCTAACTCTTTTGTAGGTAGGGCATGATCACCATTGATCTAGCAAGTTCACACCCAGGGTTTAAGACCCTCATGGCTAATAGCACAATCAAATATTGACCCACAAATGGTTATAATCATCATATATGAGTCCCAATGATCTCTACATGTCATATTGATCAAATATTCTTCAAGAGTTTGGAGGTGATTTGCCTTGGAAACCCTAGTTTTACTAGGTATCTTGAGTAACTTCTCCAACAAGCTACCTCACCAATTGATCAAATTTATCTATGGACACTTCAAAATTCATCATCTTATGCATATATGATCTACCATGAGCCAAGAAAGTCAAGAGGATTGAAGGCTAGCAAGTTGGTTGATGGTGGTTGGCCAGATGAATTCATCTGATCAAAATTGGGTCTCCCTATACCATATCTCCTACCATATGAAAATTATTACAAGATCACACTTACTCTAAATGCCATTCCAAACAACTTTCATGTTTAGACCTAGATCTAGTCTTGCTTGGAAAATCATTTTCTATGTTGAAACATTATAGGTCATTTTGTCTAAACCCTAATTTGAAAGTCAACTTCCCAAGGTCATAACATGCTCAATTTTTATGAGATGAAAGATTTCCAAGTTGAAAAATCAAATTCAAGATGTCTACTTAAACGTTTATGTTTTGAGTGATAGCTAATTCAACTTTTATGAGCATATGATATGAGGATACATTATAGGTCATTTTTGACCTATACCATTGAAAAAGTGATTTTTCCAAACTTCAAAAATGCATAACTCTATCATTATAAATCCAAATGACATGAAATTGGTGACCATTTTGAAGTTATTTGAAAGAGCTACAAATTTTATGAAGACACGTTTCTCATTTGAAGCTCACATAAAAAGTTAAGAAAGATGGAATGTTGAGATATATGGCGTGACACTTAGAAATTTTTTCAACATATTGAAATTTCTAAACTTCCACCTTCAAATTCACCATGATCCAAGCTCCAAATAAAAAAGTGTTCAACATCAAACTTATTCCCCTTGATCCAGGCTTTCCAAAGAGCCTAAGTTCATGCATTTTGGATGAAGTTTGCTAGGTCTGCACATGGCTTTAACAGAGTTGCACCGTTGGAGGAAATCTAATGTCCAAAACTCCATTTCACATTGCCTTGCCAATCAAGCATCATTTGAACTTCAGTACAATTGCAATTGGATCATAATGGATTGCTTCATGGGCCTGTACACGCCCATGCAAGCTTGTGCATCACATTGCCAAATTTATAAAATTTTCAAGTGTGCAATTATCAATCCCAAATGCTATAAATACATGGCCTCTGAGCTCATTTGAAGCACACATTACGCGCCAACTTTGCCCCCCATTGAAACCCTCTCATTCTAAAGGAGAAGCTGATAATTTTTAATCTGAAAATTCAGTATGAAGCTGAATTGTTGGAGATTCAAGAACTCCAGGATCCAAAGCCTTGAACCATTTCTAACCACTCCCTACAAGCTTCTCAAGTGTGATCAGATCAGATCGTGTTTGAAGCAAGCAACCTCATGTTCTAGACAACATTGAAGGTAATTTTCAGAAAACTTTATCTCTTCGATTCTCACTCAATTCTCATTAATTCTCTTGGATCTTTGGTTGTCTGAAGTCCTACCAATATAGGCAAGAAGATTGAGTTGCTTAGAGGTCAAATCGAAGCAACTCAGTTGACATACCTCAAAATTCAACTCCTCATATATTTCTATATATGTGGAGTTAGTTAAAATTGAGGTTAGATTCGTGCTCTACGCCATTTTTCCTTTCGGATCATGTCCTCCTTTTTTATTTTGGTGGTGGTTGTGGTGGACAAGTCCGGTGAGGTCCACCGGAGAAGAAGATCGGAGTTACAGCTCCAGCGGTGCGTTAGCACGTCTCCCAGCCATAGGATCCTTCCAAAATGTTTTAATCATGAGCGTACATGCCGATTACCATGCATGTGATCAGTTGACTCAAGTGCATGGTGGATTGCACGCGCTCAGCCAGTTGATCTGCCACCTCAATTAATGAGGGAGATCAAGTGGCTCACGTTTTTTCTGATTATTTGAATTTCATTTAATTTTTTTTATTTTCATTAATTCATATTAATTTTAATATTGATACAAAAAATATGAGAGTTTCACCAAAAAATTTCAAAAAATTTCCTCTCTCATATTCTGAATTAAAATTACTTTTTGGATCATTATTAATATTTTTCATGATTTAATTGATTTTGTGAATATTTTTTAATTGTTTAAAAATACTTTTAAGTCTTTAAATATTCTGAAAATCTTTCTCCAAGGTCCTTTGACCTTGTTTCACCTATGATAAATCTCATGGTCATTTCTTTGGTGTTTTGATGAGGTTTTAGGAATTTGACAAACAATATTTAATTTAAATGCCTTATTTTAGTATTTTTAATTTGAATAAATGCCAAATAATTGTGGTGACCTATTGTGATGATTTGTGTAAGTTTGACTCATGTTGTTGGGCCTTGGTCAAGGTTGATTTGACTTTGTTAAGTTAATATCATTGGATTTAGGGGATTGATGGAATGTACATTCCATTTCCCAAAATCAATGAATGGTATTAATTTGGTAAAAGTCTTCCTTTGACCAATTTGAGTTTTGATCCATTCCCTTTCCTCTTCATCTCATTCCCTTTCTTTATGCATTCATCTCATTTGGCCTATGATATCTGTAAGTCCTAAGGCTAGTTGATTGCAAAATCAACATAAGTATGGATGAGATTAGGCCACCTCTTTTGCATATTCATTTTGTGTGTGGTATGTTTCATGAGCATAGTCCATTATACTATGTCTCTAACATGCATTAACACCAAAATTCTATTGCCCGACCTCAAATAGTTGTCACTTCTACATAAGTCCAATTACCATTGCTTAACATAGCACTACATTTTTGACACAAAAGGCATAGCATTCTAGTTAGTGAGATTGTAAGTCTCCCCTCTTTCATGGTATTGTGTGGAAACTTGGCCTTTTTTCCTTCCTTTGGAAGATGTTTTGGTTCAAGGATTCATGCTTGTGATAAGTGGGTTGAGTGTTCTCCAAAGAATGACTTAAAATGAAAAGCAAAAGCAAAACAATACTAACTTCTAACTCATTAACAACTAACATTTAATTTCAAGTCCTTTTATTTTAATGCACTTTAATTTTTTAAGTTCTATTCATTTGCCATTATTCATACCATTCTAATTGTTTATTGTTGGTTCTAAGTGTTGGCAGCAATTTTGGTAAAATAAAGAGTGTTCACAAGATGTTATGTGTGATGTCTTAACATGAGATATCCTATGTACCTACTGGAGCTTAAGAAACATAATCATGCATGATTGTTTCAGAATGTCATAATGACATGGCATCTGATGATGTGTACCTGCTGGAGTTCAAATGGAAGACATGATCATGCAGGATTATTTTAAGATGTCATACACAATGTCATGGCATCTGATATGTTTGTACCTGCTGGAAGTTATAAATGGTATTATGGAATTATGCAGGAATTGTTCCAGGATGTCAGACCCGATGTCATGACATCGTGTACACAGAACATTCAGTATGAATGTCTGATGTTTTGTGATTGCACAATTAATGGCAATCTATGTATGATTGAAGATCTGATTTACAGGCGCATTCAATCATGGATTACAACCTGATTTACTTATTTTCCAAAGAGATCTAACCAGCTGTCATGAGAAGATTTAATTGGAAAATAGATTTAGGGTTTTCAAGATGTCCAAGCCCAGCTGAAAGCTTCTATAAAAAGGGACTTGGAAAACCTGATTGAACATACAACGAATACTGAGCGAAATATTGAGAGAGCTAGGGTTTATGTCTTGTTTAGTCGTGAGACTTGTAAGCCATTCAAGTCATCTTTTGATGATTGAATTGGTCTGATTTGTGGTTGTAATTTGTCACTCTAAAGCTGTTAAGCAAGAGTGTGTGTCTACTTGATCAAAGTTGTTAAGCAAGATCAAGTGTGTGTCTTCTTGATCAAAGCTATTAAGCAAGATCAAGAATGTGTCTACTTGATTGAAACTGTGAAGTAAAATCAAGTGTGTGTTATTAAAAGTGTTTTCTTTTCTCAAGGGATTATTGTTTAAAATCACAAGTGTGATTGTAGGGAAGTTAATGGGTTCTCATATCTAAGAGTGCTTAGGTAGAAATTGCACGGGTAGAGATTAGGTGAGAAAGACTGTAACTTGTTGAAGTGTACGGAGAGTCTTTGAACTGATTTTATTTTAGTGAATTTCCTTCCTGGCTTGGTAGTCCCCAGATGTAGGTGAGTTGGACCGAACTGGGTTAACAATTGCTTGTGTCTCTTGCATTACTATTCTCTATCTTTATCCTGTGTGCATTACTCAGATATTAGTGTCGTGACATTACCTTCGACATCTCATATCTGATACCAGAATTTCAATTGGTATCAGAGCAGGCATCCTGCTCTGGTTCTGGGTGAGATCTAGGGATAATACTTTCTGGTACAATGGAGAGAGATATAGGATCTGTTCACAGGCCACCAATTTTGGATGGATCTAACTATGAATATTGGAAACCTCAAATGGTAGCTTTCCTAAAATCTCTTGATAACAAGGCTTGGAAGGTTGTGTTAACAGGCTGGTCACATCCTGTTATTACTAAAGAAGGAGAGGCCACAACTGATAAGAAACCTGAAGAACAATGGTCCAAGGAGGAGGATGATCTAGCCCTTGGAAATTCTAAAGCATTGAATGCAATATTCAATGGAGTAGACAAGAATATTTTCAGGTTGGTTAACAACTGTGAAGTGGCTAAATATGCTTGGGAAATTCTCAAGACCACTCATGAAGGCACCTATAGAGTAAAGATGTCTAGAGTACAGCTGCTCACCTCCAAGTTTGAAAATTTAAGGATGAAAGAAGATGAAAATATTCATGAAGTTCATATGAGTATCCTTGAAATTGCTAATGCCTCAGGAGCCCTGGGAGAGAAGATGTCAGATGAAAAATTGGTAAGAAAAATGCTCAAGTCACTCCCTAAGAGATTTGCTACGAATGTGACTGCCATTGAAGAGTCTCAAGACATCTCCAACATGAGGGTTGATGAGCTAATTGGTTCCCTCCAAACATTTAAGATGGGATTGAATGATGGTTCTGAAAAGAAAACCAAAAGCATGGCCTTCATGTCAAACACAGAAGAGGAAAATAGTCAGGATGGTGATGAAGATTTGGCCAATGAAGTAGCAATGCTGGGAAGACAATTCAACAGACTGTTGAAAAAGATGGATGTAAGATCTAAGGCTAATGTCAAGAACATCTCATCTGACATCAGTAAATCCAACAATGCTGGAAGAAGAGCAAGGTCAGATGAGAAGCCCAAAGAAGGAAAAGAAGTTTAGTGCTATGAATGTAATGGGTATGGGCACATTAGGACTGAATGTGGAACCTACCTCAAAAAGCAGAAGATGAGTCTTACTGCCACTTGGTCTGATGAGAGTGAAACAGAAGAATCTGCAAATCTAGTAACTGCCTTGATTGGAAGATGGGGTTCTGATGAAGACTCAAGTGATGATGAAGTAACCTTTGAAGAGTTGGCCACTACCTATAGAAAGTTGTGTCACAAAAGTGTATAGTTGTGTAAACAGGTTGAGAGCTAGAAGAAGGAAATTACTCAACTTGAGAATGAGAAGATAGAACACTTGGAAACCATCTCCAAGTTAAAAACAGAAGTAGTGGTTCTGAAGGCCAAGATAGATGAAAGTCAACAAGTTGAAAGCCAGAAGATAGTAAAACTGGAGAATGAGAAGGCAAACCATGTGGAAACCATCTCCAAGTTAAAAACTGAAGCTATGTTCTTGAATTCTAAACTAGAAGAGATTACCAAGTATGTAAGAATGTTAAACAATGGATCTGACTCCCTAGACAAGATTCTCCAAACTAGACAAATAACAGGAGACAAATCTAGCATTGGGTATAATGAATCTAAGCTTGAGTGCAGTTACACTGGTTGCAAACCTCAAGCCAAACCAAAGTGCAGTCATAGTAAAAGCAAACCTGTGATATCACATCATATGTCACAACATCAGAAGAGAAGACAGCAGAAAGGGAAATACCAAAGATGGAGATGCCATTACTGTGGGAAATTTGGTCACCTGAAGCCCTTCTGCTATAAGTTGTATGGTTATCCTAGCCCTATTCATCATCAGACTCACTATCAACCCAGACCCAAACAGCACAGGCCTGTCAACAAGAAGCAATGGGTTCCTCAAAACTAATGTTACAAGTCTAATAGCTCACATTCCCCTCAGAGTCTCAGCCAAAGAAGAGTGGTATTTTGATAGTGGATGTTCCAGACACATGACTGGAAACAAAGACCTGATAACTGGACTTCATCCTCATGCCATAAGCTATGTAACCTTTGGTGATGGAGCAAAGGGTGAAATCAAGGGGATAGGCAAGCTTAATTGTCCTGGAGTGCCTAAACTGGACAAGGTCCTACTGGTTAAGGGCTTGACTGCAAATCTAATAAGCATCAGTCAACTATGTGATCAAGGTTTTGAATGTTAACTTCACCAAAACTGAATGTCTGATTACTAACAAAGACAATGAAGTGATCATGAAACGAATCAGGACCAAAGACAACTGTTACATATGGAACTCTCAAATTGGTTATTCCTCAAAGTATACCTATGTCAAAGGAATGAAGATGAGTATATCTGCTGGAGGGACTCTCAAGAGTGATGAAAGACAAGTCTGTGGGAAATGTCAGACAAGGATGCCACACCAGGAGCTCAGACTTAACATCACTTTCAAAGAAGAAAAGCTCATGATGGCTCAAATAGATAGGAGGTTGGATCAAATGGGTGAACATGTTACTAGTCATATGCAGTCTGAAGTTGGAAAGAGCTTTGTTGGACTTGGGCTACAAGTCAAGCAAATAGAAGGGCCTATGTATCTATCTCAAAGCAAAAGTGCCAAGAGCAATGTTGAGAAGATTGAGATGGAGAGTGAAAGGACACCTGCTCCTACACATTTGAGAGATGAAATGGAGTTTATGCTGAAGTTATAACAGATGGTAGCAGCTGTTCTCAACAAGGATGGTTGAAACTACTGATGATTGCATACAATGTCACACACGATGTCATGACATTGTATTATGACAACCTGAATGCTACAACTATGTCCAAAAATTCTATTCAGCACAGTTGGACCAAGCACATTATTTGCTGTCATCACTCCATTAGAAAATTTGTGGAAGACAAATTCATAGCTCTAAAGCATGAAATGCAATCAACTGGCAAGTTTGCAAGGGATTTGAGTGATAATCAGTTTGAATATGTAACAGGGAAATTAGGGATTTGGATTCTTGATAAATTATGGCAATTAATGTGGAGTGGAAAAGGTAACAAAAATATTGTTTGCCCAATTAAAAGAAAGAGCCACATTAATGATGAATCATTCCCTAGCATTGGAAATAGTATCTATGTCATTTGCATACGCTAACTGAACACAAGTCTTTCCATCTTCATCAAACTTCTCTCAAAAGTTCAACAACATGTCTCAACATACTTCATCATCTGGGTCAAAACCCTCTCATCATGCAAAGACTCCCTCCATGGAGTTTCTAGATGAAGACGTGTTGGACGTCACTCCTCTTTGTGTGATACCCGGTGACGCCCCATGCCCCTCTTCCCTGGATGGAAGTAAACAAGGTAATATCTTTGATAAATCTCCTCTTCCAAATGACATGCATTATGTTGATCGTGCCATTAGGAACCTAGTTACTAGGATTCTAAGTGAAGGGCATGCTTTCAAGGGTGTTTCTACCCCTCTGTCCAGAAGGGACCCCTCACCTGAGGAGGAACCCCAAGCTGAGAAAGATGATGACTCATCTAGATCAGAAAAAGAAGTGGATGTCGAGGGGTTATGTTCTCTAGGTAAAAACTTACCTAGCAAGAAACCAGCAAGTATGTCTCATGAAACTGCTGAGGATATTATTGATCTGGAGGAAGAGAGTTCTGAAGAAGAGGATGACACTTTGGTCCATCTTGTGAAACCAAGTGTAGCTAAGAAACTGAGGACCAGAAAAGGGAAGACTATGGATGAAATGAGGACAACAAGAAGAGAGAAAAAGGTTGCTGGTGTAGGACCCTCCAAGTCTTGGAGTAAAATGGAGGTTAGGAAGAGGAAAGAAAGAGAGAGTTCTGACTCTGAAGAGGATGTCGAAGACGATGTCCCAGACATCTCCCCTGCTAAAAAGCAGGTTGTTAAGAAGTCTCCAGGCAAAGTGGCAACTGTGCACTTAGACAATATCTCCTTTCATTTAGAAGATGGTGTTGCAAAATGGAAATTTGTCATTCACAAGAGGGTAGCTGTTGAAAGAGAGCTGGGAAAAGAGGTTGTTGAGATAAAGGAAGTAATGGATTTAATCAAAAATGTTGGACTGATGAAGACTGTGGTTGCTCTGCCCCAATGTTATGAGGGGTTAGTAAAAGAGTTTATTGTGAATATCCCTGAGGATATTTATGAAAAGAACAACAGGTAATTCTGCAAGGTTTTTGTAAGGGGTAGATGTGTAAGATTCTCACCAACCATTATCAACAAGTTCCTAGGGAGAGGAACTGATGGAGGAGTGGAGTTAGAGACTACAGACAATGAGGTCTGTAAGACTATTACAGCTGGCCAAGTTTGGAATGGCCTAGTAGGAATCACCTATCAGTTGGCAAGCTAACTGTCAAATATGCCATCTTGCACAAGATTGGTTCAGCCAATTGGGTGCCTACTAATCATATCTCAAACATCTCCATTGGTCTTGGAAGAATCATTCATGCAATTGGAACCAGGATGAACTATGATTTTGGAAGGTTTATGTTTGATCAAATTGTCAGACATGCCTCCACAAATGCAGTGAAGCTGCCCTTATTGATGCTGCTGAAGAATTTGTTTCTTTGTGTTTAAATGTGTAATTTGTGGTAGTCCTTATTGATGCCTTTATGTAATAATTTGGGCTCTTAATTAGTTCCATGGATTTGTTCATTATCTCAGCGATCACAGCTGTGTATAATGTTGGTATGTATCTCCTAAACAATTATGTTTTAACATGTTATATGTTATGACATATGTGGTTACATTCTCTGCTAGGCTAATTGACATTTATTTCGTCTAATTGGTCACCTTTGGTCAATTTTGACTAAAAAGGGGGAGAAGTGATGTTGGAGATGTGGAGCTGTGAGGAGATGTATGTGCTGGTATAGCTGAACAGATAGACAACTATTATTGAAGGAGATGTGCTTGTTGTAAAACAAAATACTGGCCTGTTTACAGATGTCAAAGGGGATGTCTGATGTGGTGGTGCACAGGTGATGTTGAAGGAGATGTCAGAATGATATTCTGACTGTTACAGGTGTTGTGGTTACAGGTGCTGTTATCATTAAAGATGATGTATGTGGTGCACAGATTTAGGGGGAGAAGGAGTATCCTTGCGCATTTGTGTGTCTTACTAGTTGCATCCATAACTAGTAATTATGTTTGTGTCGCACATATTTAGGGGGAGGAGAAGTACCCTTGTGCATGTGTGTATTACTAGTAGCTATAACTAGTAATTGTATTTGTTTCTGCTGCTGTTTAAACTGTTGTTTAAGTGCTGATAGTTTTCTTGTGGACAAAAAGGACAAATATATGTTTTAGCCAAAATTTACCAAAGGGGGAGTTTGTTGGTTCTAAGTGTTGGCAGCAATTTTGGTAAAACAAAGAATGTTCACAAGATTATATGTGTGATGTCTTAATAGGAGATATCCTATGTGCCTGCTGGAGCTTAAGAAACATAATCATGCAGGATTGTTTCAGAATGTCATAATGACATGGCATCTGATGATCTGTACCTGCTGGAGTTCAAATGGAAGACATGATCATGCAGGATTGTTTCAAGATGTCATACACAATGTCATGGCATCTGATATGTTTGTTCCTGCTGGAAGTTATAAATGGAATTACGGAATTATGCAGGAATTGTTCCAGGATGTCAGACCTGATGTCATGACATCCTGTACACAGAACATTCAGTATGAATGTCTGGTGTTTTGTGATTGCACAATTAATGGCAATCTATGTATGATTGAAGATCTGATTTGCAGGCGCATTCAATCATGGATTACAACCTGATTTACGTATTTTCCAAAGAGATCTAACCAGCTATCATGAGAAGATTTAATTGGAAAATAGATTTAGGGTTTTCAAGATGTCCAAGCCCAACTGAAAGCTTCTATAAAAAGGGACTTGGAAAACCTGATTGAACACACAACCAATACTGAGCCAAATATTGAGAGAGAGCTAGGGTTTGTGTCTTGTTTAGTCGTGAGACTTGTAAGCCCTCCAAGTCATCTTTTGATGATTGAATTGGTCTGATTTGTGGTTGTAATTTGTCACTCTAAAGCTGTTAAGCAAGAGTGTGTGTCTACTTGATCAAAGCTGTTAAGCAAGATCAAGTGTGTGTCTTCTTGATCAAAGTTGTTAAGCAAGATGAAGAATGTGTCTACTTGATTGAAACTGTGAAGTAAAATCAAGTGTGTGTTATTGAAAAGTGTTTTCTTTTCTCAAGGGATTGTTGTTTAAAATCACAGGTGTGATTGTAGGGAAGTGAGTGGGTTCTCATATCTAAGAGTGCTTAGGTAGAAATTGCACGGGTAGAGATTAGGTGAGAAAGACTGTAACTTGTAGAGATTAGCCCCCAGATGTAGGTGAGTTAGACCGAACTGGGTTAACAATTGCTTGTGTCTCTTGCATTACTATTCTCTATCTTTATCATATGTGCATTACTCAGATATTAGTGTCGTGACATTACCTTCGACATCTTATATCTGATACCAGAATTTCATTTATGTTAATGTCATTCTCCCTTTGTCCATTTGGACCATATTGTGTGATATATCTTGCTTGTGTATATTTCGTTTGTTTGTGTGGTCTTGGACCATTAATGTATATAATAAGAACAAAAACCCTAAAAAACTTTTGTATGGACTGTCGACTTGATCTTGGACAAATTGGACTTAGAATTTCGGCAACCTCCCTATGCCAAAGGACTTGGCCAATGCCAACATTTGTGTAACCAAGTGCTTGCAGTTTGAAACATCATTCGATACATCATTCAAGATCCCTTTAAGTTCATCTGCAACATGATCATTGTGAAGCTGTTATTTTGAACCTGTGACTTGTGGAATTCATCTGTTACATGGGCTTAATCTGAAGAAGATCATGGAGTGGCTAAATCTTGGACGTGACTATCTTTATTTGATGCCTTTCTCTTCAAGATTAATATTGTATGCATTGTTTGTTGCTTGATTATAATATCCAAGGGAATTTGGGTTTCAATATGGCACTCTTGCCTATTGGATTGTTACCCTTCGGTCAGATCTTTTCAACTCTTAACTTTTAATTTTATGCATAGGGTTAGTCTCTTCATCCCCTCCCCATCTCTTTAATTTCAAAATCTCTCCCTCCTTTCTAAAACTTCTTCGTTTGAACTTGTTATTTTCTAAATTTTGACCACTTTGCAAACTAGAAACTTTGGCCTTATGCCATTTCATTTTTAAACTTCCTTTCTCAATCAAACATGTAAATAAACTTAACTATACTTGACTTAAAATTTCAAAAAAACCAAAAAAGAACTAACTCATTCAAAACATTTTTAGGCCTTTGTGCCTTTCAAACTTAATTTTATTTAAAAGTAATGCATCCACTTTGAAATTTGTATCACGAACTACGAGGTTTTGATCCCTTATTTTTATGTTGGTACGTATGCACAAGTTCAAAGGTCTTGTCAAACACAAAAATATAATTAATGAATTATTTTCTCATCCCCTCACTCTATTTGTTTGTAAATATCATTTTGTACAAAATACATATGCACACAAAAAAGGGCTCCCTAGGAGTACCTAGGACACTTTGGGTGCTAACACCTTCCCTCTGTGTAACCAACCCCCTTACCTGTGATCTCTGACATTTTATTAGTTTTGATTTGAAAACTTTTTACGTTTGGGTTTTGTTCGTACTTTTTCCCTTTTCCCTAAGAAACAATAAAAGCGCGGTGGCGACTCTTGTTATTTCATGTCTTGCTTATCCATAGCTTGATGATCATGGATTTACCGCTACATACACCGTTATTACCATGAGAATAACTTATGACACTTAGCATAACATTCTATATAGTATTCTCATAGCGGATCAATCCAGTATAAATATTACTCTCAATATTCATACTTATGTTTAAGACTTGATAACTCCTTATCCATGATCCATGAGATGTGATCATCAGTTTATATACATAATAGTCTTAATGCTTTAATGTCATCCCACTTCACAACAAAGCTCGACTACAGATACTTTAAGAATAGTGTCCTTATGTTTAAAGGGATCTCATGATTAAGTCGCACTTGATACATTAAACGGACTAGCTATTCTAGGGACTTTATTAAACAAACATAAGAAATAACAAGCATTTTATTATTAATAAATAATTCGATACAAGTACCAAAAGTATTGGCCTCTAGGGCTTACACCAACACATATGCCAATGAATTTAAAAAAAAATCTTAATCAAATTTTTAAATGAATTTAACCATATTGTCTACAAATTTCAAAAAGATAAAAATAATTAACAACCCCATTCCAAGCTTGGCCTTTTGTGCCTTCTTATTAAACTTTTGTTAAAAGCAACTCATCAACTTCTTTGAAATTTATACCGCGAACTACGTGGTTTTAATCCTCATTTTTATGTTGATACGTAGGCACAAGACCGAAGGTCTTGTCAAACACAAAAATATAATAAATGAATTCTTTTCTCATTCCCCCACTTTATATTTTATCAAACATCATTTAGACCAAATCACTTGAACACAAAAAGAGCTCCCTAGCAGCACCTAGAACACTTTGGGTGCTAACACCTTCCCTTTGTGTAACCAGCCCCCTTACCTGAAATATCTGACATTTTATTAGTTTTGATTTGAAAGCTTCTTATCTTTAGGTTTTGTTCATACTTTTACCCTTTTCCTTTGGAATCAATAAAGGCGCTGTGGCGACTCTGATTTTATTGACGTCAAGTTTATCCATAGCTTGATGGTCATGAATTTACCGCTACAATATGTATGCTCGGTATCAAGAGTTTGGTTATGAGAAATATATTTGGTCATGGCAAAGTGCCTCATTCTCTGCAAAAGAAGAAACAAATGAACTTATGCTTTTAGCACCTAATGTATTTTTTAAACAACTGTAACTTGCATCGTGTAGATAACATGAGTCGGTTCCATAAGCTTCTTGTGTTTGCAAAGGACCAGGGTCTTATGACCGACTCATTAGGTCAAATTGTGGATACTTTCGCTGCTTCAGTTACTCTTGCTCCGGTTGTTCAGCGTTGATAATAATTACTTCATTAATAACAACTGTGATTATTGTCCTGGGTGCAACTTCTGAGGTAGACTAACTGACTACTGTAGGTGTCGACCTTTCTGTTTCTGAGTTTTCACCATCCCCTTCTCCTATCAAGAGAAATTGGGGGGACTTCCCGTCTACTCCTATTGAAGGGTTTTTTTTCCAAACAGACTCATTTCTCAAAGGATGTAGAGTCGAAGGCTCTTACTCATTTCTTCCGGCTCATTGATATTCTTCCTTCTTGGGTAGCCAAAACCGTAAAGGAGTTTGCTGATGTTGTGGCCGTTAAGGACCTAGATTTTGTCCATAACTTGTCTGCGGCTGACATACAGGGTCTTTTCTGGATGCTTCTCATACCTTTTTCTGGTCTGAATATCTAGTTTCGATGACAAATATCGGTTAGGATGATGTGTTAGGTTCTGAAGGACTTGATAGGGAGTGGGATGAACTAAAGGAGAAGAGAGAGGCTCTTGAGCGGGAGAATCCTATGGCTAATAAGGGATTTATCGAATTGTGTAAAAAGGCTGGGCTTGTTGACTCTTTGCATGAGAAGGTAAAGCAATGTAGTTCTCCGTCAATTTTGGATGCTCATATAACGGATTTAAAGGCTTCTCTTGCTGAGGGAGAGAAATGTTGTAAGAAAGCCTCTAAAGACGCGACACAGGTGTGTCGTGATTTTGATCATGATAAAATTATGAAAGGCCTGGAGGAAGACTTGGCTGCTACCTGTAAGACCCTAACTTTGACCCTAAGATCCCTAATGGCATCATATCATTGCACATTGCATTTGCCTCAAGGATCATAGCATCTTGGCTCCTTAACCTATGGATGGGACTTGTGTGAGTTGGTTTGAGACCACCAAGCATGATTGAATTGTATATTATTGCTTTTCTTATTTTGTTTACTAACCAAAAGCACAAAAATATGTCACTAACATCTTTTGTTTTGTAGCTTGAGCAATCATAAGATCCAAGGCTCCTAGGAGGCCCCATGCTCAAAGAATAGCCAGATGAATTTAAAAGCAAGCATGAAAATGGTTCACAAGGCTCTCAATTATCATATATTTCTCCCAAGTATCTCAATTTGTCAATTTGATCAAAGCAAACCAAAGGGCTTGAGGATTGTTTCCCAAGGAAACCCTAATTCATATGTGCATCAACTGTGCCTTGCTCATGAAGCAACCTCAACCCATGATCAAATAAAATCAAGGTAAGTTATTTAATTCATCATTTCATGCATATATGATCTTATTTGAGTGTCCTCAATCATGAATTCGTCAAGGTTTGAGGTATGGACTTGAGAAGTTGATCAGTCAATTCATCTGACTATTTTGAAATCCACTGAGACCTAACTTTTGATGTGTTTATCAAATGAAGATGACCCCAAGAGAAATAATGTTTTTAATAACCATATGAACTACTTTCATGTTCATAAAAAATTTATTTGAAGCTTGTAAGGTCATCATCCATTTCAAAACATTATAGGTCATTTTGACTGAAACCCTAATTTTTGGTCATCTTCCCAAGGACCTAACTCACTCATTTTTCATGATTTTTAGGTGGGATCAAATGAATTGGAAATTTTAGGATGTGTAATGCATTTGTTATGTTGAACAAATTTTCATAATCCTAAGAGAAATACATGTGATAATGCAAAACATTATAGGTCATTTTGGACCAAAATCATTGAAATGTGAAAAAGTCCAACTTCAAGTTCCCATAACTTTCTCATCAAAAATCCAAATGATGAAAAATTTGAGTCTAAATTGATTGTATTGAAAATATCTACAATGTTTATGTGGAAGATTTTGTCATTTGATGCTTGCATCATTGAAACAGAAGGGCTTGAATTTGGTCCATTTTGGAAAATTTCACATGCACATGTTTTGCACCTTGAACTTTATGACCAATTTTCATTAATTTCCCAATTCCAAATGGATTTTTGTTCAACATAACAATTGTGCCTCATGTTAAGACCTTTCCAACCATTACCCACAAGGCCATGTTTCATTTTGGTAAGGTGCATTTTCGAATAGGAGAAGATTTTGGTGCATTTATGGAAACAATGATGAAACTCCATGCACAATCCATTTCCATCATATCTGCACGCCCAAAATCACTTTACTGATGTTAAGCTTGCATTTCCAATTAGATTTGGGCCCTCCATGCGCCTGTACAGGCCCATGCATGGAGGCCCTCATCACACATGCACATGAAATTCCCATGACTTGCATTGCCTTTTGCTATAAGTAGAGCTGCTTGGCTTCATTCATAATCAACCTCAAGGCGCCTTATATGCTGCATAACTCAATCCAAACCTCATTCTAAAGGAATTTTGCTCTTTCACTTCAATTTTTCAAATCCAATCTTCAACTTCCTTGGTTGATTATTGGACTCTAATTCCTTAGCCTTGCCCTATTTCCATCTCAAGAACAAGTTGCTATCAAGAATTGGGAAGGATTGTGCTCCATAGATCTGCACTTCAAAGGTTGATGATCAAACTTTTTTCCTTCGAAACTCACTGATTATAGCTCATTTCTTGTGTTAGTTGGCTCCTCTGAAGTCCTCTCATAAGAGGCAATTGAATTGTGCACTTAATTTTGTAAATCCATAAAGTTCAGTTTGAACTCCATTATTTTCCATCTCTGATTTCTCTTCCTATGAGGATCTAGAGTGAAAACCGATGGCACAGGGGTGATGTACATCACCCCAGCTTTCCAATGATATGAGGATCGCTTGTTTTGGTTAAGTTTTTCATACCTGCAACTCTGGCCGGAATCACCATGCTCACCGGAGAAGAAGGTGGTGTACACCACCGTCCCCGTTGCCAGATGTGATATGGACCGTTGGATTGCATCTCCAGATCTAATCTCAACTTTCCATTCTTATGACTTTTTTTAATTCCTTGTGTTGCTCAGTTGACTAGAGCATATGATGCGCGCGCGTCTCTCCACCTTTGGATATGCCATGTCATTTAATGAGATTAGATCCTACGCGCCAAGATTTTTGTTATTTCTGATTTATCCATTTTATTTTCTTTAATCCATTTTATTTCAAAAAATCATAACTCTTTAATTTTAATTCCAAAAAATATGAGACCAATTACATTATTTTCCTTTTAATTTCTAGTTTCTGAAAATGATTTTTAATATTTTTTATTTTGTCTTTTGATATTTTTTTTGTGAATTTTTTCTTTTCTGGTTATTTTTAATTCATTTTAAATAGGTTCCAATATTCAAAAAATACGAAAATATTTTCCTAACCTCTTTGAATGATGATGAATCTATGAAAAATATTCTCATCAATATATTAATTGATTTGAGATTTATTTGAGATTTTAGTTCAATTAGGTTATTTTTTATTCATTTTTAATTGTTTCAAAATAGTTTCTGGTTTCTAAAAATGCTGAAATTTTTTGTCAAACTTTGTTTGACCTTGTTGAACTTAGGATGATCCATTCAGACTTTTCAATGTTGATTCGAAGTTTGACCTTTAATTGTTTATTTTAATTCAAGTATTATTTTAATTTTTAAAAATACCAAAAATATTTTATTTGTTTCTTGACTTCTAAACTTCATCTTGCTTCTGTTTACTATTGTTTAACCTTGATTCCATTCATCTTTGGTCAATGTACTTTGCTTATTTCATTTGAATTTCAATTCATGTACATTCTTATTCATCTTCTTCTTCATCTTTTTTCTTTTTGATCAATGAGTTAAAGATTGGTGGTTAGCCTTGACATATGGGAGGCTTAACCTTCCTTGATTCAAATCTAATTCATCTTGATCAAAGATGAAGTAAATGGCTTTGCATTAAGGATAGGTTGCTTCTTGGTCAAGCAAAAAACCTAAATCAATACAAGATCATTCTTCTTTTTCTTTTGGCATGGCAAGTTGTAGGAGCTTCGCTTACTAGTCAAGGTCTCTAACATGTGTTTTGTTGCCTATATTTTTATTGACCGGCCTCAGATAGGTGTGACTACTACATTAGTCCACTTACGATTGCTTAACATAGCGTTAAATTGCCTTATGGCACACTAACACCAACTATTGACCATTAACTTTTAATTCAAGTCATTTAATTCTTGCAATTTACTTTTCTGCAATTTAATATCTTATTCATTAATTCATTTTGCCCTTTGCTCACTTGATCTCATGTTTATGTTAATGCAATTTGCCTTTTGCTCACTTGAGCACATAATTGTGTATATACTATTGGGCTTGTTTTGTTTTGATTGTGTGAACCAAATGCAAATGGACAAAAGGACTTAGACTTTAGGACATTCCCTTTGCTAATGGATTCAAAGAGCAACTAGGCCTCATGCCTTTAGAATGCTATAAAAGAAGAAAAATGTCAGAGAGCAACTAGGCCTCATGCCTTTAGAATGCTTAATCTTGAAGAGAACTTTGAAAGGACCAATTTGTAAACTCACTCTTGTCCATTCTTTGTTTGCATTGTGGAACTTTTTGATTTGTGTGTTCTTGTGCTAGGGATCCTAACTTTGAGCCAAGTAGAGGAACCATTTCCATGAGCATCCAAAGTGAGAGATACAAAAGCCATTGGAATATTCCTAGGAGCTTGCTTGTTTGCTTGATTGCTTGAGTTATTTGCTTATTGCTTGCTATTCCAAAGGAAAGGGAACAACTTGGATCATCACTATGATCTCAAGAAGGGAACTCCATTGTGGTTTTATTTCTCTTCCTTCATCTTCGTATGTTTAGGACCTTAGCCATTCTTCTTCTTCCCTCCACTCTAACCCAAGCCAAACTTTTGTGCAAACATTAACGTTTGTTTTCAAAATTAGAAACTAAGCACTATGCTTTTGATTTTCGAAACATCTTTTCATAACACTCATTTTGAATTGAATTCTAAGTCAACTTTGACCTTAGTTTGTAAATACTTTTCATTGGTAAATACAACTCACTCAATTGTTTTTGTGGTTTCAATGACCACTTCTTGCCAAAGCTTTTCATAAACATTAGCTATTAGGTTTGAGTTATCCTTGTGGTTGATATAATGCTCACCTATATCCTTAGTGATGAACCATAAGACTTCCATGCTTATTATAGGGTTAACCCCTCACTAGCATGTTGAAGCTCTCCTCACATGATGGATTTGTGGTCTTAGGTTGAGTTTTCTCCCTTTGATAACAAAAGACCTTAAGGCTTTTGGACCAATCAATTCACCAACATCTTTTGAAATTTTTACCCCGAACTACGAGTATTTGATCCTAATCTTTTTTAAGATGGTACGTAGGCAATGAGTTTATCCATTCAAACACAAAGTTGTAAATAATTTGTACATTCTTTTATCATCTCCCCAATCATGTTTGCACAAATAATTTTCACAAATACCAACCTACCTTACAACAATAGTGAAAAGGGCTCCCTAGGAGTACCTAGGATGTTTTGGGTGCTTAAAACCTTCCCAGTGCATAACCAACCCCCTTACCCAGATCTCTGACATTTTTATTAGTTTTTGATTTGATAAAACTTCTCGGTTTTTGTTCGCTTTCTAACCTTTCCTTTGGATATATAGAAGTGCGGTGGCGACTCGAATTGTATGATTTACTTTTGATTTAGTCAATAAATCTAAAGGTAACGAATACCCCGCTACACTACCCGGAGGAAATTTTAGTAGTCCATTCAGGTTATGAAATTTGTATACTAGGGGCGGGAACAGATGTTGAAACAGTCACAATGATTTTTTCCATGCATTTATGTCACTGTTGACCAACCAGGTCCCTTCCGGGCCCTTCTTGGAGAAGACATTGGAGACGGGGCTAACATTTGAGGACCTTTTTGCCCCTTTTATTATTCGTGCTTTATTCCTATGACATTTTATCAGGATTTTGTGCCCCAACTTGCAAACAATATTTATTTATATCATTACATTTGCATGCACGTGCTTTTGGTTTCATGTTATACTCCTTTTAGTCATAATTTTTAGCTGACTGCGAGTCGAAGAGCGTGAGGGTTTGATTTTATCCCTAAAATTTACAGAGTTTGTTTGCTACTGATCAGTCACCATTTGTGTTAGTTTTGATGTCATTTGAGTCCCAAAAGTAGGTGAATTGCTATGAGTTTGAGCAGTTGTTTGAGATTATTATTGGTATATTTTTAGAGAAACTTGATATGCTAAGGTTTTAGTAATTCTGTGATATTTTACACGCTTGAGGTAGTGTTTCATATGTTTACAGGGCTTACTAGTAAAGAGGAGCTGAATCAGAGAAGAAGTCGAACGACAACGCATGAGCATGAGAAAAAAAAGGAAAAAGCACATTTCCTGACCATACGCGTATGAGGCCTCTCATACGTGTATAGCCACTCAGCATCACATAACACCATACGCGTAACAAAAGGTGGGAGTTGAAAATCCAGTCTCTTCTCATACACGTATGGGAAGGCCAATACACGTATGAGGCCAGTCAACCCTCCTCGACGTAGCTAGAAGCCTTACACGTATGGCTCCAGCAAGGCCAAACGCCCTAACCTGGGCCATACATGTATGATTTAATGTAAAAAGTGGTCATACATGTATGGGTGGAGGCTGTACGTGTATGGCATGACACATATTTGAAAAAGCCCAGAATTTGCCTATTTGGCCGAAAAACGTGAATTTCCAAGGGTTGGACAATTTTTTAGTACAAAGAATGCGTTTTGAAGACTGGAACGCTGAAGAATTCATGTTGGATCAAGATTTTTATGAACTTTTGCAATTGAAGACCACTTTTCTTCCATTAATTTGAAATGTCTACACTTTCTATCATGTTTTTTTGTTATTGTTATGAGTAGTTAAACCCCCCAATACTAGGGGGTGTCCCTGATTCGGATTTATGATACAACTCTTAATTTCTACCTTGTAATGAATTTTATTTGGTTATCTTTGATTTATTTATAATTGGTGCTTAATGCTTTATCTTTCAGAAAAATTAAGTTTGACTTATGGTTAATATTTTGGCTTGACCGTCATTGTTAATGCTTAGTTGTGAATAATTCATAATAGTTATCACTTAGGCCTATGGATACCCTTTGGAAACTGGAATATTCTTGATTAAAATAATGTTTAATTTCATATGTAATTAACTATGGACACAGGGATTAATTTGAATGAGTAAAGGTTTTCTCACTAAGGACTTAAGAGTAAACACCCTTAAGAACCGGTAGTCAATGTTACCGAATTAAGTTGTTGCAAGGTTAATTTACTGTTGTTGATGAATCCAATCATACACCATCCCTAGCATGTTCACTCATAATACTTTTAAACTGTTCAACTATTTTCTTTACTTTCTTCTGCATTCTATTTTCTACTTTTCAAACTAGCAACTCAAAACCCCAAGGCTTTTGTTTAACTAAGATAGAACTCGAACTCTATATCACTAGTTGGGAAGAGATGGGAACAAATTTTCTTAATGAGTATTTTCCCACTTCTCCTTTTCCCAGGAAAAGATATGATATAATTAATTTTAAATAGAAGGAAGGAAAATCATTGGGTGATGGTTACAAGAGATTTAAGATATTACTAGTTGATTATCCTACTAACAACTTGGATCAGACTAAACAGATGAAAATGTTTGTTAATGGCCTCAGGTTGAAGACTAAAAAATTGATAGATACATCTGCTGGTGGCTCATCTAATTTTACAACAGTCGTTGGCATCAAGAAAATTATAGAAGCCATTGTCGCAAATAAGCACTTAGAGTTGTATGATAGGAGTGTGAGAAAACCAGAGGGAAGAATTAATTTGAAACTAGCTACTCATTGTATAAAGATGGAAGAGTAAGTTGCTACAGAAGTTGAAAAAATACTCAATGCAATGAATATAGATACTCAACAGGTAGCTCAAGTTGAACAAGTTCAAGCTGTAAGTTCTAAAATTTGTGGTGGATCTCATTATGCCATGCAATCCAGGATGGAAGAATCATCCAAACTTCTCCTGGAAAGATCAGTAAGGGAATGTTCAGAAACAGGGTCTTATCCAGTATAAGAACCAACAATAGATTCGACCTCCGCAAAATTATCAGAATTAGTTCCAACAACAATATCAGCAACAAACTCCTAAGAAGACATATTAGGAAATAGACATTGAAAAGATGGAAACTCAAAATTCCAAAATTCAAGAAGAGACAAGAAAAAAACAAAGGAAAACTACAACTTCTATTAAAAATCTGGAAGTTCAGATGGGTCAGATAGCACAACAAATTACAGGTACTCAAGCACAAGGATCTTTTCCTAGTGCAACTGTGATTAATCCAAGAGAACATAATAATGTGAGTGTTGTGGTACTTAGAAGTGGTAAGTAAATTGAGAGCACAAAAGACAAATCAGGTGAAGAAGACCTTTTGCTGGAAGTGGATATAGAAATTAAAGAGAACTCGAAAATTTATGAAGAGGAAGTCACACAAATGGTGGTGGAGAAAGATAAAACCAAAAGAGCCAAAATCAACCATCAAACTCCCATATCCTTCAAGAAACAAGAAGAAGGATCAACGTGAGAAATTTTTTGAGAAGTTCTTAGAGTTGTTTAAGAAGATTTAAATCAATATCCCATTATTTGAGGCACTTGAGCATATGCTTATTTATGCCAAATTCATGAAATATATCATCTCCAAGAAAAACACCATTGGCACTGAACTTATACTTTTAATTTAAACTTATAGTGCTATTTTGTAGGGTATGAAGATTACAGTAAAAAAGATAGGGGTTTTATCACCATCCGATGCACAATTGGAGATAGAAAATTCAAGAAGGCACTTATTGATTTGGGATAAAGTGTGAGTCTTATGCCTTTTTCCATCTATAGGAAGTTGGGAATAGGTACAGTTCAGGATACCAGGATGACACTTCAGTTTGCTGATTACTCAGTAAAAAAGACCTTATGGAATAGTAGAAGATGTTATGGTAAAAATTGATAAGTTTGTGTTTCCTGTTGACTTTGTCATTCTTGATATGACTGAAGATGAAGAGATACCCTGTATTTTGGGAAGACTTTTCCTAGAAACAGGGAGATGTATGATAGACATTCAGGAGGGAACCATGACGCTCAAGGTTTATGATGAAGAGATAAAAGTTGATGTTAGGAATGCCATGAAGTACAAAGATGATGACGGGGACAAGTAATTCAGTTGAAATGTTAGACACGATAGTAACTCAATCTGTTAAGAGCCAAGTCCCCAAAATACCTTTGGAAAGAGTTCCCAGCTGTAACACCCCAAAATTTGCCCTCCTCATTCATGCATTCATTTAGCATTTCATATTGCATTTCATCATGTCAATCAGAATTAGATCCGAAAAAAAAAAAAAAAAAAAACGAAAAAAAAAAAGAAAAAAAAACGAAAAAAAAAAAAAAAAAAAAAAACGAAAAAAAAAAAATAATTTTTTACAAAAAAAATAAATAAATAAAAATAATAATAAAAAAATTAATAAAATATAATAAAAAAAATTTGGGCTTGGGTCTCTCATTTGAGCCCACAAAACCATGAAATTCAGTCTATAAATACCAAGGCTTCACTTGAGAAAAAGGAAGAGAAGCAAAATACTCTGAGGTTTCCTTGGAACAAAACTCTGAGGAAAAAGATAGTGAGAGAAGACCTAACGGAGTTCAGAGCAGCCTCCAAACCCCGAAGGGAACTCAACTGCACAGAATCACCTCTGCCTCACATAAACCCTGAAGATTGTTTTGTAAACCTCACGGGTGCAACTCAATTTCAATCAAGCTCTCCAATCAGGTTTGCCTTTATTCCCATTACCTTTTGCTTTGAAGTTGAATACTCTGAATGTATGAGGTATGATGGATGAATTTCATTAGGTTTTTCGCCCATGGGTTTAATATGTATATGAATGTATAAACAATGCCTTGAATGTTTAACCGTTTAATTTTTGAGTGTATGCCACAGGGTTTGAGGTTTCTGAAACCATACTGTTATTAATGAAAAAAATGCTTATGGTGTTTCACTAACCCTTTTGTTGAGTTTTTGTGAGGGCTCACATGACTTTTGCAGAGATGGTTTGCGTGGTTTTCCCACTTTATTTGTGGGATAACCCCTGGAGGTTCATTCCGATTACCTGTACTGACCCACTTTCTTTGATGATGTTAGCTTGGAAGGATCTCAGGGTTTCCCATTCCTCTAATTGCTGTTACTTCGGATCTTTATCCGCGTGATACTTTTACATTTTTCCCGCATTTTACTGCTTTCCTAGCTGGAAGACCTCGATAGGAGGCAACGTTTGAGCCCCTTGGTGGCATTTTACTTTGAGATACATGTTTTGTGTTTTGTATTCATATCCCTGCAGGTAGCGCGGTTCTTTCGTCAAGGACTGCCTTTTTGCCCTCGAGCATCCCAAACCCTAAAACCCAAAGCAACACGTTAACTCCTTCTACTACAGGCGAGTAAGTCTCCAAAGGTCGAGCATCCGGTAGATTGCGTAGTGACGTCGTTCGTCCAAAACCCAATCTATAACCCCGTAGTTAGCCGAACTACGGCTTGCTCTGATTCTCAGGCCAGATGAGATACGTAGGCATAAGACGCGATGTCTTAGCGAGCACACATCCCAACCCATAGGTCAGCCGAGCTACGAAGACTCTGATTCTCATATTCAGATGAGATACGTATGCAGTGGATGCGACATCCGCGCGAGTCATTTTCATTTAACCCTTTTTTTTTTGGCAAACAGCACAAGATAAACCCACACCCTTTAGACAGAAACCACAAGATAATACCTTCCCTTTGCATAACCGACTCCCGAACCCAAGATTTGATTGCGAGACCCCGTCTTGTCCTTTCCTTTTTCAAGTTTACTTCGAGCGTTTCCTTTCCCTCCTTTGGGATGAATAACACACGGTGGCGACTCTTCAGTCATTTTCTTTCGCCGGTTGTTTTTTCGCACACTGTATTTTTCAAGTTGCGACAGCTGGCGACTCTGTTGGGGACCCGGTTTCCCTAAGCGAGTCCCTCCTAGCTTTTGTAGTTTGTTTATTGGGTGTTCATGCTTTTGTACAGTTATTTATTTACCTGCTTTACCTTATTGCATTGTGTACATATCATTGCTTTATCTGTTGGATGGCTATGGCTGCTTGGTGATCTTTGTGAGATGAGTTCTATACCCGAGCTCGAGTGCACTTAGGATAGGAGAATGGCATAGTCCTGTCGACTTGTGTGGAGTTATTCCTTAGCGAGTTGACTTGCAAGCCCATTCACTTGGTGGAGGTCATGTTGAGATCAATAATGTCACATAAGTAAGTTGTGGTTAGACATTACTTGTTCCAATATAGACCTAAGAAGCCGAGGACCTTAGTTTACCAAACCCATCTTGGCCTATTCGTAGGACGTAGTGCGAAAGTCGTTCAAGTGTGAGATTTGATACGATTGTTACGCGATACTACACTCATAAGAGTCTCTCTTGAGAATATTTTTGGAATACGAGTAGTCGTTCCTCTGAAAATATCCGAAAGATGGGATTATGACTATGGGAACCTTTTGTAGAACATGTTTGGCAGGTTTAAACCTTAGTACACTCCTTTTGGGTGGTTCTTAACCTAAACTCCATGCTCGTGACTTGCAACAAACCCTTGATTCATGGTTAATCCGATCAGGTATCCTTAATATCAATGAAACTCGGGTGTTGATAAGGTGTAAACCATAATCCACCAAAATGGGTGGTTGATATTAAGGATAACATGATCCATCTCATGACCTTTGTTTGGTGTGCTCTTAATTTCTCTCCAGACAGTGCAACCTGACAGATGTTCAAGCGGGTCCATCAATTCTGATTGACATGCCTTTGCATTGCATAACATCATCTGCATATTTGCATCCAACATCTCATGCTTATTCATTTGCAGGGTATTCCCTTTCAAAACGGGGGTGCCTTAAAACTGAACAAGCAGTGCATCGCATACCATGCATATTAACCCTTGTCTGTTTTGCAGGTGTCACCGCAGTGTCTAATGTTTGTTCCCTGTGTCAGGCAGTTATTGGTCCCAAGCAAGTTCACAGATACCCGACAAAGGAAAACCGTCCACGACTAGCGATGGACCAAGTACAGAAAGAGCTGGCTGATATGCGTGAAAGGATGGATCAGTTCATGACATTGAGGACTGGTATGGTAGCAGGTCAGGAAAAGCTGAGGGAATTGGTTGAGCAACCGAGACACGATCCGGAGGTGGAGATACCAAATGTTGAGGGAAACCCTGATAACCCTGTGAACACTGGTAACGCGGGTAACGCAAATGCTGATGGAAACCCGGGTAATGTTGGCAACACAGGGAATGTTGGAAATGGTATTGGCGGAAGGTACAATGTGAATCAAGGAATTCGGATTAACGGGCACCCCGTTACTGAAGATTATCAGTATGATCAATTTTCTTTGCACGACGAGGCCCTCGAGACCACTCGCCGTATGGATGAGCTTGCTGAGAAGCTCAAATCTTTGGAGTCTCAAAATTCCTTAGACTTTGATGTCACAAATCTTGGTCTGGTTCAGGGAGTAAGGATTCCTCACAAGTTCAAACCCCCTAGTTTTGAGAAATACAACGGGGCTTCTTGCCCACGCACTCATCTCCAATCTTATCTGGGAAGGTTGGGAGCTCACACGGAAGATGAAAAGCTGTGGATGTACTATTTTGAAGACAGTCTAACTGGAGCTTCTCGTGAATGGTATTCTCATTTGTCTCGTACTACCATCAAGAGCTGGAAAGACTTGGCAGAGGCTTTTATCAAGCAATATCAATACAACTTGGACATGGCTCCAAATCGGACCTTGTTGCAAGGTATGTCTCAGACTGCCAAGGAAACCTTTAGAGAGTATGCTCAGCGTTGGAGACAGATTGCTGCGTCTGTCCAACCCCCTATGTCTGAAAGGGAGATGGCGGACATGTTCATGAACACTCTTCAAGGCAATTATATTGAGAGATTGGCTGCTTGCCCGTCAATCAGCTTTGCAGAGATAGTAATTGCTGGAGAAAGAATCGAGAGTCTGTTGAAGATGGGCCGAATTCAAGACAATAGTGCTTCCAACTCATCAGGTCCCAAGAGACCGTTTGCTGGTAACGGTCAGCGAAGAAAAGAAGACGAGGCAAGCGTTGTTTATGCCAGCAAAGGCAGGGGCAGAGGACGCCCTAATTATTATCAAGATCAAGTGGCCGCAGTCACTATTCCAACACCTGTTCCTCAACCGCAATATCATCCGCAACAACAACCCCGGTACAACAATCAACAACAAGGAGGTAATCCGGGTCAGCAGAGACACTATCAACAACGTCCAAGGCAGACAGACCGGGTCATCGAGCCAATCCCAATGCCTTATTCAGTATTACTTCCCAAGCTGATTGACATGAATCTGGTTACGTTGAGAACTCTGGCCCCACCAATCGATCCCAATAATTTTCCTAGAGGTTATGATGTCAACGCCAGATGTGCTTTTCACTCCAACGCACCTGGCCATACTACAGATAATTGCAAGGCTCTCCAGTTAAAGGTACCAGATTTGAGAGACGCCCAGGCTATCAATTTTGCTCCGGTGCCTAATGTTATCCAGAACCCGATGCTGGCTCACGGCGGGCAGGGGATTAATGCTGTTGAAGTAGTCAAGGCCGATGATGCCCAAGGCTGGGCAAATTTGTGGAGCCAGTCATCAAAGAAGACAAGGTTGACGGCAACTGTGACTTAGATAGCTGGATTCGCCCGTGTGTCCCGGGAGAAAAGCTCGACAATTGGTCGTCTGAAAAAACCGTCTGGGTTACTCTACTGAAAGAGTGATTTTTATTGTTTTCCTTTATTACATGCATAATAAAGTCTTACACTCTGCCCAAGGTGTAACGGCTCATTTGTAGGGCCATCCATTTAGTTACATTTCGCAATTATTTTTATCATCAACTAAGGACGGCTTTTGCAAACAATTTTGTGTTCTCTTTCTTTCAGTTTTTTCTACTTTTACAAAAAAAATGGCAATGTTTCTTTTTTTCGTTTTTTCTTTCTTTCCAAAAAAAAAAATCTCTCATTCTAAGGTAAAGCATGATCCTCCATCATGCAGAGCCGACCACTCGGATCTCACTGCTAACGACACTGCTATGGCCAAGTATGACTTCGACAATCCTATCTATCAAGCCGAAGAAGGGGCTGAGGAAGTTTGTGAATTGCCTAAAGGGTTAGCCAGATTGTTGAAACTGGAGGACCGAGCTATTACACCTTATCAGGAGGTGGTTGAGACCATCAACGTTGGTACCGAAGACGACAAAAAAGAGATCAAGATCGGGGCCAGTCTACAGGCCGAGAGGAAAGACCATTGATCATGTACTTGACTGTGTTAGAAAGGTCAATGGGTTGTGTGCTCGGTCAGCATGACTAGTCAGGTCGAAAAGAGCATGCAATATACTACCTTAGCAAAAGTTTACCGACTGTGAACAAAGATACTCATTGCTCGAGAAAACATGCCGCGCTTTGGCATGGGCTGCTCGCCGACTAAGACAGTATATGTTGACTCACACGGCTCTATTGATATCAAAAATGGATCCAGTCAAGTATATTTTTGAAAAGCCATCACTTACCGGAAAGGTTACTAGGTGACAAATGATACTGACAGAGTATGACATCCAATACACTTCACAAAAAGCCATCAAGGGAAGTGTCTTGTCAGACTATCTTGCAGAGCAACCGATTGATGATTACCGACCTATGAGGTTTGACTTTCCTGATGAGGACATCATGTTTCTCAAATCGAAAGATTGAGAGGAACCACTCCCGGAGGAGGGGCCTGACCCTGAATCCAAATGGGTTATGATGTTTGATGGGGCGGTCCACGTCAATGGTCGCGGAGTTGGTATAGTGTTGATCACGCCGGAAGGGGGTTCATATGCCATTTGGTGCCAGAATAACTTTTCCCTGCACCAACAACGAAGCCGAATACGAAGCTTGTATCCTAAGACTTGAGGAAGCCGTCAATATACAGATTAAAACCTTGGATGTATACGGGGATTCAACTTTGGTCATCAATCAAACCAACGGGAAATGGTGCTATGCTGGAACTACGTACCCAGAATTGACGTATCTCGGTCAGAGACGAATGAAGAAAGCATTTGGTCAGAAAGTGCGCCCTCGGGAGTATCGAGTCGGTGAATTGGTACTCAAAAGAATTCTTCCTCCCAACACAGATCACAGGGGCAAATGGACACCGAATAACGAGGGTCCATACGTGGTTAAAAGAGTTTTCTCTAGCGGAGCTCTGATTCTAACAACCATGGATGGCGAAGACTTCCCGTCCCCTGTCAACTCAGACGCAGTTAAAAAAATACTTCGCATAAAATTGACCCGCTGGTCAAGTAAAAAGAATAGTCCAGGCAAAAAAAGGGCATCCCGACGAACCAAAAAAAAAAGAATAAAGAGGTTCGGGCAAAAATTAGGGATATAAAAAAGGAGTACACCCGGTGAGTCGAAAACCCAAAAGGGCGGCTCAGGCAAAAATGGGTATCCCGATGGATTGAAAACCCAAAACGGGGGCGATCCAGGCAAAAGTTAGGGAATAAGCGAATGACTGTGATCTGAGTTCATCAGTGTTATATCACCGTTTCATTCAATCCGGCAATCTTCGAAGGTTAAAGATCGACTAATCATCCACTTCAGAAAGCAAGATGAGCAGAGCGTCTTAGGACATACGAGCCATAGCAGAGTCGAAACTCAGTGGGACCCCGTTTCCACATTGCCATTAGGACAGTTTCTCTTGCTCTTTTTATAGCGATCACCTCTTTTCAGGGATCAGCTTCCTGATACCCCCGCCTATTCCTGGCACAAATTTTCTCCCCATTAAGAGTCGAATAATTCAGTTAAAGAGCCTCTTTATTTTTCATTTATCAGTTTGTTTGCAAAAATGTCCGAATTTTTGATAAAACATATTGCATATGAACATAATGGTGGCTTTTGCAGATGATTTGCACAGGAAAACATTTAAAATTGCTTTGAATGTGCTTAATCCCGAATGGTGAATTCAAACCGAGTAATTCCCCCGAGGCATACGTGTATTTTTGGTTGCAGGTCACAGGAACCGGATGCCAAGTCATGAATCCTCATCCCCAAGCAGTTGACAAAGTCTCTCCTCAGCAGAGCATGTTCCCTAACAGAGTTGACAATATCTAGACTGTCTATCCCCAGTATAGTTGACAGTATCCAGAATATATATCCCCAGCGGAGTTGACAGTGTCAGACTGTATCTTCCTAGCAACAGCGGAGTGGTTGCATGACCAACAGATGAGAGGGTGGCGTTCCCAGTGTTCATCTCATTCCCCAGCAGATTATTTTTAACAGATTTGTTAATCCCCAGCTTGAGGGCGATTAGCAAGTTCATATCCCCAGCAAAGGTCGATTCCTACGACATTTCCCCAGGAAGTGTTTTCCACACAGACTCTCCTCACAGAGCCTCGCCGAACAAAGTTTCCATAGTTGATACTCCCCCCGCAAGGTCAACTTTTCAAGCAGCCAATTTATTTTTGGTGGCTCATTGGTCCCGGCAGACGGATCATTCCCCACAGAGCATTCAAGGATTGATACAGCGATCTGTTCCCTACCGGAGTTTGCTTCCCCAAGCAGATTTATTTTTACACCATGCATAACATTTGCATTTGCATGCATATCATATCAAGCATACACATAAGCTGATAAACAGGTTCTTCCAAGCAGACTGAAGAATTACTTTACAACCAAGGTCATGAGATCCAGCCAGAGGATCAAGCGTGAGTGATCCGGCCTGAGGTTCATTTTGAAGATTCAGCCTGAGAATCGTGTTCCAGTGATCCAGCCTGAGGGTCATTTCAAAGATTCAGCCTGAGAATCGTGTTCCAGTGATCCAGCCTAAGGGTCCATTTCGAAGATTCAGCCTGAGAATCGTGTTCCAGTGATCCAGCCTGAGGGTCATTTCGAAGATTCAGCCTGAGAATCGTGTTCCAGTAAGCCAGCTTAAGGCTCAATTTGAAGATTCCCCAGTGAAGTCGCCTACAAGCTTTATTTCCCCAGCAAGCCTAAGTCTAATTGAGGAGTCGTTACAACATGTTCTAGCCCGAAGAATATGTACGAAGCCCAAAAGTGGAATATTCTCGAAGCTGCATATCTAATATGAAGGTTGGGTTTAGATTTCAAAAGAAGGTCAACCAGCGCATGCCTCAGATGCGGGATCCTAATGACGGGAATTTATCATCCAAACAATCCAGATCTAGCCAGAAGATCGAAGTAGATTCAGCCAGAGAATCGAAACAATTCAGATCTAGCCAGAAGATCGAAGTAGATTCAGCCAGAGAATCAAAGGAAATAGATTCAGCCAGAGAATCGAAACGGAGGAGATCTAGCCAGAAGATCGAAGAAGATCTAGCCAGAAGATCAAAATCGTATCCAGCCCGAGGATCAAAATTAATATCCAACCAGAGGACTAAATTGAGTATAGGTTCAGCCAGAGGATCGAAACTCCAGATTAAGCCAGAGGATCGGAAGGAAAATAAACAGCGCGGTGTATTTCCGCGTTTTTGTGGTGTTCTCGGAGCGCAAATTTTCGGTTTATCTTTGGTATTCAATCACAGCTCACCCCGTTTGTCTGATAAGCTGTTCGCTTTCATCCTACTCGGGTTAGCTGATGATTGAATAGGGGCAGCTGTAACACCCCAAAATTTGCCCTCCTCATTCATGCATTCATTTAGCATTTCATATTGCATTTCATCATGTCAATCAGAATTAGATCCGAAAAAAAAAAAAAAAAAAAAAAAAAAAAAAAAAACGAAAAAAAAATAAATAATTTTTTACAAAAAAAATAAATAAATAAAAATAATAATAAAAAAATAAATAAAATATAATAAAAAAATTTTGGGCTTGGGTCTCTCTCATTTGAGCCCACAAAACCATGAAATTCAGTCTATAAATACCAAGGCTTCACTTGAGAAAAAGGAAGAGAAGCAAAATACTCTGAGGTTTCCTTGGAACAAAACCCTGAGGAAAAAGATAGTGAGAGAAGACCTAACGGAGTTCAGAGCAGCCTCCAAACCCCGAAGGGAACTCAACTGCACATAATCACCTCTGCCTCACATAAACCCTGAAGATTGTTTTGTAAACCTCACGGGTGCAACTCAATTTCAATCAAGCTCTCCAATCAGGTTTGCCTTTATTCCCATTACCTTTTGCTTTGAAGTTGAATACTCTGAATGTATGAGGTATGATGGATGAATTTCATTAGGTTTTTCGCCCATGGGTTTAATATGTATATGAATGTATAAACAATGCCTTGAATGTTTAACCGTTTAATTTTTGAGTGTATGCCACAGGGTTTGAGGTTTCTGAAACCATACTGTTATTCATGAAAAAAATGCTTATGGTGTTTCACTAACCCTTTTGTTGAGTTTTTGTGAGGGCTCACATGACTTTTGGAGAGATGGTTTGCGTGGTTTTCCCACTTTATTTGTGGGATAACCCCTGGAGGTTCATTCCGATTACCTGTACTGACCCACTTTCTTTGATGATGTTAGCTTGGAAGGATCTCAGGGTTTCCCATTCCTCTAATTGCTGTTACTTCGGATCTTTATCCGCGTGGTACTTTTACATTTTTCCCGCATTTTACTGCTTTCCTAGCTGGAAGACCTCGATAGGAGGCAACGTTTGAGCCCCTTGGTGGCATTTTACTTTGAGATACATGTTTTGTGTTTTGTATTCATATCCCTGCAGGTAGCGCGGTTCTTTCGTCAAGGACTGCCTTTTTGCCCTCGAGCATCCCAAACCCTAAAACCCAAAGCGACACGTTAACTCCTTCTACTACAGGCGAGTAAGTCTCCAAAGGTCGAGCATCCGGTAGATTGCGTAGTGACGTCGTTCGTCCAAAACCCAATCTATAACCCCGTAGTTAGCCGAACTACGGCTTGCTCTGATTCTCAGGCCAGATGAGATACGTAGGCATAAGACGCGATGTCTTAGCGAGCACACATCCCAACCCATAGGTCAGCCGAGCTACGAAGACTCTGATTCTCATATTCAGATGAGATACGTATGCAGTGGATGCGACATCCGCGCGAGTCATTTTCATTTAACCCTTTTTTTTTTGGCAAATAGCACAAGATAAACCCACACCCTTTAGACAGAAACCACAAAAGTGGATCCCGTAGAGTACTACGGATGTGTAGGGGTGCTAATACCTTCCCTTCGCATAACCGACTCCCGAACCCAAGATTTGATTGCGAGACCCCGTCTTGTCCTTTCCTTTTTTCAGGTTTACTTCGAGCGTTTCCTTTCCCCCCTTTGGGATGAATAATGCACGGTGGCGACTCTTCTGTCTTTTTCTTTCGCTGGTTGTTTTTTCGTGCACTGTATTTTTCAGGTTGCGACACCAACTTGTCAACCCAGGAAATAGAGGAAAATGAGGATGAAAAAGAGAAAAAAGGGTTAGCCATATTAGAAGCACAACCTCAACGGATCAGATCCAAACCACACTGGTGGAAGGATTTAAGAGTTCCTTTGGAAGCTGGGAGCAAAGAAGAGTCTGAAACACGTACATAATTGAAGCAGTTACTTGAAAATCTGAAGTATGTTTTTTTGGATTCTGATAAGAATTGTCCGACAATAATAAGTTACGGGTTACAAGAAAAAGAGGAGGAGAAATTGGTACATGTACTGAAATAATACAAAAGTGCTATGGGATGGACCATTGGAGACTCAAAAGGGTTTACCCCCACAGTATGCATGCACAAGATACTGATGGAGGACAATCACAAATCGGCAGTACAATCCAAAAGAAGACTAAACACAACAATAAAAGAGGTGGTGAGAAAGGAAATGGTGAAGTTTTCGGATGAAGGTTTGATTTACCCAATTTCGGATAGTTCATGGGTGAGCCTCGTACATGTGGTTCCAAAGAAGGGAGGAACAACAATGATATTGAATGAGAAAAATGAATTAATTCCAACTTGCATGGTAAGTGGCTGGAGAGTGTGTATTGATTACAGGAGGCTCAACACCACAATAAGGAAATATCATTTTCCTCTCCCTTTTATTGATCAGATGTTAGAGAGGCTAGCCGGTCATGAGTACTATTGCTTCCTGGATGGATACTCGGGGTACAATCAGATTGTTGTTGCCCCCGAGGATCAATAAAATACATCATTCACTTGTCCTTATTGTATTTCTACCTATAGAAGAATGCAATTTGGGTTGTGCAACACCTTTGCTACTTTTCAGAGGTGTATGACATCCATATTCGCTGACATGCTTGAAAAGCACATGGAAATGTTTATGGATGATTTTTCTATTCTTGGTTCTTCTTTTGATAACTTTTTAACTAACTTGTCTCTTATTTTAAAAAGGTGTCATCAATCTAACCTAATTCTGAATTGGGAAAAAATCCATTTTATGGTAGAGGAAGGTATATTGCTAGGTCATAAAATTTCCCACAAGGGAATAAAAGTTGACAACGCAAAAGTAAAGGTAATTGCTAATATCCCACCCCTTGTGAACGAGAAGGGTATAAGGAGTTTATTAGGACATGTAGGGTTTTATTGCAGGTTTATTAGAGATTTTTCAAAGATCTCCAAGCCACTGACTAATTTTCTTGTAAAAGATAATCCTTTCACTTTTGACAAAGAGTGTAAGGTAGCATTTGAGACTTTAAAGAGTAAGTTAGTTTTTGCACCGATAGTGATAGCCCTAGATTGATCTCTCCCTTTTAAGATTAAGTGTGATGCAAGTGATATTGCAGTAGGGTCTATGTTAGGACAAAAAAGAGAAAAACTTTTGCATGTGATATATTATGCTAGTCATGTTCTGAATCATGCTCAGATGAATTATTCGATTATCGAAAAGGAGTTGTTAGAAGTTATTTATGCTTTTGGAAAATTCAGGTCTTATTTACTAGGTCAAAAGTGATTATGGATACTGACCATGCTGCTTGGAAGTATTTGTGTGCTAAGTAGGAATCAAAGCCAAGACTTTTAAGATGGATACTACTTCTTCAAGAATTTGATCTTGAAATCAGGGACAAAAAGGGGTGTGAGAACACCACTGATGATCACTTGTCCCGTATGTCCCTGATTGAATAAACATAAGAGACACATCATATTCAAGATTTCTTTGCAGATAAGTGCATCTTCATCATTATTGTTGTTCCATGGTTTGCAGATTATGCGAACTATTTGGTTGGTGGAGTTATACCTGATGATTTTTACTATAACAAAAAGAAAACGTTTTTACATGATTGTAGGTTATATAGGTGGGATGATCCATTCCTTTATAAAAAGGGGATATATGGGTTGATTTGAAGATGTGTTCTAGAAGGAGAGTAGAGGGAAATTCTCAAAGCTTGTCACAATTAAGAATATGGAGGACTCTTTTGTGGAGATAGAGAGAAACCAAAGTTCTCCAATCTGAGTTGTATTGGCCTACTTTGTTCAAAGATGCTCATTTTACTGTACAAGAATGTGATAGGTGTCAGAGAATTGGTAACATCTCAAAGAGGAAACAGATTCCCCATAAGGCTATGCTAGAGGTGGAATTGTTTGATGTATGGGGAATATATTTTATGGGACCGTTTCCACCATCCTTTGGTAAGAATTACATTCTGGTGGTAGTCGATTATGTGTCTAAGTGGGTATAAGTAGTGACATTACCCACAAATGATGCGAAAGTGGTTGTAAAGTTCTTGAGAACAAATATCTTTGCAAGGTTTGGAGTTCTAAGAGCACTAATAAGTGATGAAGGTACACATTTCCTGAATCACCTTATGGAAAACTTGCTGAGAAAGTATAATGTGAAGCACAAAATTGCCACCCCATACCATCCTCAAAAAAGTGGGCAGGTAGAAGTTTCAAATAGAGAAATCAAGCAAATCCTAGAAAAGACTGTGAGTTCCTCCAGGAAAGATTGGGAAACAAAGTTGGATGAAGCATTATGGATATATAGAACTACGTTCAAAACACCCATAGGCATGTCTCCTTATCAGTTAGTTTATGGAAAGGCTTGTCATTTACCTTTAGAACTGGAACACCATGCGTTGTGGGCCATACAATTCCTGAATTATGATATCTCCAAAGCGGGGGATTCTAGAACTCTTCAGCTTCATGAGTTGGAAGAGTTTAGGAATCAAGCTTACGAGAATTCCAAAATTTATAAAGAACAAACAAAAAATGGAATGATCAAAATATTCAAAAAAGGGAATTTCGGGAAGGACAATTAGTTCTCTTGTATAATTCCAGGTTGAATTTGTTCCATATAAAGCTGAATTCGAGATGGTCTGGTCCACTCACTATGCATAAAGTGTTCCCACATGGGGATATTGAGTTGAAAAATAACACTATTGGGGACACCCTCAAGGTTAATGGCCAAAGGTTGAAGCCTTACCACCAAGGACATGAGATTGGACTAGTGGAAGAGGCCAACTTAAAACACCATAGACTGGTCATACGTCGAGCTATGGATGTAAAAATCGCTTACGAGTTGGAAGAGTTTAGGAATCAAGCTTCATGAGTTGGAAGAGTTTAGGAATCAAGCTTACGAAAATTCAAAAATGTATAAAGAACAAAGAAAAAATGGCATAATCGGAAGATTCAAAAAAGGGAATTTTGGGAAGGACAATGAGTTCTCTTGTATAATTCCAGGTTGAATTTGTTCCATAGAAAGTTGAAGTCGAGATGGTCTGGTCCATTCACTATGGATAAAGTGTTCCCACGTGGGGCAACTGAGTTGAAGAATAACACTAGTGGGGACACCCTCAAGGTTGAAGCCTTACCACCAAGGACATGAGACTGAACTGGTGGAAGAGGCCTGACTCAAAACACCATAGACCGGTCATACGTCGAGCTCGGACAAAATTCTCTGGATTTTTTCATGTTTTCCATAGATTTCATCTGCTACAGGTCAGATCTCTTCAAGTAGGCAACAAATGGCTAGTTATTCTTCTTCATCTCATGAGTCTGATAGGATTTTTTCTGCTGAGAACGCAGAAAGATACTTGTATATGCTAGATAGGAAAATTATTGAGGAGAGAGCCTTCAATCTTCACCCTGACCAACACCACAACATACATATTGTTCTCAAGAAGCATAAACTAAATTATCTGAATAGTCAGATCCAGCTTGTAGCTAAGGAGCTGGTGTTGGAGTTCTATGAAAATGCTTACATCCAACCATCTGAGGATGCTCCAATAGAGCCTGAATTCATTTCTTGGGTCTGAGGGCAACAAATATGGCACGATTGAAAAACGGTGAATAGGTGGCTAAAGATGAAGTTTAGGGAACCTAATTGCGAGTATCAGATGATGAAGATATCCTCTAGGACTGTTTGGCCTTATCGAGTGATATTGGATTAATTGGCACTTGAGGGAAGAGATTGACAACCTGCTTCTACTCCTATTCTTAGGAAGCTGGCTGTGATGGATCTAAATGATGTCTCGAAGGCGTGGACTTACTTTCTTCACAACACTCTAGAGCCCTAATTCTTGGTGCTTGAGACCTTGGTTTATGGAGATTGCATCAGGGTATTCAATTACACATGAAACCCTAATTCTTGTGTTTTGGTACACATGGATAGTTTGGTTTGCATCAGAGCACCAACTTGGTTTTGAATTACAATTCAACTGATCTTATTTGTTTGTGCATTGGTCCATTATTTTTTTTGATCAAGATTCAAATATCATGATTCATGTTATTTCAAATATAGCATAGAAGATCAAATTCAAATTGAAACTTTGGAGGGAATTTATCTTTCTTAAGATACCATGCACAATTCATGTCAAAAGGGCCAATTTCATTACAAATCATCAAAAGTTTCAAGATTACAAAATTACAAAAAGTTTGGATCATTTGACCTAAGGTTGACTTTTAATCAACTGTTGACTTTTTGGTCAATAGTTAACCAAAGTCGAAACAACCTAAATTTTAAAACCCTAATGAAGCTCTTTTTCTTTCATCTCCATGGTTCTTCAACTCTTGTGCCCAAAATGATGCCTTAATCCCCTTTTCATTAACATTTCCATGCCAAACTCCATGTCAGGTCATGTTATGCCTTGAACTCTTTTTCCACCATGCTATACCAACCTAAGACAACTCTACAATGTTTAAACAACATCAATATTATTCGCAATGCTATAATACTCCATACACATACATACATAATTTTTCTAATATGTGTTGACCACACATCAAATGCACCTAACATGACCATTCAAACTTATATTAGGCCAACCTGCAGACCAAAGCAAGCCTATATCAGTTCAATTCAATATACATACCTATATATACCTACATATTTATCATGTCAAAGAAAACCATAACCTAAAAAGTTAAGCACACATGCCAATCAAGGTAACTATCATGACAGTCCCACATATGTACACATACAATGCAATGATCAATGCACACAATCACTTCATGAACCAAAATAAACCATTCCTATCACTATGGTTTAAACCTTAACTATCATAGTTCAACACACACAAAGACAATGCTATGCACGCATACAATGTCATGACAGTTCAAACATAGCTCAACATACTCACATCCAAATAAACATCCTAGCTACCATGATAGTACCAATCAGAATGGTATCATACACATATTACTAATAGCCCTACTGTTATAGCAATACATACTTCTAAGCAATGATCATTTCATGACTTGATTCAATATAATTAAGTTCACAATCTAAAACAAAATCATGCATACCTTGAGCAAAAAATAATGACCTTCAAATGTGTATACACAAGGTGAATTTTCTCCAATAATTTACACAATGATAGGAAGCATAGATACAAGTCATGATCCGACCAATCCAATAATCACCCTAATGCTTATAACTGCCAACCCTAGTCCAAGTCATTATGCTTTCCCAAACCACTCTAACTGTCAGTTACAGTGAGTAAACTTCTAACTAACTGACAATAAAACTAACCACCCATTAACCATTGCCCTAACTTAACTGTCATGGTTCATTAACCAAAAACTAACTTTCTCATGTTTTTCCTAACTACTAACTGCAATTAACAGATTTCCTCTCTCAAATTCTACTAACTAACTCTTTAGCAGACTTAAACAAAAATTTCACCTAACTAACTTGCACTAATTTCTAAGTATAACAAGGTTATCACCTGCAACCAAATTTACATTGAGTAAATTAACAGAGTTAAGCTCTGCTAAATCATCAACCCCCTATAAATGCATCATCACCCTCAGAATTTCAGGTTGATGTACCATTCTTCACTCACACTCAGAATTCAATCACATATCATTTAACCCTCACTCTGAATCAATACAATCCCAACCTTCTACATCTATCTCATACACAAACAAGTATAGAGACATCATTTCCTAAAGAATAAGGTGTAGCAAAATAAAAAGGAAGAATGGAAGGGAAGAAGAAGAGTTACATGGCTTACTTGAGAAATTTTCATCATCTTCATCTTCATTCGCCTCGGATCCCAATTGCCCTGAAGAACTGCTCGTCTCGAAGGTAGTAAATTCTTCAACCTTTTGTAACACCCCATTTTTCTAAAAAACTATTTATATTAATTAAGTATAATTTTATATGTGTATCTAATTATTATTTGTGTGATAATTGAGATGTGTTAGGGCAACAAGGGTGAGTGACCCTTAGGTTGAGAGTGTGACGAGTAATTAGAGGTTGGTAGATTTATTTAGAATTATTTAATTGATTAAATACTATTTAGGTGTTATTATTTAAATTAAATAATATAATAAAAGGAAATGATGAGTTTGGGTTGTAAAGTGAGAATTGTGGAAAATTAAAATAAGTAATGTAAGTGTCGCGGTTGGAAAAATGACAAAGTCTCCATCATCCTTTATTTGTTCCTAAGGAACATGGAATAATGATAAAACCTATAAACTAAGGGTGAGATACTGGGTTCGGGAGTCGGTTAAGTAAGGGGAAGGTACTAGGCACCCCTCACCTCCATTGTACTCAATGGGATCCTCCTTCAATTTTAGGGTTAGTGTGCATTCCTAAGGTATTTGCTTGATTACTGATTAACTATTAATTATTTATTATATTTACCAAAGATATTTCAATTGAATTAATATGGAGACCCAAAAAGGTTTTTCATGATTTTACTCACTAGAGTTTACAACTCTATGCCTACGTACCTTCGCATTAGGCGAGTGATCAAAGTACCGTAGTTCTTCTTGAAAATGTTGGTTGGTTGGTTATTTTTATCCCTTGAAAAGTCCTCATGTATCGGGAGCGGAGAAGTACTTAATTTAAAAAATGCCTCAATACACTAGGGTAGAGGTCTTACAATTTGAAGTGAGTTTGAATTGATTTTATCCCTTTATCCCTTGCAAAAATATTCTTTTAATTTATTTAAGAAAATAAATTAGGAATCATAATTATGTGTTAGACATAACCCCTTATCCCGATTTAACCTTTGATGACCCCTTAGTTTTATCCCAAATCGTATCTCATGTCTTTATCTCGTTTTAACTTGAAAATATCATTTAATTTAATTGATAACAATATATTAAATACGATATGATAATATAATACAAAATAAATTAAATTAAAGGTAATACAAATAAACTAAATTGGATGTCATAAGATATATTCCTTATCCCTATTTTGTCCCATTTTTACATCCCTTAAAACCCTAAGTATTATCCCTGAATCTATCCCTTAACTCCTAATTTAATTAGCCCTAATATATATAATATAAACCCCTTATTAATTAAAGTATTATTATTACAATTAATTAATTAAATAAATATCGTGAATAAATAAATGACAAAAAATATATATTTTTATTCTTATTGAATTAGCCCTAAATATTAAATGGATAAATCTTAATTAATAGTTAATTAAGTCATTAATTAACTAAAAAATTAATAAAACGTGGGGGGGTATTTTGCCCCGGTAAGTAAATGGGCCATTAAAATGGGGGTGTGGAAAGCAATGGGTTAGGCCCATTTGTTGCTGAAGCCCACGTATAGAGAAGGGTCTACGGAGGGAGAGAGTCAATGGTTGACTCTCCCGGGGGGTATTTTGCCCCGGTAAGTAAATGGGCCATTAAAATGGGGGTGTGGAAAGCAATGGGTTAGGCCCATTTGTTGCTGAAGCCCACATATAGAGAAGGGTCTACGGAGGGAGAGAGTCAATGGTTGACTCTCTCTGATCCTCTTGATCAAGATCTCATGGACTTGATGGGATTAGATCATAGCCACTGGTTTTGATTACTGATCGATGTATGCAAATCGTGTGGCTAGGAAGAAAATTCAACTGGAGAATTGGGTGAGTGTGTGTGTCTGTGAGCATCAGTTGACTAAAATAGTCAACTGATCTGGAGCTTCCTGGGAGGGCTACTTGGCCAGTATCGAAGGAGTCATGAAGGGAGTACTTAAACTATTTCCCTTCAGACTCTCTCATTTCTCTCTTCCCACTATCTCTATTCACTTCCCCCTCTCTCTCTCTCTCTCTTACTCTCAACCCCCTCTACTTTCCCTTTCCCCGAGCCACCCTTCATCACCATTCCAACCCCCACCGGACCACCACGTTCATCATGTTCATCATGAACATGATGAACATCAATCCAGAAACACAAACCCAAACCCAGAGACCACCTCCCCCCACCCTGCACTACCTTGCACCCCCAGGTCTTCGGTTGAAGTTCAACTGGAACCTTCAATCGATGTTCATCAAGGTGATGAACATCAACCCAGAAACTCATGCCTTCCCCAGAAACCCTTTGAACCCTAGAAACTTGTGGGTTCTCATATGAACCCTAATCTAAAACCCCAATAACCCTAACCCCTTCATGTTACCCAGATGAACCCTAGGGTTCATCACATGAACCCTAATCCTAACTGTAACCCATAAACACCCTTAAACTACCCAGATCGACATAAAACCCTTATCAATTTATAGATCACAACAACCCCAACACCAAATCTCAAACCAAACAACAAAAATAGAACAAACATACACACATATCTGAATCAAAGCCATATCTTAACAACAATAAAATTACCCATAGATGCACACTAAATCAAGAATTTGAGACCTACCTCTCCTGCAGTGTCCAAATTAAGTTGAGTCCTCTCCCTTTTCTTCTAATTCGTCTAATCCTTTCTATTGCTTCCTCTGATATCTCTTTCTCTAATCTCCTTTCTTTTTCTTTTTTCAAGTACGATGGGGATTAACTACAATACTTAGGGTTTCAATGTGAAAACCCTAAGTACCTGATTTATGGAGTTCTAGTGGAGGGTGATGGATCGCGGGGACAATGATTTGTTTCTTAGGGTTCTTTTTCCTTTTTCTCCACCTTCTCTATTTTAATATTAGGTTATTTATAGGTTAGAATTAGGTTAGAATATTTTAATTAGATTGATTCAATTAGGAAGTTTTATATTAGGTTGAATCAGATTTTATTTGTAATTCATGATTTGATAATGATTTAGAATTAGGGTTTTAAGATTTTGATGTATTTAGTCAGAAATTGTGTGTAACTATCATTTTGGAAAGTATGCTATAATAAAAATGGAAATATTTGACTGAATAGTTTTGATCATTCTGAATTTCTGTTGGCGTGATTTTAGGGTTTGATTGGGGAAGAAGATGAACAGGGTTACGGGTCAAAATGACCCGACTGAATGATGGGTTTGGGTCACGTTGGAGGATGGATCCTAGGCCTAACCTGATCCAATTGACACTTGGGTCATCCATTTGACCCAATTGAAATGGGGTACCGGACTAGGTTGGACCCAATCTAAAAAAGCCCAATACCAAAAAACATATCTAAATTAAAACTAAGTTAATCAAAAAATAAGTTAATTATTTACTTAAATTAATTTAGCTTAATAATATAGACAAAAACAATTTTAATTATAAGTCATTTAAAACTAATTATCTTAATAATAAGAATTAATAAACACTTTCTTATAAATTAGTAAAATTGTAAATAACTTTATCACTAATATTACTTCATATTTAATCCCTCTAATCAACCCTCTTACTAATAAACTCAACCTAATACCATAAAAACTAATTTAACTAATCACTATCTGATTAACCTTACAATGTTGTTCTAATCTTACAATAAAATAGTAATTGATCAGGATAGGATTAGAGTTTGGAAAACTCAAAATGGTCCTCCTCTAACTTTTTAGGTCATCGGAGTTGACCAAATGATTTATATGGGAATCTGAATATGTTAGTATCCGACATCCTAAGTTAGTAGTAAGGACAAATATGGTGGTCAAAATTTAGGGTACGACAATAAGTTAATAATAAGTTGGGCCTTAGTGGAATATTAGAAAAATAGAAATTAGGTTTTTGATTTATGAGAAGAGAAGTGAGGTGAAATTTTTGAAATGGAGAAAAAGAGGCAAGAGAAGAAAAAAGCAAGGAAAACCTAAGGAGAACTCTAGGGAAGAGAAGCCATAACCAAAAGCTTGAATTTTTCTGGAATTAAAAGGTAAGGGTGGGAGTATGGTTCAATAATAGGGATATGAATGAAAGGGTAGAGGAAGATTTAATTATTTTTGGATAGATGATGAATATTGATATTTTTTGAATAAAATTTCTATTTTAAAGTGTCCATGTATGTTCATCCTTGGTGATGTTTGAAGGTTTTAGGGATTGATATAGTATATAGATTCATGATTATATAAATATAAGTAGTGATTGATATAAGTATGTTTATGATGAACTTAAAACCATGAAATATTTTTTGTGGTGATTTCATGGAAATTTTTGGGGTTGGAGAAGATGAAAACGGTGCTAGAAATTTCAGAAAAACAACAACATTTTGGTAATGCCTTTCTGTACGGTTTTGATCATAACTTTCAATTCGTAAGTCATTTTGGAACGGGGTTTGAAGCCTTGGATATCTGAATTAGAGGGGAATAACTTTGTTTCGGTGGTAAAATATTTTTTGTGATGATTTCATGGTCGTTTTTGGGGTTGGAGAAGGTGAACATCGTGTTGGAAATTTCATAAACTAACAACTTTTTGGTAATGTCTTCGTGCACAAATTTGATAACAACTTTCAAGTCGTAAATGATTTTGGAACGGGGTTTAAAGTGTTGGGTATCTGAAATAGAGGACTATGCTTTGTTTTGGAGATAAAATATTTTTAACGATTTTATCAGAGGTTAGTAGTAGGTGGGAAAGAAGTGTAAGATGTGATGAATATGGACGCGGTATGTATTGACAAATTATTTGATGTGTTGTGAATGATTGGCGTGGTGTGTTTGATTATATTTGAAGGAGAATGAAGATCCAAAACACAGGGGATATTAAAATTTTCTCCTTTAGTGATCCTTATGAATGGGCATGATCATTGGTAGAAATTGTTACCTCTAGTGGCGATTGAAACCTTTGACGCAGACCTAAGGAGTGATCACGAACGTTGAATGGTGACAATGCCTCTACTCAGTCCACACGAACGGATTCCTTCAGTCTCAGTGCTAGCTGCTATGAATGAAGGCTTTGAGTGAGTGAGAGAGAGAGAGAAACTAAATTTTATTTAATCAAATACTTCTGCACAAGGGTTTTATTTATAGAGCCACTTGTGTGAGCTGCAAGCTAAAAAACCCACTTAAGTGTATGTAGCCCATATCTTATGAAATACTAAAATATCACTTAAGTCGCATGGTACCATACCATATTTCGTGTTCTACTTAAGTGCACCGTACCTTATGATGTTCCACAATTCACTTAAGTGCACCGTACCTTACGATGTTTCTTATTTACTCTATCTCTCTCCAATCCATCCATTTGTGTGTGACCCTGTAGGTTTTCGCGACATTGACAATTATATTAAGTCACATATTTAACATAATAAATAGTAAGCGGTATCTAGCAACACATCACTGATATCCAAGGCACAAAAATGTCATGTGATTTGACAAATCCCTTTTTGTGATAATACTTATGTGTACAATTACCCTTTTATCCTTATGTCTATATTGAACACAAGGCATAGACCGTGTCATCCTTGTCCAGTTCAATATTGGGCCCTTAGACATTTATCCTGTTACATAAGATGGGCAAATTCCATCTAGGTCACTCATGTCCCTCAGCATGCTTCGTGGAGTACCCATCAATTGTCTTTATGGTCATCCAGTTACGGACGACGTTTGATCAGCAATAAAGCACCCGACTCTAAATCTAGGGTCCATAGTAGTTTTAGGTCAAAGGGTGGTATACACCACTATCACCATGATAATAACTAATGACACTTTGCATGACATTCTATATAGTATTCTCATAGCGGGTCAATCCAGTATAAATATTACTCCTAATATTCATACATAGGTTTAAGGCTTGATAACTCCTTATCCATGATCCATGAGATGTGATCATCAGTCTATATACATAATAGTCTTAATGCTTTAATGTTATCCCACTTCTCAATAAAGCTCGACTATGGATACTTTAAGAATAGTATCCGTATGTTTAATGGAATCTCATGATTAAGTCACACTTTATACATTAAACGGACTAGCTATTATATGTACTTCATTAAACAAACATAATAAAGAAAAAAAACCTTTTTATTATTAATAAATAATTCGATACAAGTACCAAAAGTATTGGCCTTTAGGGCTTACACTAACAATATTGGTGGTAGTCCAGAAGGGTGGATTATGATATGTATGGTTGCAATTGTATGGTTGATTGTAGATCACTAAATATTATTATAATTGTTGTGTTAATTGTATTATTACCATATCATACATTCATTGTGATCATGTTGAAGGAGATAAATCATAGGTCCGAAAGGGGAAGAAAAACTTATCCGGAACTCAAAAGGGGGAGTTCGAGATTCATAAGGGGGGATCAGGTTCATAAGAAGAACCAAATGTTGAATTGGTACGACATGCATATGAGTCGATCTCGTTGTCATGAGTCGCATAGCATGAATAAAATATATGCGTAAAATATGACTATGTGTGATAATGGTGTTGTTGCATGTGATGTTGATGATAATTTGGGCATGAGAATGTGATATGTTTTTATGCATGATTGTGTACTCTATTTTACATTATATGTTGTTATTATTGAAACAAATTCCCACCACTTTTGTTTAAATGTTACCTTTACACAAACATCATGCGAATAATCAAGAATCTAGATGCTGATATGAGTGGGGGTTAGCTCCTAGAGATATTTCTTTTAGTTTATTAGTGTTAGCTTTGGTTATGCTCTAATATGTAACACTAGGGAGCGAATTATATTTTTTTGTGTTGAAATTTCTTGAGAGACAATGCATGCTCTTCTATTTGTTTTATGTTTTGGCGTGATAACACTTGGAGAAGACTCACGAGACAGTGCTTTTAATTTTATTATGAAAAATATTATGAGATTTTAAATTGGTATGTTTTTTTATTATCATTCTACTGCGAAGGTATTTAGAGGAGTTGAATATCGTGTAAACATCATAGGTGCAAATGTATGCAGTAATATGTTTTGTTGTAACCCATGTTACGGAGCAGGCTATGACTGTTATGAGTGAAACCCTAAGTGATTTTATTTAATTAATTAAATTCTTTGATGATTACGTGCAGGTTTTTAGGGTGTTACATAGTGGTATCAGAGCAGGTCGGTCCGTCCGGCCAGATTGTTTAATTATGGTTGTTCCCTAGTATGCGACATGTATGTGAAAACATTGTCGATGCTTGTTTTGTTTTCCTTTTGCAAGTTAGGAATGAAACAAGTGGGGGAGAAGCATCTGCTTCTCTTGGATTTTCCAACAGTAAAGAGCTTGGACATCATGTTGCTGCATGTGAGAGTGATGTGTTGGCTAGTTTAACTATTTTGAGAATGTTGTGATTTTCCTGAACCTGAAGAGAGGTCGAATTCGAGGATGGTGTCGGTTAGCAAAATGGTGTGTGTAGCGGGGTATTCGTTACCTTTAGATTTATTAACTAAATCAAAAGTAAACCATACAAGTCGAGTCGCCACTGCACTTCTATTTATCCAAAGGAAAGGTTAGAAAGCGAACAAAAACCGAGAAGTTTTATCGAATCAAAAACTAATAAAAATGTCAGAGATCGGGGTAAGGGGGTTGGTTATGCAATGGGAAGGTTTTAAGCACCCAAAACATCCTAGGTACTCCTAGGGAGCCCTTTTCACATTTGTTGTAAGGTTGGTATTTTGTGAAAATTTGTTTGTGCAAACATGATTGGGGATGGATAAACGCACTGCCTACATACCATCTTAAAAAAGATTAGGATCAAAACCTCGTAGTTCGGGGTAAAAATCTCAAAACAAGTTGGTGAATTGATTGGTCCAAAAGCCTTAAGGTCTTTTGTTATCCAAGGGAGAAAACTCAACCTAAAACCACAAATCCACCATGTGAGGATATCTTCAACATGCTAGTGAGAGGTTAACCCTATAATAAGCATGGAAGACTCATTGTCCATCACTAAGGATATAGGTGAGTATTATATCTACCTCAATGATGACTCAAACCTAATAGCTAAAGGTTATTAAAAGTTTTTGATAAGAAAGTGGCCATTGAAACCACAAAACATTTGAATGAGTTATATTTACCAATGAAAAGTATTTACAAAATATGGTCAAAGTTGACTTAAAGATTCAATTCAAAATAAGTATTATGAAAAGAAAGTTTGAAAATCAAAAGCATAATGCTTAGGTTTCTAATGTTTGAAAATAAGTGTTAATGTTTGCACAAAAGTTTTGGCTTGGGTTAGAGTGGAGGGAAGAAGAAGAATGGCTAAATACTAGTCATACAAGAGATGAAGGAGAAGAAATAAGACCACAAATGGTGTTCCTTTATTGAGATCATATTGATGATCCAAGTAGGTCCTATCCTTTGGAATAAGCAAGCAAATAAGTGTATACTCAAACAATCAATCAATCAAGCAAAGCTCTTAGGAATCTTCCAATGGCTCTTGTATCTCTCACTTTAGATGCACATGACAATGGTTCTTCAATTTGGCTCAAATAGGAATCCCTAGCACAAAAGCACACACATCAAAAAGTTCCATGAAGCAAATCAAGAATGGACAAGAGTGAGTTTAGAGATTTGGTCCTTCTAATCCATCTTCAACATTAAGGCCTTTTTTACTCCATTTTGCATAGGGAATGTCCTAGAATCTAAGTCCATTTTTGTCCATTTTTGCATTTGGTCCACAACAATCAAAACAAAAACACAAGCACAATAATATATACACAATTATGTGCTCAAGTGAGCAAAAGGCAAATTGCATTAACATAAACATGTGCTCAAATGAGCAAATGGGAAAAGCAAATGAATAATATGTACAAGAATAGTAAATTGCATAAATCTAAAGTGCAAGAATTAAATGTTAGTGGTTAATGGTTAGTGTTAGAGTTAGTGTGCCATAAGGCAATTTAGCGCTATGTTAAGAAATCGTAAGTGGACTAATGTAGTAGTCACACCTATTTGAGGCCGGTCAATAAAATGTAGGCAACAACACAAGTTAGAGATCTTGATTAGTGAATCAAGCTCCTACAACTTGCCATGCCAAAAGAAAATGAGAAATGATCTTGTATTGATTTAGGTTCTTTGCTTGATTAGGAAGCAACCTATCCTTAATGCAAAGCCATTCACTTGATCTATGATCAAGATGAATTAGATTTGAATCAAGGAAGGTTAAACCTCCCATACATCAAGGCTAACCACCAATCTTTAAGTCATTGATCAAAAAAAGAAAAAGAAGAAGAAGAAGAAGAAGAAGAAGAAGATGAATAATAAAGTACATTAATGGAAATGAAATGAGGTAACCAACCAGCATTGACGAAAGATAGATGAAATCAAGGTCAAACAATGGTAAACAGAAGCAAAATAAAGATTAGAAGTCAAGAAACAAATAAAATATTTTTGGTATTTTTCAAGATTAAAATAATACTTGAATTAAAATAATAAAGAAAGGTCAAACTTCAAATCAACTTTGAAAAGTCCAAGTGAATTATCCTATGTTCAACAATGTCAAACAAAGTTTGACAAAAAATTTCAGCATTTTTAGAAGTCAAAAACTATTTTTAATCAATTAAAAATACATAAAATTAACCTAATTGATTTAAAATCTCAAATCAATTAATAAATTGATGAGAATATTTTTCATAGATCCATCATCATTCAAAGAGGTTGAGAAAATATTTTAGTATTTTTTGAATATCAAAAACTATTTAAAATGAATTAAAAATAACCAGAAAAGAGAAAATTCATAAAAAATATCAAATGATAAAATAAAAAATATTAAAAAACATTTTAAGAAACTAGAAATTAAAAGAAGAAAAATGCAATTGGTCTCACATCTTTTGGACCAATAATGAAGGAGATATGATTATTTGAAATGAAATAGAATTAAAGAAATAAAATGAAAAATGAAATCAGAAATAAAAATGTGGAAAAACAGGATGTGTTGGATGGAGCTCATTAAATGAGCTGGCAGATCACACGGACCACATGCGCGCATCAACCATGCACTTTAGTCAATGCAAAACACCTAGCCTTTAATTAAGTCATAACATTGAGTGGCTCAGATCTAATCTGGAAATAGGAATGCACGACCATGATTCAATCTGGGAACCAGACGGTGGTGTACACCACCGTCTTCTTCGGCCAAACTTCCGTCGCCGGCCAAAAGTTGCAGAGATCAAAACTCCACCAAATGCCACGATCCAGGTATCAAATGAAAGCTAGGGTGACGTACATCACCCCTGTACTAACCAATTTCACTCTAGACTTCCATGGAGAAAGAAATCAGAGCTTGAATTTTGTGGTAGTCAACTGAAACTTGATGTAATTTAAAAATTCAAAGCACAAAATGATTGCCTCTATGGAGAGGACTTCAGACAACCCAGCAACAACAAGAAAGAAGCTATATACAAGGAGATTCGAAGAAAACAAGTTTGGATGTAAACCTCTGAAATGAGGAGCTTGAGAGCATGATCTCTTGATGCTTATGCTTGCAGTGTATTTTATGGATCAAGGTGAGCAAGGCTTAGGAACTGTAGATCTAAAAATCAATTAAGGAAATTGAAATTTAGATCTGAATATTTTGAAAGAAATAGTGAGTTCCTTTGAGTGTGGTTATGGAATGATTCGTGCAGCATAACAGGTGCCCTTAGGTTGTGTAAATGAGAAGCATGAAACACTTATTTATAGCAAAATGTAGCTGAATACATGATCAAAGCATGTGCATGAATGGAAAGGGCCTTCATGCATGGGCCTGTACAGGCGCATGGAGGGCCCAATTCCACTTGGATTTGCAAGCTGATGCCAAATAGAATCAAAATGGACGTGCATATTATGTGTACTGAGCTCATGCAATGCAATTTCAATTGGTTTCGAAAAATGCACCAAATTGTTAATCCCTTCGAAAATGGTATTTCCAAAAGTGAAACATAACCTTATGGGTAATGGTTGAAAAGATTTTGGCATGAGGATCAATTGTTATGTTAACCAAAACTTCATTTGAGATTGGGAAATTGGTGAAAATTGATCATGAAGTGTAGGGTGCAAAACATGTACATGTGAAAATTTCAAAAATGGCCAAACTTCAAGCCCTTCTGTTTCAGTGATGCAAGCTCCAAATGACAAAACCTTCACATCAACGTTGTAGATAATTTCAAGACAATAAATTTGGACTTAAATTTTGCATCATTTGGATTTTTGATGAACAAGTTATAGGCACTTGAAGTTGGACTTTTTCACATTTCAATGCCTTTGGTCCAAAGTGACCTATAATGTTTTGCATTATCACATGTATTTATTTTAGGATTATGAAATTTTTCTCAACATAAAAAATGAACAAGACATCTTAACATTTCCAATGCATTTGATCCCACCTCAAAATCTTTAAAAATGAATGAGTTTTGTTCTTGGGAAATTCACCCAAAATTAGGGTTTCAGTCAAAATGACCTATAATGTTTTGAAATGGATGATAACCTTACAAGCTTTAAATCAATTTTTGATTAACATTAAAGTTGTTCATATGGTTCTTAAGAACATTTTTTCTCTTGGGATTATCTCCATTTGACAAACATATCAAAAGTTACGTCTCAATGTACTTCGAAATAGTCAGATGAATTGACTGATCAACTTCTCAAGTCCAAACCTCATATCTAAATGAATTGATGATTGAGGATACTCAAATAAGATCAAATATGCATGAAATGATGAATGGAAGAACTTCCCTTGATGGTATTTGATCATGGGTTGAGGTTGCTTCATGAGCAAGGCACAGTTGATGAACAGATGAATTAGGGTTTCCTTGGGAAACAAACCTCAAACCCTTTGGTTTGCTTTTATCAAAATGATGATTTGAGATACTTGGGAAGCATATATGATGAATGAGAGCTTTGGGAACAATTTTCATGCTTGCTTTTACCTTCTCCTGGCCATATCAATGAGCATAGGGCCTTCTATGAGCCTTGAATCTTGTGACTGCTCAAGCTACAAACAAAAGATGTTAGTGACATATTTTTGTGCTTTTAGTTAGTAAACAAAATAAGAAAAGCAATAATATCTAATTCAAGCATGCTTTGTGATCTCCAACCAACTTACAAAAGTTCCCACCCTAGGGTTAAGGAGCCAAGATGCTATGATCCTTGAGGCAAATGCAAATGAACAATGATGCCATGAGGGATCTTAGGGTCAAAATTAGGGTCTTACAGATGCCCCTATTTAAGGTCATTCTAGCCGGAGAAGTGAAGGTTAAAATCTTCGTCTCGACGAGGTAGAATGGGCTTAAATAATAACAAAGAGACGAATTTTGGTCCCTAAGAGACCTCATGATGCAAATGTATGTATGCAAAAGGTAATACTCTGTGGGGATATGTGTCCTCAAAGGAAAAAGAAATCAGGAGAAACTGACAATCCATATGAGTAATACACTCATAAATGGGACAGAGACTCTGAGGTGTAAAGGGAATAAAATGCGTGAGCAGGTCACAACTTGAAACTTGCTGGGAGACACGAAGGGATTCCATGAAAATAAATCAATGGAAAGACCCGAGCTGACTCAAAGATGCGTGTATTGGGGAATATGCTAATACAGCAAAATTATCCACAAAGGATACTTCGGATAAAAATTCGGACTAAGATGGGGAAAATCCACTAAGGGACCTCGTTGGGGAATGTCCAAAGAGGACTCAGCTGAGGAATCAACAAAATGAGGTATTACCGGTTACTGGGTAATAAGCTCAAGGAGACATGTGATCAAAACACCGGTATAAGGGTGGGAGAACAACATGCTCGGCAAGAATGAATATCTAAGACCGATATAAGGGTGAGAGATATCAAACATCCAAAATTATCCGAGGAAGACCTAGAAAGGTATACTTCGACTCAAGAAATCTGACTCCACAGGGGACAAAAAGTCATAATAGGGAGCGGAAGGAAGGAACACCAAGGATACCGATTACTGGGCATATAATAGGTGAACAACCAAGCGTGGATTGGGGAATATTTCCAAGACACTCATCATCCAAAAGGAGGGCTGAAAAAGCAAACTTGATTACAGGATGGACATTCGGTTCCATAAGGACATACAAATCTTACTGGACTAGGGAAGAACAAAAGACTTCGACCGAAGAGTGCATGAGATATATTATCTATTACCGTCAGAACATAGATAACATACTCGCATGGAAGATTATCTGTAACCGGTTACTAGGTTAATAAAGGATAAATCGACTGAAAGGAAAGGACATCGGGATACCGAATACTAGGTATAAAATGATGACCAATCAGAAGGGAGAAACAATCATTACCCAACAATGGTAAATGAAGAGACCTCACAGGGGATAAATTTCTTAATCAGAGCAATCATCCAAGAGACATATCACCGGTTATTGGGAGATATACTCGAAAGTGAAGGAATATCGATACCGAATATTGGATAAAGATAACCAACAAGGAGGGGATTACATCTACCAGATACTGGGTTGAAAACCACAGAAGAGTAACGACCATCGGTTAGGATGAACGAAATCAAGGGTTAACTCTACAAGGGGATAAAGCTGGGGTTTACAACTACCGGTATGAGGGTAGAAAACCACAGAAATAGGACTTACAGCTACCAGTTACTGGGTAGAAGGCCACATACTCCACCAGGAAAAAGATGGACGATTACTTGTTACTGAGCAATCATTCATCTAAACTACGGGGAAGTGCAGGGGAAATAACAAGAGGAGTCAATCTAGGAACAAGCTAGAGAGACACAAAGAAACAAGACTCAACCCAATGAGGATATAACTCAGGGGAGAAATTCCATCCCAATATATGTTTTAGGAGGAAACTGAAATAATAATCATCCACGAGGACAAAACTCAATGGGGAATATGGAGGAAAGGATAAACACTTTCTGCCTATGGGGCTGACTCTATATGGAGAGATCAGACACAAACATCTGCTTTGGGGAAGTACGTATCACCCAAATAGCAGGAGACACCAAACAAAGATATGTGGAAAAGAATGCAACATGAATATATGAATGTTATAATTATGCATGTATATGCGTGATTTATGTACGATAAATGCTGACAAACAGACACATCTAACACAACCAGGTCCAGGGATTAAGGAACAAGTATCCGATACTACATCTCAAAAGAGAAATCCAGACCCACTAGAGAACATCCAATCTGATGGGGGCAACAGATACCAGGAACAAAGATCTCTGCAGGGAAAGGAGAACCAGTCACTCCCGTGGGAAGGAATCAACACATCTTCCTCAAAAATTCCCACGCCACTCTACAATCAGGTAAAGTCTTGGCTGGGGAACTGAATAGGGATACGGTCCATCGTAGAAGGCCATTCTGCTCGGGAAAATATCCAGGGAAAGATGAAACTCTGTGGGGAACAACCACCAATCAAAAAGTTTCAACACCAACACATCTGCCGAGGAGAAGGGAGCATTAATCCGCTGGGGATAGAAAATAAACATTTTCAACACCCGTTTTACTTAGGAGGAAAATAACAAACAAGCTCTGATCAGACAACTCCACTGCTGATGACTGAACCGGGGATTACCTGTAGACGATCTACTGGGGATACCCTGCTCGTGACCATACTTGGGAGTAAAAGTGGGATCAACCCTGCTGAGGATGGTCGAGGAGCATATCTGCTGGAAATCAAAGTAGACAAGTCCACATGGGAAAAGCTACAAACCAACTTGATGATAACTCCGCTTATGCTGGGGATTTCCTGCTCACTTTAACGGAGAGATTTCTAACTTGAAGTGAGGGAATACCAACTTCTTCGAAAAGATTAAGCATATTCAATTTATCAATCTATAAGGGATTTTAGGTCAATCCACGTAAGGGATGACAACCATATAATTGATAACACAAATGCTAAATCCAGCCTCACAGGGGAGCTAGAAGATTAGGACCAGACTCCCAAACTCTCTGGGGATTTGGTGGGGCATAATCTTTTTCTGCACTCGCGGAGGAGACAACCTGAGAAGTAACGAAGAGGATTCAAGTATGCCGGGAATATGAACAACTGTCTTACCCTTTTGGAGATCATACTATCCTTGGGAGAGCACTGAAGACGTCCCAAGTATCCTTTTTGTCATTGTGAATGTTCACTTTGTTTAAAACAATTTATGAAAATTTAATTTATTTAAAACAATGATATTTATCAATTAAAACATGCAAAATATTTGTTGAATAGAAACAAATAAGAGTGCAAAGAATTGGATAAAGGCTCAAATTTATTTGAGGGAATGGTGGTCTGCAAATGGCAAGACTCCATGGATCTTTACAAATTTGAAATTGGTGATATATATTGGAAAAGGGCTACATTAAACATAATGATCATTTCTCCACCGACCCTGAATCTGATGTATTTGAAGCTTCAGTTGACGATGACTGAGCGAAATTCCTTGACAGATGACAGTTGTGGAACAAAGTCTTGTCAGGATGCAGTTACTTGCCAAATCCCTAATTTTTTGCCTAGATTACCCCAAGGTGAGGTACTCAATCTAACGGGATACATATTAATTTTTTATGTCTCTAACTTTTGCCTGGATCTCCCTTTCGGGTTTTCAATCCACCGAGACGCTCATTTTTGCCTAAGCCGCCCTTTCGGGTTTTCAACTTAGAGAGCTATTCTGTTTTTATTTTAGGCAAAGTATTTCTTGACTGCATCTGAATTCACAGGACGAGTGAAATCCTCCCCATCCATAGTTGTAAGTATCAAAGCACCACCTGAAAAGGCTCTCTTAACAACATATGGACCTTCATAGTTTGGAGTCCACTTGCCCCTGGAATCGGGCGCGATAGACAAAACGTTCTTGAGCACGAGGTCACCTTCTCAAAACACACGAGGCTTAACCTTATTATCAAAGGCTTTCTTCATCCTTTGTTGATATAACTGACCATGACACATGGCAGTCAATCTCTTCTCTTCTATTAGATTCAGTTGGTCATAACGACTCTGGACCCATTCAGCCTTAGTCAACTTGGCTTCCATCAAGACTCTCATTGATGGGATCTCCACCTCTACTGGGAGCACAACCTCCATGCCATAAATAAGAGAGAAAGGGGTTGCCCCTGTTGAAGTGCAGACAGATGTACGATATCCATGCAACGCAAATGGCAGCATCTCATGCCAATCCTTGTATGTAACAACCATCTTCTGGACAATCTTCTTGATATTCTTGTTAGCAGCTTCAACAACCTCATTCATCTTGGGTCTATAAGGAGAAGAATTATGATGTGCAATCTTGAACTCGCTACACAGCTCTTTCATCATCTTGTTGTTCAAGTTAGATCCATTATCAGTAATGATCTTGTCTGGCACACCATAACGGCATATGAGTTGATTCTTGATAAACTTCACAACCACCTGCCTGGTCACGTTTGCGTATGATGCCGCTTCAACCCACTTAGTGAAGTAATCAATTGCTACGAGAATAAACTTGTGACCGTTGGACGCTTTCGGCTCTATCATGCCAATCATGTCAATTCCCCACATGGAGAAAGGCCATGGTGATGAAATCACATTCAGAAGTGTCAAGGGAATATGAATCTTATCCGCATAGATCTGACACTTATGGCATTTCTTCACATACTTGCAGCAGTCAGACTCAATTGTCAACCAATAGTAGCCTGCTCTCAACATCTTCCTAGCCATGGCATGTCCATTGGAATGAGTACCAAATGAACCCTCATGGGATTCAGTCATCAACAGGTCTGCTTCGTGTCAATCCACGCATCTGAGCAGAACCATGTCAAAATTCCTTTTATAAAGCACAACGCCATTGAGGTAGAAACTACCTGACAGCCTCCTCAAAGTCTCCCTATCTTTCACAGATGCCCCAGGCGGGTAAATCTGACTCTGAAGAAAACATTTGATGTCATAATAACATTGGCTTATCATCTTTTACTTCTTCAACTGCAAATACATGAGCTGGTCTATCCAAGCGCATCACAATGATATTGGGAACCTCATTCCAGAGTCTCGCCACGATCATTGAAGCAAGTGTAGCAAGCGCATCTGCCATCCGATTCTCATCTCGAGGAATATGATGGAAGTCAACCTCAGTAAAGAATGTTGAAATCCTCCTCGCATAATCTCTATATGGGATCAGGCCAGGTTGATTCGTCTCCCATTCACCCTTAATCTGATTAACAATAAGGGCTGAATCACCATAAACATCGAGATGCTTGATCCTAAGATGAATACGTTCTTCCAAACCCATAATACAGGCCTTATACTCTGCCATATTATTCGTGCATTTGAAAGTTAACCTTGCTGTAAAAGGAAAATGTGTACCCCGAGGAGTAATAATCACTGCCCCAATACCATTTCCATATTAATTTACAGCGCCATCAAACACCATGATCCATTGGGAACCAGGCTCTGGCCCTTCGTCGAGCGTAGGCTCATCGCAATCTTTCATTTTCAAATACAGAATCTCCTTGTCCAGGAAGTCATACTGAACTGACTGATAATCCTCAATTGGTTGATGTGCCAAGTGGTCAGCCAAGATACTACCTTTAATAGCTTTCTGAGCTCGATACTCAATATCATTCTCAGACAACAACATCTGCCAACGGGCAATCCTCCTAGTTAAAGCAGGCTTCTCAAAGATATACTTGATTGGATCCATTTTGGATATCAACCAAGTCGTATGATTCAACATGTACTGGCGTAAGCACTTAGCAGCCCAAGCTAAAGCACAACATGCTTTCTCAAGCATCAAGTATCGAGACTCACAATCAGTGAACTTCTTACTCAGATAGTAGATAGCATATTCTTCCTTTCCTGATTCGTCTTGCTGACCAAGGACACACCCCATAGAGTCTTCAAGAACTGTCAAATACATAATCAAGGGTCTCCTTTCCACAGGCGGAGACAGAATCGGCGGCTCGGACATATACTCTTTGATACTGTCAAAGGCCTTCTGGAAATCCTCGATGCAATCATGACGTTGATCTTTCCTGAGGAGCTTGAATATCGGCGCACATGTGGCAGTCATGTGAGATATAAATCGGGATATGTAATTCAAGCGGCCAAGAAAACCTCGAACTTGCTTCTCAGTTTTGGGTGCAGGCATCTCTTGTATTGCTTTGACCTTTGCAGGATCAACCTCAATACCTCTCTCATTGACAATAAAGCCCAATAACTTGCCGGAACGGACCCCAAGTGTACACTTGTTAGGATTCAGATGAAGTTTGTACTTCCTCAAACGCTGGAAAAGCATCAATAAGTGCTCTACATGTTCAACTTCCGTTCTCGACTTCGCAATCATATCGTCAACATATACCTCGATTTCCTTATGCATCATATCATGAAAAAAGGTAGTCATAGCTCGTTGATACGTGGCTTCGGTGTTCTTCAAACCGAAGGGCATCACTCGATAACAGAATGTTCCCCAAGGTGTGATGAATGTTGTCTTCTCCATATCCTCAGGTGCCATTTTAATCTGATTATATCTGGAAAAGCTGTCCATAAATGATAAGACATTGAATTTAGATGTATTATCTACCAACATATCAATATGTGGTATAGGGAAATCATCTTTCGGACTAGCTTTATTCAAGTCTCTATAGTCCACACACATTCAGACTTTTCCATCTTTCTTAGGCACGGGCACAATATTGGCCACCCATTGAGGATATGTAGAAGTCACCAGAAACCCCACATCAATTTGCTTCTGAACTTCCTCTTTAATCTTCACTGCCATATCGGGATGAGTTCTTCTGAGCTTCTGCTTCACATGCACACACTCAGGCTTCAACGACAGGAAATGTTGCACGATATCAGTATCCAGACCAGGCATGTCTTCATATGACCAGGCAAAGACGTAGACATATTCTCGTAGCAACTCAATCAACCCCTTCTTAACAGACTCTTCCAAGAGTGCCCCAATCTTCACTTCTCGCACACAATCCTCAGACCCCAAGTTGACTGTTTCCAGATTCTCAAGATGCGACTGAATGATCTTCTCTTCGTGCTCAAGTAGACGGGTAATCTCGTCAGGAATCTCTTCAACATCATTTTCTTCCGCCTCAAATACAGGGAATTCAAAGTTGGGAGATGGCGTTGGATCATTATGTTCAATGGGTTTGATCAACCTGCATAATGATTTTGGATATAAAGAGATTTTAGAATTCAAGCAAGGTAAATCATTATGCAGATGAAAAGATTGATTTTGTTCTATTTTTAAGGTTTTATGTGATCACCAATTTCATGAAAAAAGCAAAAAGTGAAAATAATTGGAAAAACAAACATTTAACATGAACTTATTGAATGAAAATATCATTGTATTTATGAGCCAACAATGTCATCACTCCTCCCTTTGGCATGGGAGGAGGGTTTTTTTAAACAAAATGAACATTACGTTGACTTATGGACAACTGTTGGAACATCAACAGCGACCCAGTTATTGCAGACCCCTCCAGGGTGACAAAGTTGCCAGAATCCTCCTCTGCATCTTCTTCCATAATAGCAGCAGCTTCCTCGTCTTGGACGGCGTGGATGAACCCACCACTCTGAAACAGCCCATGCTTGTTGAAAGTGCCTGAAGAATACCATATGCCAGCCCGGGATTTGTTGTCTTCCATCTTGATCATTTGTCCCAAACCAGTAGTTGTGCCATGCTCAATGGCCAACTTAGCATCATTGTAGGACGCAAATGAAGAAGTTCCTTTCTTAGTAGGCTCAGCAATAGGTAAAGCTTGGAACGGCGTTCCAACTTCATCCTCAACATCTATATAAGAAAAGGAAGACAAATGGCTAACCAAGAGAGCCTTCTCTCCCCCTACCACCACCAACTTTTTGTTCTTGACAAATTTCAATTTTTGGTGTAGGGTGGATGTCACGGCGCCTGCCTCGTGAATCCATGGTCTACCCAACAGACAGTTATATGATAGGTGGATATCCATGACCTGAAAAGTGATCTGGAAATCACTTGGTCCGATATTGACTGGGAGTTCAACCTCTCCAATCACAGTTTTGCGGGATCCATCAAGAGCTTTTACCACTACTCCACTCTGCCTCATGGGAGGCCCCTGGTATGACAATCTAGCAAGAGTGGATTTTGGCAACACATTCAGTGATGATCCAGTGTCTACCAGCACATTAGACATGGCATCATCCTTGCAGCTCATAGATATGTGAAGTGCCAAATGGTGGTCTCTTCCCTCCTCAGGGAGATCAGTATCACAAAAACTCAAATTGTTACAAGTGGTAATGTTTGCAAAAATACTATCAAATTGTTCTATTGTGACATCATGATCTACATACGCCATATCCAACACCTTTTGCAGAGCTTCACGGTGTGGTTCTGAATTCATAAGCAAAGATAGCACACAGATCTTTGATGGCGTTTGTAGAAGCTGATCTACAATGTCGTATTCACTCCTCTTGATGAGCCTCAGCATCTCATCACATTCTTCTTTCATTGTGCAATAAGTGCCGGATTCAGAGCAATAATAGCATTCCCAACCGGGCGCACATCACAATCAGCAACATCAGCCGTTCTGATGTCAGCCTGGGGTTTCGGCGGAGCCGAGAAAACACAACCACTACGGGTCAGGCCACTGACATCAGCGATATTAACAACAGAGGTAGAGGGCAGGGGCACCTCCTTCCCATCTTCCCATGCCACAGCATTGTAACAATAGGGGACAGCTTTATCAAAAGAATATGGCACAGGGCCAGCTGGTTTAATTATCAAAGAGGGAGAAGCATTCTGTTTGCTGCCATCATATCGGATGACAACAGGCTCTGGGATCCGAAATACTGGTGATATCACATTGACTTCATCATCACCATCACGATTCTGAAGTATTTCAATTACACCTTCATCCACCATTTCTTGGTTGTCTTTACGAACTTGGCGACATCCCCTCTGATTGACAGTGAAAACTCGACATCTGTCATGGTCATGCTCATAGTGACTGTATTCACATAACATTTTATGCATCTCGACCAAAGATTGTCGAATATGGCTGACATATTTGACCTTATATTTACCAGGGCAACCCTGGACCATGTTAACAGCAGATTTCCCATGCTCGGGCAATGGGTTCTTCTTAACGTTGGGACCTACATCCTCGAAACACAAGATACCACTTCTCACAAGGTCTTGAACCTTGGTCTTCAGCGGGTAACAGTTTTCCACGTCATGTCCGGGGGCACCGGAATGATAAACACAATGTAGCTCGAGCATATACCACCACTGAGGGTTGGTAGGTATAGCCGATGGGTCGCGTGGAGTAATTAGCTTCCTTTCTATCAAAGAGGGATATAGCTCTGTGTAGGTCATTGGAATGGGATCAATGGTGACCTTCTTCTTCTCATAGCTGGTACTAGTCTGATTATTGTTTCGAGGTTGGTAGGCCTGCCATTGAGGATGGTGTTTTTGTTGTTGATATTGTTGATGTTGCTGGTTATTATTGTGCTGATAGTGCTGATTTTCTCTAAAACAGGTGCTATCACTACGCCAAAAAAGACCTATGAGAGCGCTTTTTTTGGCCTTTAAAAGCGCTTAAAAGCGCTGCCGTAGGTGGCGCTGCTATAGGTTTTAGCAGCGCTTTTTGTTTACTAAAAAGCGCTGCTAAAGGTTGTCAATAGAGAGCGCTTTTTAGTAAAAAGCGCTGCTAAAGGTGGTATATAGACAACCTTTAAGAGCGCTTTTTACTAAAAAGCGCTCTCTATTGACAACCTTTAGCAGCGCTTTTGAGTAAAAAACGCTCTTAAAGGTTGTCTATATACCACCTATAGCAGCGCTTTTTACTAAAAAGCGCTCTCTATTGACAACCTATAGCAGCGCTTTTTAGTAAAAAGCGCTCTTTATTGACAACCTATAGCAGCGCTTTTTACTAAAAAGCGCTCTCTATTGACAACCTTTAGCAGCGCTTTTTACTAAAAAGCGCTGTCTTTTCCTCTAGTAAAATAACAAAACGCTGCCTTCAGTTTAAGCCTACCATTTCAACCTGTAATATTTTTTGGGAATAATCCCATAAACCTGTAAATCAAGCCTCTCTAATTCAAGCATTTGGAGTCATAATTCAAGCATTTGTAATTTTTTAAACCAACACAAGAATGAACACATTTGGAGTCATAATTCAAGCAAACCAACACAAGGATAGATAGGCACTGAACACATTTGGAGTCATAATTCAAGCATTTGTAATTTTTTAAAGCAAACCAACACAAGAATGAACACATTAATCTATCCATGAAATTAAAGATATCACTAAAATTATAAAGAACTATACACAAGTCAAAACTAATATGTTATACGGCCTATTTGGAGTCATAACTAATCTGTTAAAAATATAAAGAACTATACACTTGCCAACCAGAAACCATTCTTCATCAAAGTATTCATGTTATTTTGAAACCATTATATACTAATTAATCTTTTCTCAATAAAATATTGACACAATTCCTCCTTGATTTGTTCCAACTGCAGTCTCGTGTAATGAGCACACTTGTATTCATCAAAGTACTACATAACAAAACATAATATGCATGATTTAGTTAAAAGTAATAAATAATATGAAATATTCGATAAATATTAAAACAAATCCTAAGTTATAAATCCATACCGTGATTGGAATCTCTATTTGATTCATATTAATGATTTCCCTCATAAACCTCATTACAAAGTATCCGCAATCGATACCGTTGCGCTGTAGAGGACACTACATAGAAAAATAAATAAGAATGTATAGTTATCTTTTCTTATCAAGTAGCATCACTATTATAAGCAAAATTGTGAAAATTAAAGTACCTGCACTTTTATCCACGTAATGTTGCTGGATTTAGTACGTGGTACTCGAGCTTGTCTTTGAGATCGGAACACTTTTATTGATCTAACAAAATAAAAACATATATTTAGAACAATCTCACATAAATATACACGAATATTTAGAACAGTCTCACTTACGTATCAACTAATTGCTTCATATCCGGATAATTTGTCCATTCACCATCTATCGAATTCAGAAAATATACCACTTCTTTTAAAGGATCAATAGCAAGCAACAACCAGTGACACCTATAAATTAAAACAAAAGTTTATATGGAAATTTTTTACGTAAAAGAAACAATTAAAGATTAGAATAAACTTAGAATTAAAATCTAACCCTGAATTATACGGCCAAAGATACAAGTTGTTTGTACTGCTGGCCATGAATCTCTTGACTAAGTACTCTCTACATGAATCCGGTTCCCTACAAATTAATGCTTTGTTGACCAGGGAGGAAGACACGAAACGGAATCTGTTTGACAATTGATCATTCCCGCGCGTGAAATTGTCATACAAGAACCTTCAATAAAAACATAATAAACATTAGACTATTTTTATTGAAATGTGTAAATAAATTGTTCAAGTAATTAAATAATATATAGATCGGATTACCGGATGTATGTGTGTATAACACCGACGCCTAATTCTTGATGCCGAAAAATATGTTCCAGATCTTCTTTTCCGATTGTTTCAGTGCATGAATAACCAAAGATATCTTCCTCCATATCCAGTAAGCGAATAGCACCAGCTGTTGCCATATCTGATGAGTCAACAAGTGTTTCAAGAGATATCTGGTATCGAGGCACAAAAGCACCTTTTTTTGGCAAAGAAGTCACTGGAAGATCCCTTTTGTTTTTCTGTCGACTACCAATTTTCTGGCTCAGTTGTTGTGACCCTTGAGCAAATACCTATAAATCATATAACATAGGTAAATTATAAAATCATGCATTTTTTGATTCGGATCATATAATTAACACTTTCAATATACCTCTTTTTGTGATGCAACAAACTCGTTGTGCCGCAAAATCCCTTTATCCTTAGATGCATTTTTTGGTTCAGAATTGACATTTGAATACTAAAAGATTCATAGTGGTTTTTGAATTCAACATACCTCATCATCAATGAAAATGAGATCCAAGGGCCATGCAACAAATGATCCTATTGCATCTCGCAGCAATGTTGTCTCTGAAACAATGTCAGGTATCGGTAGCAACGCATCCTTATCTAATACAACATCAACCGATACTTTAAGGTGTCCATCCGGGAGCGGTCTATGGTGAAGTAAATCTCCCGAAGTGTTGTGCACTTTTCCCTTACCAACTAGGCGATAAGTCGGTGACGATAAGTATAGCTGACAAGATGAAATGCCCTAAACCAATAATAAATATGTTACTTTTAATGTGTATATATTTCAATTAACATAAATGTGCTATTTTAATTTCAAAATAACATATATAATTACCTCGGGAAATTTATTTTGACAATTGATACTGGCTTTCTCACTAGTTTCTTTCAACTGTGAACTGCACTTTTCCATACACCTATATCTCTCATTATCCTTTTGCAATTGAAGAACTTGCGCTTGTAATGCCTGCAACGTCTCCATCACTTCTTGATTGCTAGGATTTCTTCTCCTTGGATTCTTATACAAGGAAGTTGGAGTACAACCATGCCCTTTACCCCTCACCCGACCGGGATACTCAGGAACATTTAGTGCTCTACTAAGTACGCTCCTGTTCTCCTGGTCCTCAGCTGTGCTTATCGATTGAGATAGGGTCTCCTGAAATTCATTTACATATCGGAAATTATTAGTGGAGATAAAAAAATTAATTATATATTATTAAACTTTTGATTTAATTAAAGACACAATGTTCTACTTACACATTCATCATAAATATGTTGAACGTCATCCCTAACAGTTCCATCCTTTCCCACACGAGCTTCTTTCCACAAAACATGTGGCGGAAGTGATGTTGCGTCACTTTTCGTCTCGTCTAACTACGCATTGACACAAATAATAAGATAATCAATTATAACACATTGAGACA